>NW_020955379.1:955093-1026107 GCF_003031625.1 Empidonax traillii
TGCCTGTATAAAAAGTCCCTCTCCCTTCTTTTTATAAGGCCCCTTAAGATGCTGGAAGCCTCAATGAGGCCATCCTGGAGCTTTCTCTTCTCAGCCTGTCTTCATGGACCTCCTCTGGATCCATTCCAACAGGTCCACATCTTCCTTGTGCTGAGAAAGTTGTGTTCTTTGTTGGTCCTCTTTTTTCTCAAAAGAAACACTATTATGTTACTTAAATTTAAATTTGCACTTTCATTTATTCTTGTATATTTTAACCAAGTTTATATGAGACTGCCAAATTAGAAAGATACTGCTTCTTAAATCTTCACTTAAATTGTTCAAAGTACTTGATCGTTTCACAAATATTAATCTGCCTTGGTGTTCTCCTGAGCGCCCATTCACTGAGTTAAAAATCTGTGTTTGCATGCTGACGTTTGTTCCCAAGGGCTCATCTCCCCTAGTGAGCATGTTTAAACAACTGAAGTGCCCTTACAATGAAACATTCAAATTCAAGCCTTTATTATTATGCAATCTGGGATTATTTTTTTTTATCATTAGACTTCCTTCTGAACTGGGTGGTTGACACTCCCTGTTCCAAATTCCTGTCCTATGAGCTAGTTGTTTGGAAATACTGGCTAGGAGAAGAAACACTGTGGCTCTTCTCTTTTTCTTTTTTTTTTTTTTTTTTTTTTTTATCTGGAGAACGTGTTTTTTTCACTAGGTATTTGGGATTAAACTGTAACCCGAAGGCAGTCCACAGGAATAGGATAAAGATCAAAAGGAAATGGAAAGCATAACTTGGTGGATTGATGCAGCTGGAAACAGTGGGCCTGATTCAAGGTGCTTTGGGAGTCTGAGGATTCTTTTGCATGACTTAACTAGTTTCTGGATTAAACCTCGCATATGCCCTAGGAGAGGAATGTGTACCTGCTCTGGCAGCATGTGCTGTCTGGAAAATAATGAGAATAGCTAGTCTATATTGTGTCAAAATGAGCGTTCATATACACTTTTAATATCCAGAAAAAGGTATTTCTGAGTAACTGCATGTCTAAACAATTTTAAAGCAGTAAGAGACTACTTTGACTCGACTCTCCAGTCAGATCAGTTTCCGTGCAGAACTTCACTCCTTGATCTATGTCCAAGAACATATTTATCGGGGAATTTATACAGCCCTTTAAATTCACTTCCTTATGTGAATTAAACTAACTTTCATGTGCAAAACCCTTTGAAAGTTCTCTGTGTGTGACATGAGGATTTCTCCTACTTTTTCATGTGTCCTGTGAACCTGTAGTATTCGCCCTTGGAATCTGTCTCTGCTGCAGGAAATCTGGATAGATGAATCTCCCCCCTTTGCCCGCAGGGACAGAATGCCACATGATGTGCTCTTCCTGCACCGACTGAATGCTTAGGCTCTCTTGGTCGGACAAGGAGAATGCCAGGGTTTTGTCAATTTTCTGGGGGAGTACTCGTTTCATTTTTCAAGCAGCTTAGCATTTAAAATACCATAGCCACTTGAACAGCCGCAGATCCTTCAGGTGGCTGTGTCACAAGTTGCCAGGCACTTGAAAGCACACGGAGAAAAAGTGATGCACCAAATCCATTTCGTTGTTATGCTTCAACCGTTCAGAGGCCTCAGCCAGCTCTGACATTCAGAGTGCAGCTGCCTCCAACAGCGGCGGCGGCCCCAGCGTTGTTTTGTTGTCGTTTCTGCAGAGGAGCGGCAGGAGCTTACATCATTTCCAGTAATGAAGTGCCTGGGGTTCTTTTATGACTTGCATACTCTGCTTCTCTGGAGCTGTACAGTGTGTGCTGCGTGACTCCAGGAAACTGAGGATTTGTTTTGACTTGCTGAGAGAACGTTTTGCTATTTCTCTTTACAATTTAATCGTATGACTTGTCAATTCTCTCCCCCTCTTAAGAATAACTTCAGATTTAATTAGATGAGTGCAAACATCTTTCATTACAGTGTGGATTAGACTCCTTATTGAGTACATTTACTAACAGAGTGAAAGACATCTTAATCAGGTGACTCTGTATTTGTACTGCTCTGTCCAGAGAGCATGGTAGCTGTCAACAGACAGTTTCTTTTGGCTTCCTTTCTAGTGCGGGATGCCCAGTGACGTGGGGACCAGTCTTGATGGTTTTGATGCTCTCTCTCCTACCTAAGAGCCCTGTGTGTTTCATTATCATTTCCCTCTCTGCTATGTAGGAAAAATTATACTCATGTGCCTTGCTGCTTGCTGGGATGTCTTGAGGGTGCTGGCATGTCCCCAGAAGTTCCCCAGTGACCTTGCCTAGCATATTTTAAATGGTGCAATTTATACTTTGCTAAATTGCAAAGTAGCATTGTGCACAAACCTCTATTAGGCAAGTTTCACACCAGCTTCCCAAAGAGTTACCTGGATATATTCACATACACGTGCTTTGAATTCCTCAGTGCTGAATTTCAGTTTGTATTTCCACCACTCAGAGAACATTCTGCAGACCATGAACCACCTGGGGTGTTACTGGGATATCATGACCCAAGCAGCAGCCTCCACAATTCTCTATGAGTCCTGGAGTACATGCTTGTGCTGCAGCAAATGCAGATGATTTACCTGAATGTACAGTCACAGCAAATACTTTTTGGCAGCATCAAAAACAGTGAAGAATGGCACAACATTCATAATCTCTTTTGCAAAACTGCCACCATGCTTTCTGTTAGTTCCAGATGCTGGTCTTGTCATAAGAACTTTATAAAACACCTTTAACCCCTGTTAACTATTCAATTCCCCAGGGTTAAAATTTAACACGTCCATTTTTAGCCA
The DNA here is from genome assembly GCF_003031625.1 of Empidonax traillii. Taxonomy (NCBI): domain Eukaryota; kingdom Metazoa; phylum Chordata; class Aves; order Passeriformes; family Tyrannidae; genus Empidonax; species Empidonax traillii. The sequence continues at coordinate 957,880 of NW_020955379.1, forward strand.
TCTCTTCTCTCAGGGATGCAGTGGTTTCTGTTTGATTCTTCAGAAGTGAATCATAGTTTCAAAACCCTCACTACCTGAAACACTCTTTTTCCATTAACATTCAACATGTTTAACATGGGTTCAGACACGTTATCAGAAACTTATTCTTGAGTCCTTTAAAAAAATCTCATGTGATTTCATGCCCTGGAAACACCTTTTACACTATAACTATTCCTACAGCTATGGGGAGATATGAGGCATATGGATCTGAGCTAGTCTAATGCCATAATGGCTTCTGGCTCGAAAAGCAAATGCAGTGCAAACAGAGAACAGAACAGCTGTAGTAGAGTTACCTTTTATGTGGGTGGCATAGACGTCTGCCAATTAAAATGATCTGATGAATCATTTCTAGCCATATGATTACTGTTAATAAGAATTTATGTTAACATGTTTGTGTCTGAACTTTGCACAGGTTCATGCCTGCATTTATTTTCTTAAAAAATAGAGCATATCATGGTTGTTTTTTTGTTCTTAATGGGCTTTCTTTCCTCACTTGAAAGCATTCCAGGACTTCAGTAATGCAGAGCTGCCAACTAACCCTTAAAGGAAGATGTTTTTATCTCTATGTAGTGCTTTCTGCATGTAATTCTGTGTACACAGAACAATAATTTTTAACCTGGGAACTTCAAGCTAAGCTTCTAAATCCATATAACAGCAGTTATAAAGAAAGCATGGCCTTCGAAATATGAAGAGTTCTCACAAAGTTTTATTAAGGCCTTTTTTATTGCAAACATTTATGCTTATACTGTCCTTTAAGTAGGCCCAATGACTGACAGGTTTTAACTGTTGACTTCATTTCACTAATTCCCTACATATAAAAACAAGCAATTTTTTTTTTCTGGAACTGATATTATTTTTATGATAAGAAATTAAGCATGGCAAAATATTCTTTTAAATATGTCCTCAGCAGCTTACAAAGCATTTCAAAGTATTTGAGAAGTTTGTGCAACAAGTGAGACATTTTGTAGAAAGAAATACACAAGTCCAAGCATGGTGAGTGTTAACAAACTTTGATAGGATGATTTGGGAATCTCTCTCTGATCAGAAAAATGTAGTTTAAAATTCTGCAAAAGCTTGGTAAGTATAGTAGGACAGGGTGGAGACACAGAAAATAATTGCAGTGAAATTGCTTGAAGTACAACAGTTTAGCTAGGATAAGCGGTTGGAGACTTATCCTTGTGAATCTTGTTTGGGAGCCATGAGCAGAACAAACATTTTGGTGGGAGGACTTGTTCCCATGGGACTTATAACAGTTAGGAGTAAATATACTGAGGAAAATAATCCTAAGAAGACTAAAGAGGAACTTGGCAAATAGGCACTTTCTTTCTCTATTTTCTCTACTGGCACTCATGTTAGGAGGAATAGAAGACACTGATAGGCAAGGCATTTCCATGGCACTTAGATTGGAAATTCTGGGGGCTTTTTGGCTCTCAAACTCCTCCTCACCTCTGCTCTGTCCATGCTTACTGTTGCATTGATATCATATTTGCAGCATCAATAAATCAAGAACTGTCATATGTTTTTTCTAGTGTCATCCTGCATTACCACCTATAAGAAGACACCGCCTCCAGTCCCACCAAGAACTACCACCAAACCATTTATTTCCATCACAGCCCAGAGCAGCACAGAGTCTGCCCAAGATGCATATATGGATGGGCATGGGCAGAGGGGAGATATCATCAGTCAGTCTGGACTTAGCAACTCCACAGAAAGCTTGGACAGTATGAAGGCTCTGACAGCTGCTATTGAAGCTGCCAATGCACAGATCCACGGCCCTGCAAGTCAACATGTAGGGAACAACACTGCCACCGTCACCACCACCACAACCATTGCCACTGTTGCAGTAGAAGATAGGAAGAAGGATCACTTCAAGAAAAACAGATGCTTATCTATTGGAATACAGGTACAGTACATGACATGGATAATACGCCTGCCATTGTTTCAGAGTTCTACATCTGTTTTACTGCTCATTATACAATGTTTCATATATTTTTCTTCTTGTTCTGACAGGTACCTATGTAGAAATTGCATCAGCATAATCATTCTGCGTGGTACTAATGATGTTTTCCTAATTTATCATAAAAACATCAGATGCAAGGATTTGTTTAAGTCTCCTTGCTGCTTGTTATTCAGCTCTGTTAAATTATACACATGAGCACTAATCTATGAATCATAACACAGCAGGGGTCAGAAAGGCACGAATTAAATCATTGAAAGGGAATGTGTAAAACAATGATTTACATTACACTATCACCCAAAAAATATTTTCGTCCAGCCTCACTGAATTAATTGTCGCTGCTTATTCATGCATTTCATAATGACTGGTAGCCACTTGAATGAGGCAGCATTGTTCCTATCTCAGCCTCAAGAGCAGAAGATAAGTTCCTTCTCATTTGCCCTTGTTAAAGAATACATTTTCTTACCTCTAGTGCAATGAAACAAGAAAACTAACCCCACCAAAGTTCACTCCTGTTTACAGAAAGGAGAAGAGCAAATAAACTAGACCAATGTAATCTGCTTTCTTAATTAATCTTTCCCAAACGTCCCCCTTCCCCCCTCCAAAAAAAAAAAAAAAATGTTCATAGGACTCACGACTATCTGCTTGCAGGATTAGTTTTTGCAACAAAGTGCTTGAACTTAAAATCAACTGAGAATCAACACAGATTTTTATGAGAGATTAATCCCAAGCAAATAGAATAGCAGTCCACAGTTTATCAGTCTTCACAAGAAGCCATGATGGGTTTTTTCTTGAAGAAAGTGGTTGTAAGCACAGCACTATGTGCCTGGACAGGCTTATCTGATTAGGAAAGCCTAAGAATTTGCCGTGAAATCTCTGAATCAGCCTGATGAGATAGATGAGAGGCACTATGTTGAAGTATGCCATTCCAGGGGCAGCTCCTGGAGAAGCTATGACTTTTTTCTTATTTCTTCTTGGAAGAGGAATAATTACTATTGCCTGTGGGTTCATTTCACTGCCTTTGTTATAAACCTTTTCTACTTCACAGCTGTTTGTTTTGGATATATTTGAAAGACGGGCTGATGTTCAGTGTTAAAACACACAGGAGCAAGCTCCGGGTGGAACAGTGATAGAGGAAAGCTCTTCTATTACTTATTCCCATTCCCAGCCAAGACAAAGGTGCCATTTTACTATTGTAATCCCTTATTTCACCAAGCAAAGAAACAAAGACTCCTTAGCAGAGAAACACCCTGAAAAATAATGGGTACAAGGAAATAATTTCCATGTTTGCAGAAGCCAAAAGGAACAACGGAAATGTGAATCATAGTTCTTGAGAGACCATCTCCCTGCTGTCTCTTAAGGTAGTGTTGCAAATAACACATGCTGCTTCTGAAAGGTATAGAGGCCTCAGTTTCCTAAGATCTGAGGAAAACAGAGCTCCAAAACGTGTTCCAGCCTTCAAAAATCTCCCTCTCAAACTTTTAAGTTTACGGATGACCAATATAATCGTATGAAATACTTATGAAAGCTCTCTGGGGATGGTATATGAAGGTCTGCCAGGTTTTGTGTACAAACCAGTGGAGATCCCTAAAGCTGGGGTTACATGAAGGTTACAAAACCTTCAGCAGTGGTACAGCCTTTCAGGATTCCTGCCTGTGTACAGTGCCACCCTCACAGTTGAGACCATCGATGAAATTTTTAGAGTCAGACAGGCTTCACAAATAAAAGAAAACTACTTCACTAGTCTGCTGTCTGATCCATTTTGCAGCACCACTGCACAAGCAATCATGCTGGTACAGGTGAAGGGGTAGTGTGGGAGTAGAAATACCATAAGATAGCCATTGATGCCAGAAATAACTTCTCTTACAAATAACTGCCCTAAAGTAGGTAAGTACTCTGTCAGTCCTCTGACTGGCAGTATAGAGTCAGTTTCTCTCCACTGACTAAAGGGAGCCTAGTTCAGGCTTAGTCTGAACTCAGACCAAGTACACACTGTAATTATATTTTGACCCATGTCTGTAGAGCAGGTCAAGCTGCCTTAACCAGAGGCATATTCTCAGCTTGTTTCCTCTTCTAACAAATAAACCTAATGTGCGCTTACGATGAACCTCCACGCGTGTCCTCTGCAGCCCTCAGTCACTCATAGGACATCGCAAGCCTTTGCTGTAAATCTGTTTAGCAAACAAGCACAGCTAACAAAGAAAAATCCTTCCATCAAAGTTGCTTCACTCTGTCAGTTATGGGGTTTAAGGTGTAGTTATCTCCCCAGAAGCCTCATATCAGGGAAGTACCTCACTTCAGAGAACAGCTTCTGTAACTCCTCCTCACTGAGCACTTTTCCTGCATAGGATGTTCAAGTGGCTCTCAAGAAGGAGCTTACTTAGTGATGTAACAGCCACTAACTACAGCTGGAGATTTTGTACACCTGTGGTCCATGTGGATCCACAGGTCACTTCAGGACACTGCTGTGGCCCAAAAATTCTATCTGATGGAGATTTTTTCCTTTATAACTAACAGTGTTATATGTAGCATTGGGAATTAACTACACTGATTGGACCCAAAAAATTGTGATTTTGCTCAAAGACAGATCTGTGCATAAATTTTAACTTTATACCATTGGTATAAATCTCCTTATGGAGATGGAGATGTGGTATAAAGTGCCTGCCTGTGCTCCTGGGGACACCTATTTGCATGATGAAGGAGTAAAGAAAATGCATCTAAGACTCATATCTACTTTCTTTAAATCTTATCTGTACAGGATATCTCCTTTGCGTGAGAATTACAGTTGTATGAGGTGAGGGAAAAGGGGAGAAAAGAGCTCTGCTCTGATTCAAGGCACTAACTTTTCAACAAAATAAATACATAATTTTGACATGAGTTCACATATGCCTGCACATACAGACTAGAAGGTAAAATCAAACAAACGGTGGAGCACAGTAACTGGAGTTACAGCTGCTCAGAGATGTGCTCTGGCAAATGTGAGCACCTAGCCTCCATAAAATACTGAATAAACTCCATCAGCGTATTGCAGGCTGAATATTGTCTTACCAGAAATTACTAACAAGAATTATGAACATTCACTAATAACATCAGAAATGAGGACACCACAGACAAACTATCTGACTAGATGAAAGAACTCATGATACAAGCTCTATGTGCAGACACTTTGTAGTTGTACTCCATAAAACTGCAAGTAGCTGGCTGATATCTCTGCTAAAATACCTTACAATTAGTTGCTGTGTTCTGGTTTTTTTGAGGTTGATGGTGCTGAAGAATCCACCATACCAGGTGAAAATAAAGCAACCAGTAAGTTCCAGTCCATAGGAGTTCAAGTAGAGGAGGAGAAGTGGTGAGTAAAAGTTAATACTGTTTTTCTAAAGTAAATAATTATGTCACAACTAATTTTTAAGAGCCCTAGTTCCTCTAGGACCACATGACTACATAAGCCTGCTTCCTGGATGAATTGTTAGATCACCCAGCAGAAAAGCTGAGTTGTATAAATGTTGTAGCTCTTATTTCTCAGAGGGGATTTTTCAGGACCGGTGAGAGAACTGGAAGAGAAGTGCCACATACACTTGTAATAAGCTCTTTTTCCTCAGCAAATCTATCTTAACACTGGACAGTGATCCAACTGGAGTATTAATCTTGGGGTGGCTGCAGCAGCATGGAAATTATGCGGAAAAGTTTACCTTGTTTTTCAGCAGAATAATACTAGCCACGTGTAGCAGTGCAGTGGCAGAGACAAACTGATTGCTTTTACTCAGGTATCTCTCCCAGACATCTCTGCATTACAATTGCTCCCTTGCAAAAAAAATGTTGAGATTGCAAAGCAAGCCTGCAAAACTCAGTTCTCTCTCCAGTGTGCCATGAATCAGTAAATAAACATGCTCTAAAAAAAAAAATCTTTAACAGAAAAAAAAAAAAAAAAACACCACCAGAACAGCTGTCACAAAATCCCAAAGAGCTTTCTGATGACCAATTGCAGTTGCATTGCAGGGCAGCATAACTGGACATAGCACTTTCCAGGCACATAAAGTTTTTGAGTGCTTGACCACAGCTGCAGATTTTAATTCCTGCCAAAAACTGGACTCAGGGGCTGAAGAAAAGCCAGACTCTCCTCTTGCCTCTGAATGTGCAATGTTGCTGTGCAGGCTGCCCACTGTTGCTGTGGCTCCAAGCACCCACCCAAGTCTTTGCTTGCTTTTTGCAAGCCGCGTGGGCATGGAGTTAACTTTTCAATCCTGGAGCCATTTTCTTGATAACTCTCTGTACCATGACGTGTTGTAGGAAAAGCCTCGGTGGTCAATGAGGAAAGAGTCACGCTTGCAATCTCTTCAGAGAAAATCTGGGTGGAGCAAATGTGAGCTGACAAAATTCGGGCCCTCCCTCTCCTCTGGCTCGACACTGCAGGAGCAAGTGGAGATGTCCTTTCTTACACTGTTTTTTTCCTACATCTGCTAAAAATTCTCAAAAATAAGACATTATCTACACCGTTTTCAATTCAACCGTATCTCCCTGTCAAGCATCAGAGTATTTTCTTGTGGGTTTAAAAGGCTAAAGTGATTTCAGCAAAAAGAAATGTGATTTTGCAATGACCCTGCTACGCTGTTACCAAGTTCCTCATTAACCTGCTAAAACATCTCTTGCAGGCAGACACTTCTTTATGTTAGACCTTAGCCCCATTTTTACCCGCAGCTCTTCCAGCAATAGATAAATGAGCACACTATGCTGAAGGACCATTTCACTTCAGCCTGAGCACAAAGGAAATAACAGCCCCAAAAGCCCAACCCTCCCCTTCCCCACAAAGAAAGAAAGAAAGAAATGGCTGTTTGTAAATACCTTACTTCCAAAGTCCTCTTTCTACTGCAGTTTTTATTGCTCCAGAGAAGAACGTAAGATTTGCCTGTGAGAGTTTGCCCTGAAAAAGCAATATTTCTGCATTACTTTCTGACAGCTGTGTTTGGGGGTTTCCTTGCTGATAAAGTTGAGTTTGCTGCTGTTTGGAGCAGACAGGCAAGAAGCAATCTATCATGGACTTTCAGAAATGAACCGGCTGATAAAGGACAGCCCCTAATCCTTAGAAAATAAGTGCACTCAAGACACAAAGGGCTTATCATCACAGTTCGGCACTTATATTCTTTTTTTTCCCAAACACAGCAGAGCACAATATATTGATTATCTGTTGCAGGAATAAAATAGTAAATACAGTGCCTTCTTCACTGCCCCGGCACTAAAACATCTGCAAAGCCTAAAAAAGCCATTTTGAGTAGCATCTTTGAGAAATTAATGTTTTTAAAAATACTCTAGGCTTCAGAAATATTAAATAAGTATAAAATTAGAAGAATGACACAGCAGAAGAGATAAATACAGTAAATTGATCAGGTTTCCTTGCCAGTCTATTAAGTGCACTGTTACAAAATAAGAAAGCTCTTTGCCTAATGCACCAAAAGCTTACCACACTTTCAGTCCTCTTCTTTGCTTCCTGCTCTGTCCTCCCCCTTTTCCTCACCTCATACAGCTCTTACAGTGTCCTTAGTGTCATTCTTACACTAAGGAGTCTTACCTCCTCATGTCCTTTTAAATATTCCTGCTTCTCTGCTTGGACCAAGTAAGAAAAAGGTTTTACCTCCATTTCTTGATCTAAGTAATACAAAAACAGAGCATCTTCAGAGGACAGCTCTTTCTCTTCAGTATTCCATCTCGACTCAGACCTTTCATTGGCCCTTCACTCTCTGTAACCTGGGCTTCCTGCCAAGACAAATGCCTCAGTCTGCCTACCCTTCTTGTACTGCTCAAAGGATAAACGTGCCTACTGCTACCTGACCATATTACAACTGGATCAATCACTGCTATTCATCTTATCATCAGTTCTTTCTGCTGCCTGGTCTCAATAATCTTTTTCATGCCCATTCCCTAACTGCAGCTCTGTAATTTCTAGCATTTATGGAGTACCCCTGTCAAGTCCTTCTCTTCTCCTGAAAAAAATGGATATGCAGTTCTTTTCACCTCATGATCTTCCTGCTGTTACTGTCTTATCTCTCACCTGATCTTCACCATGATGCTGACAAAACCCTAACCAAAATATTCCTCCCCTTTCCTTACATGACCCACCCCTTTGAGGGCAATTTTGAAATGTATATCTAATGAAGCTAATCAGTGGAATCTCAGGGCACTTCCATTTCGTCCATTTCTGTTTGTCCTTTCTCTCTACCTGTGATTTCTTCTTGACCTCAAAGGACCACCTTCAATTTCTCACTTACAGAAGATAATCGCATTGTTAGAAGTCAATCACTTCTAACAATTGCATTGTTAGAAGTCAACCAGTTCTACTGATCCAGAGAAAGAGAAGTAATATATTCTGCCAGGATGCATCCTTCTTAAACAAGGGGCTCTCAGTCCCATAGTTCTGTAATCACTTTTAGTCTCTCTTGCATTTTACCTTATCTACCCCAACATCTCCTCCCATTCATTCTCACCCCCAAAATTGCCTTGCTCATGGCTCTAGATGTACCACCATCTGGTAATTGTACTTGATTTTCCATCACAAGTATTTTTGAATAATAAAACAATGGTAGTTTCTGAAGTAAGAACACTGATCTAGGGATTGAGGTTGGAGCAGGAATATTGTTCCTGCCATTAGAAGACATGGTAACATACCTGCTAATTCCTTCTGCAGTTTGTTTTGTTCTGCTGACAGCAGCTGCAACCTTAGCAGGGAAGCCCACAGCTGAAAAGAGTACAGCCAATGGGTAAAGTAAGGCAGACAATTTAATGTAAGTGCCTCTGAGATTCACCATGCATCACTTGTTTTGAAACTTGGATCTTTTCTGGAGTTCTGGATTTCATCTCTCTTTTTAGGACTGAAATAAATTCTCTAAGTTGAATTGTAAACATGTTTTGCAAAAGAAAGCAAAAGAAGACTTAGAAGCTGAGACTTGAATGCTAACAAGTGACCGTGTTGTTGTTGTTCAAAACACAACATTCTGTTGTTCCCCATACTGGTTTATCCAGTCTTGAGGTTTCATGGCTTTCTGCACCTTAGGCCAGATATCTACTGCAGTTCTCTGAAGCTGTAATTATTACATCTTGTGCCTGTAAGGCACAACCGAGTACAAAAGGGCCAAACCTGAAAGCAGAGGAAGAAGCAAACCTTGTTTTTAACAATTACCAGCAACTTATGACAACCTTTTTTTTTTTTTTTTTTTTTTTTGCGAGGCTTGTAAATGTTTTATATAGAGAATTAATGAAAACTTAGGCATTAGCTTCAGCAGCATTCCCATAGTAGGGAGCTTTAACTGAGGGCAAATTAAAAAAGGCTCATATGGGACACAAAGAGTATTTTGTAAGAGTGAAACAACCTGAAAATGAGTGAGGAAGCTGTGTCAGAGGCTAAAATTACCAAATATTAGGCATTTTATATAGATGAGCTGGAGCTAGGCAGACAGTGGGTGCCTTCCTGCATTTTCATTTTATTCAACATACATTTCCTTGGACTTTTTTTTTTTTTTTTTTAATTTTGAACTGATACTATATTCTATTGCCAAATTGTTTCTCTTTTGAAGACAGGTTACGTACTCTAGTGCCAAGAATCCGTCAAGCAAGCCTGTAGCATACTATTATATAGATAAAATAAAGGCAAAAAAAGTAGGTGATTCTACTTCGTGTGTTAAGCAGAGTCCGGTTTTGGTGGTAATAGCTAATATTGAACCCAGTCAGAATATACCCCTGAAAGACTTGAAATGTAGTGCCTCCAGCAGTACATCCTCCTGTCAAGTACACCTTGATGTTTTCACATTTGGGTTTTGGTGTACACTGAAAATTCAGGGTGTTTACTGAAAATACAAATGGTCATCTGAAACAGAAGGCTATCAGAGTCTAGGACTCTGGGTAAAGCAGAAGGTGGCTGTGATGTGGAGATAGGGGAATGGAGAAGAGCGAGCCTGGATTAAGGCATTTGATTTTCTCTCCAGTGCTGTAGAAGGTGTGGAACAGTACACTTGGGTCTCGGTGAACCCTGACTAAATGACTAAAAAGAAATCCTGTGTGAGCATGTACCTGTGTGGGCACATGTCTTTGTGTTTGTATGTGTGTTTGCATGCACGCAATTCAGTGCAGATAAGGGATTTGTCAGGTTGGTGGCCAAATCAAAGCAATTTCTAAAAAAAAAATAGCATAGATTGGACCAATAGATTTTTACTGCAATGTCAGCCTAAAGCTAGTGTCTTTCTAGCCACTAATAGTAGTATATAGAAAAAAGCTTTTCTCTGACAGGGGCCAGTAGCAGATACTTAGGAAAAGTATAAAGGAGTGTGTGTAAAGTACAAAGGGTGTGTAGTAAATGCTACTTCTCCCAGTAGGCATTCCCAAATTAGTATTCTGCTGTTCAGGAACTTCCTACACCAGATATGACATCTGTGTAATGACTCTTCCTGGATCTATCTCCTGTGAATTTGATCAGATTCTCTTTGAACCTATTTTTACCTTTGGTTTTCCCAGGATTCTGTGGCAATTTAATTACACATTGTGTGAAGAAGTACTTCCTTTCACTAGATGTAGATCTTTAGACCTCTAAGCCTTGCAACTGGCTGCATTCCTCCTCACAGTTATTGCACTCTGAGAAATAGTGAAACATCACCTAGTCAGGATTTCACAGGTCTCTCATAGTCTTCTTCAGCCATATAAACCCTTCTCAACTCCTGTTTTGCTTTGCTTTCCTCCTGTCAAAGCCTCAGATCAACAGCTACTAATTTCCTATATCAGCAGGACCTATTACGGTCCTCCATGAAGTCTGCTGCACTCCTTCTGAGCTATCTGGATGCACCAGGTATATAGGACATTAAATTCTCCCTCAGTATCTTTCCATCTCCTCCCTCCTCAAATGTAGACTAAATATACTCAATGAAATTTTTCTGTCAGTTGTACTTGTCTAATTAGCTATTGCTCCTCAGTGGAAGGTGGAATATAAATGAAAGGGAGCAAAATGGTGCCCCATCTCCACCTCCACCATTTCTTCAGCATTTTCACTGCTGTTTGACCTCAAATTAAAATTAAACTGGCAAGGGCAAAATAGCCAGAACATCACAGGGAAATGGGTTCTAACACTAGTTTCAAGTGCAGATGTGAGATTGTGAACAAATTAGCTGCACAAGTGCACAGGCACCCTGAGTGAGTAAAAAGAAGCAGTAGGAATCTGCCCTTATTCAGTTCAAAAGTGTGTCAATTCTGAAGCCTAAATATTACTAATATAAGAAACATCTATGTTAACTACTTTATGGTTCTACCTTCTTTTCCATCATGGGGTAACACAAGTGTCTGCCTCAATTGTTTTGCACTAATTCCCACCACAATTTACTGCTTTCACTACCACCACCTGCAAGAGCATTAAGTATCTCTCACTCTTCACACTTCCCTCTGTTCCTCCTCTGTCAGCCTCTTCACCTCAAATGCCTTGGACTGCAGAATTTGGAATGCTGTTTATATAAAGAAAACCCTTCCAAAACCCAAATCCCCAAACCTCCTCTCTCCCCTGTTTTTGACTTTACACTCAGGATTTGTTCTCTGCCTTCAGAAGCTACAGCACAGGGAAACTATGCAATGTGAAAGAAAACTGCCTACAGGGTGGCAGCTGCCACAATGAGGGTAACATAGACAGAGGCAGCTTGCTAGCTTTGGTGAATAGAGAAGACCATTTTGAAAGTGTATGTAAAAAACAAAATGCCTCAACACTGGCAACGGACACTAAAACTGTGAGAGATGGCAGATACATAATTATGAAGAAGCAATAAATACTCATCTGAGTTAAAAACACCTTTTTTTAATAAATGGAATGTATAATATTACTTAGATAATAGACTCATTGCTATTACTATCTTACCATGTATGATTTTTAAATGTGACTTGTGAGTTTGGATGTACAACTTCAAAGGAGTGTGAGTTTTAAAAATTGGAAGATAAACCACTTCTGAAAATTGGGCCCTTTTAACTTTTCACTAATCAGTAACCTAAAATCCTGAGCTATTGACAGTGTTAGCTGTCTCTTGGGCTAGTCTCTACCTTTGTTAAACTACACAACAATTAGAGGTGCTTGCCTCAGTAAACAGTGAGCTAGCGTGGAAAAAGAGAGATGCTTCTTTGTTTGCTTGCAATGAGAAAAAAAGGTTTATGCTGATCATTTCAAGAAAAAAAAAAAAAACACCTGAGTGTAGCATTGCGAGTTGTGACTGCCAGTCTTAGGAAGAGTGGCAGAATCTTAATAATTCCTTCTGCACCGAGCTACCCAGAAAAAGCTTTCTAAACATGCTCTGTTTGTGCTCTCCAAAGCTTTCGCAGGTTTACACGATCTAACAGTGTAACAACAGCCGTGCAAGCAGACCTGGATTTCCATGAGAACTTTGAAATAATCGACCCTCAAGAGGACAATACATGTTCTGGACAAATATCAAGACAATTTTCCCGAGACGCAAGCACCTCTACCGTTAGCATACAAGGGTCAGGAAACCATTACCATGCATGTGCAGTGGATGATGACTTTGAGACAGATTTTGATCCATCAATTTTACCTCCTCCTGACCCCTGGATTGACTCTATTACTGAAGATCCTCTGGAAGCTGTTCAAAGGTCAGTGTGCCCACGCGATGGCCACTGGTTTCTGAAGCTACTTCAGGCAGAGAGAGATCGTATGGAGGGTTGGTGCCAACAGATGGAGAGAGAAGAACGTGAAAACAACTTACCCGAGGACAGTAAGTAACTGCATAGAATAATATTGCAACTGCAAAAAAGTATTTAATATAGGTCAAATTCACTCCAGTGAATTCTGTATTGTGCCCTTTCTCATTTAGCTAATGAAACTATGGTTGTGATTCTCAAAAGGACTGTATGTATGTATGCAATAATCCTTATTAAAGCTGACAGGGAATGCAAATGCTCGGCACTTCTGAAACTCCAGTGGTATTAGCTTTTGGGATTGCATAGTTCAACGGATAATTAGGAGAGCGTGGTTAGGGATCTTGAAGTACTACTGTTTCTTAAATCTTCCATTTGAAATCACTTCTCATAACCTTAGAATGTAATTTAACAGATTGTAGTTCCTTTTCATTAAATTCAAATTTTAGTTGCCTTTTCAGATGGTGATTGGCATCAGAGTATTTCGATGCTTTTCCCAACTGAGAGAGATTTCAGTTATGCTTCCAAGTTGTTCTATCTCTTCTACTCTCCAGCCTCCTTTTGTCTACCTTGCAGTTCTCATTTGACTTTGATCATCCCAGTAAAACAAGCTCTTATGTGTGTTAAAAAACACGCACATGCAAACTACATGTCAGTTGTCGCTGCTGCCAGAAATATTATTCCACCTGTAAGGTAATGGAAATGTCTAATAAGCCTTCATTACTAAGAAGGGTTGAGTAGCTCACATTTTATTCATTCACTCCAGTTAGGGCAGAAGGTCTGAACATGTGCTTCGCTGTCCAGCTTTTTTTTTTCTCCCAATAAAAATGAAGTTTTTTCCATTTACTTCCATTACAAGGAGCAGTAGTATTGCTAGCTGTCAAATTTTGGACATAGGTAAACCTGTGAGCTAACGAGCATGCTCTTTGTAAATGAAGCTTTTTCAAATTCCAGCAAGGAGCTTCTAGAAACCACTTAGGAGCAGCTGCACTTAGAGAATTCAGTTTTTGTATAATTTAGGCACATCTAAGCATATTTTTCTGGATATACACATAACACTTTTATGACCCACAGATTAGCTCCTACCAAAGCAAGGACTACTATTTCAGCTCCAGGAGTGCTTCTTCAAAATTTCTAAACTTTTCTCTTAAGAAGAGAGATGTTTGAATTCTTTTGAGATGTGAAGCTTTTGATTCATGAAAGGAAAGGAATTAACACGGGCAAAAAAAAAAAAAAATTACATTCTTAGAAATGCATAAGCTACTTCTGCTGGAACTTTCCATTCAACCCAATGAATGAAAAGGTTTGATCTAGATAGTCGCTACTGTAAGCAACTAGAAATTGACTTTTAATGGCAAGTATGAGATAACCTTAACATTAAGATATGTGAAGGTTTTATATTTCTACAAAATGTCTGCTATATAATAGGCTAACAATTTCTTTTGAAGGAAAAATATAGATGGTTTGACCTTCAAAGCAAATTCAGGTTGCCCAAGTTTTAGAATATTTGAATCTCATTTTTAATTTACATCTTCAATACATTCAAAAATCTCTTTGAACATGCATCAGAATAAAAGGGTTTCTGTTACTACTATGCAAGAAATAAACCTCATGAATTACGAGATTCTAGATTGAAAAAGAAGAGTGAACACACAACAAGTAGGAAATACACAATATATTTAAGTCAAAGACACAAAGCCCAATTGCTTTCTTTTTGCCACGACAACTTAGGTTGGACATAAGGAAAACATATTCTATGATAAGGGTGGTGAGGCATTGGAACAGGTTGCCCAGAGAACCTGTGGATGCCCCATCCCTAGAAGTGTTCAAGGCCACGTTGGATGGGGCTTTGAGCAATCTGGTCTAGTGGAAGATGTCCCTGCTTATGGCAGTGGGGTTGGAACTAGACGATCTTTGAAGGTCCTCTCTGACCCAAACTATTCTGTCATTCTATGATTCTATGAACTGATAATACTGGGAAAACCTATAATTTTTTTTTTTTTTTTTTTTGTGCACCAAAGTAGTTATTAATCTTGGGGAAGGAAACATGGGATGAATTTTATTAGGCTGATACATGCAGAACACGTATATCTGTGTACAAAATTTTCTCTCAATGTCTTGGTGCCTTTGACATATGATAGGGCTCTTCTTTGAGCAGTCAGTGGGAGGAGCCAGTTATGGGGAAGATAGAGTGTTTGGGCTGGCTATTCCCAATGCTCCCTTACAGGGCACATGGCATGTGTCCTGCAGATTACTCCTCCTCTTCATTTCTCTGACTGGCACTTCTTGTGATCGCTGGAAATGAAAGGAGATGAAGGGTCACCTGGGTTTTATAGTCACTGTAGAAGCACTTATTTGGGTGGGACGCTGTCGGCTGCTCCGGCACGTGGCAGTTGCCTCCCCCAGAGGCTGCGTGGGGCTCTCTGCTGCAGCTCAGCACTCCCTGCTCTACCTGATGCCAAGGAAAAACATATGGCCAGGGCCACTCTACCCGCTCAGCAGTGCCAGAAACAAAAGCCTGGTTGTTACAAACCCTGCCCTGAAATAAGTCTTTTTCATACATCTATAAACTTTAAAGAGAGGGAGGAAAGGAGGAGAAGAGGTGTGTTTGCTTTGCTTTCCCTAATGAAATATAACCAGAGCAGGGAATGCATCCTTTGTTTTCATCCTGACATCCCCAGCATGTGTTTGGCCAGATAACAAAATAACGAGAACGTGTGATGAGCGAGGTTTTCCCGATGCCATGGCAGCTGACAGAGGGCTCATCCCCCCAGCGCTCCACGTAAACCGATCCATGCTTCCTTCAGACAATGCGGCCCTTGTGCGAAACAGCTGTCTAGGGGAGACGGCTCGCTGCTGTTTGACAGTAGCTTGTATGTTACATAGATACGTTGGGTATTATCTAGCTGGGAATGAATCTACCAGATGGGATTGAATGTTTCTAGCTGGGAAATGGAGTCTGCTGCTCTGTATAAAAACAAGCTGTGGTTCAGTGGCTGCACGATGAAATGCCAATATAGAGCGAAATGTGGCTTCCCTTCCACCATGAATTATTTATTGTATAGTATATTCTGGTTTTATCTGAAATAATTTTCTGATAAAGCCTTGGCATGTGTGACAGGCAGATGAATACTACTCACAGTTTAAACTAGGATACTTGATATGGTTTCAGTTTATTTTGCTGCTACAGGGAAGTTGGCTACAAATTCTAGAGCTCTCATAAAAAAAAAAAAATGTTACACATCTGAGGCTAAACACCTTGTGAGAGTTGATTGGCACTTTGGATCAGGCCTTAAGTGAAATCAACTGTTGACCTTTTTTTTGTTTTCTCCTAAACCATCTGCTTGCTCCTCCTACCTCTCCTCTGCAAAATTTGAAATAGTCAGAGCCTCACCACTGTTGTTGGTGACTTTTGGCTCAGGCCCCTGTTGTAACCATTTATACACAAAATTAGCAGCAACAGGCCTGGCTCCCTACACAGCTCTAACTGCTTCTTTTTCCAGCAGTGTTGGGCACAAGAACATACTCCTACAGCCTCAGCCTGGCTTTGGATGGATTTTTTTTGCTGTTGTTTGAATTTCACATGAGGCATTGACCTTCTTGGAAGAACCAGAGGGTTTCATTTTGCCACCCCCAAACCCCCCCCCCCCCCTTCAGAAGTTTCTCTTCCACGTGGGGTTGTACTGTGGCTACAATCTGTAAGATTATCATCGGAAGTAAACAGTGGGCCTGATTCACCACAAGTCAGGTGTAATGTGGGTTTAGTGGTGAGACAAACCAGGCCAATCAAGCAAGAACCAAAAGAGAAAACCAAGGCTCTGACAAGACATGCCATTATAACTCTCTTGTGCTCATGATAGTCCTCTGGGCTAGTTTGCGAACAAAGGTTGACCTCAAATCTGCAGGAACCTCTCTGCTTAGGATCAGAGCCCCTGCAAATTCAGCCAGTTCTGGCAATTTATGCAGTGCTTACACACTATCTGCTGTTTTGGTTTGTTTTGATTGTTTCAAAGGAATTCTTAAGGAGTAAAGGCTAGACACAAGAGAAAAAAAGTTAAGGAAAACATATGTTTTTTGTAATAGTTGTGCATGACAAAAGAAAAGGAGTCTGTGAGTTCACTCTCAGCCATGAGCAAGTAAACCACTTGCCATTCCTCTGCAGAGCTTCCCCAAGCAATCTTGGTTCCTGACCTTCAGGAGCAAGGCAGCCTTATCCTGCAGTCGGCTGGGGTAGTTGTGCAGAGTGACGGTCACCAGCCTGACATGTGGCTGAGTCCTGCTGAAATCTCCCTGGCTACATGCCTTTGGCCATATGCCCAACTCATCCTTTTCATGTTTTGGTTTTCTTTTCTCTGCTGAAGGGACTTCTCCATACGCAGGCTTTCTCCAAGGAAAGCCAGCAAGGAAAGCCCTACCAGTGCCCAGAGGCCCGCAAGGCAAAAAGAAAAATCCACAAGCAAGGAAACGATCTAGTTAGGGGGGGAAAAACAAACCATTGTGTGCTAATAAAAGCCAAGGAAGTCAGAGAACACATGGAAACTGCTTTAAGCCAAATGAACAGCATTTGCTCATCCAGACAGCCCTATTAATTTCAATGAGATCACTCCTATAAGTATATATGACAAAGCAAGAACTGCTCCTTCCCTAGTTTGTTCCATTTGGCTGTTTTGTCCTTAACAGCTGAGCTTAAGACCTGAGCATTAGCTTTAACTTTGAATTTCCTGGCTTTTGTCATGCTTGGCTTTATTTAAATGTAGGTCTGTCAACATGAATAGGCTAAAATGCTGGTCCATCCCGGCTTGGAAATGGATTGTGACAGCTCTATGGCAGAATTGCTTCATATGCATAGTGCCCAGCCAACATCTGAAACGCAAATGTCAGGCTATATCCCTGTAATTTCAGCTATTGTTCCTGCCACTTGCTCCTGGGGGCAATGAGCAAGTCTCTGGTATTCTGTTCCCTAGCCTGGGCCCTGCCTATCAACCAGGTGTTTTCACATTAAGGGCATTTCATAGTCACAGTCCTAAAATGCCTCCTTTGTAACTTGTTAGAACCTGGGACCTGTCAAAGTCAAAATGCAAATACATCAGTTGGTGTTTTAAGGCCAAAAAATGCTGCCCCTTCTCAAAACTCCCCTGGCTTCTGACAACTTTTCACATGACTTCATGTGGGTCTTGTTACACACACTGTCATCTTCCAAGGTAGAGCAGATGACAATAACACCATTTTTTTGCTTGTTTCACAATTCTTTTTTTGGTTGTTTTATTTCTTTTCCGACGAAGACATGGAGGGGGGAGATACATAGAACTCTACAATTTCAGAGCAGGTCCTATGCAACAACTACTAAGCAGCAACTACTAAGCAACAACTTACTGCTTGAACAGCATATACTCCAAGTCTATTTTTAAGAATGTTTTAAAAGAACATGTTGGAGGATTAGAGACACAAGGAAATTCACTGGCATGTGTCTATCCTAGAAAAGCATTTTGCAATGTCTAGTTAAGAACAGTAAAAGTGAGAAGGCACTCCACAATAGCTGAATTCCATCAAAATAGCTATACCGAAGCAGTTCTTCCTGAATAGACATAATTACCTGTTTCTTAAAAAACTGTCGCATGAGAGAACTAGATTTACAAGGAAGAGAAGTCAAAGCAAGGAGGGAGGAAAAAAAAAGAAGGGAAAAATTCAAACTATAAAACCAAAACACTGCAGTACACACACTTCTCTCTCTGGGGAACAGGTGACAGCAAAGCATATGATGGATGTTAATAATGTTGCTTAATGCATTACTGGAAGGCATTCAGATCCGACAGTGCTGAGTGTGCTGTATAGCCCTGTATGGAATAGAAAGCAGACATGAATAACATTATATAGGTGTTTAAATCCATTATGATTGCATCTTGATGGGTAGGGATTTTTTTGTGGCTTGGTTTTATACATTTTGTTTGTATCTTATTAGCTGAACACATCAATTTGAATGTTTATGTTTTTCCCTCCAATACCCCTTCTCCCTAGCTGTTAAAGATTTCTCTGGTTCTTTTCTGATGTGTTTTGAGTATTATCTTTGTAATTCCATGTATTTTCTTAGTATTTTACTTCAAACCTTGCAGGCTTTTCTCCTAAGAAAGTATCAGTCTATTTTTTACTTTTTGGTTTTTCACTACACCTTGGCCTTTCTCTTTGGCACTGGAGATTTTGACTGAGTAAGCATTTTGCCTTGAAACACTGAAAGCAACTTGGGTTTGGAAACAAAAATTAGGCTATTGATAAGGCTTTGTGCCTCCTGGAGCGATTCCTTTCAGCTTTTCGCATGCTTTGTTTTTCGGTTTCTTTTCCCCCCTAAGTTCCGTGACAGAGTTGGTTGTTGACGGGTTGCACATTAACAGACCCCTTGCTTTTGAGGGGCGAGGAATCAGTGACACTTGACTAGATACAGCCACAGCTACAGCAGAAGTGGCAACAATAGAGAACAGCATCAGCATGCATCCCGCAGTCAGCTGGGATGATGGTTTTTAGGCAAATAGCCAGTCGCTAGGCAGCCAAGGACAAGGACTTCCTTTTCCCTCTGCTGGGATCTCTGAATATTAAGCTCTTCTTCCCTGAAAGAAAGAGGCACATTCCCATCCATCACCAACAAGTTGTATTTACATTTCTTCATGCTTGGGATGTTATTTCCAGCTCAGTTGGTGTAGGTTTCCAGAAAGTGCCTACCTCATCTTCTTAATATCTGTCCCAAGAAGTCAAGAGACCGTTTTTTCTCCCCTTCTTAGGTCTTGGGAAGCATCAGAGTGGCTGAGCTCCAGATGAGGCAGCTGTTCCCAAATATACTCAGTGGGAAGAGTTTTCATAACAATGGGAACCACATGAAAGCTCCCGGAGTAGCTCCTCCTACTATTGAAAAGTCCTTTCAGTTGAATGGTTTGCATATTGGGTTGCATAAATGACTAGACACACCAAGGGGTCCATTTTCAGCACTGTGCGCATAGAATTAGACACGCAAGCCTTGCTAACAATAATGAGAGTTGTGTGCAAAACTCCCTGCGCAATATGCTGAAAATATTCTGCTTAGTGAATCTTCCAGCTCACGGCTATTTCCTGGCAGTGCTGAGCTGAGTTCTGGGAACAAAATGAAAGTCTGGGCTCTGTGTGTGTTCACAGAGCTCTCTCCCATAGTTTCTGAAAAAAATGTGAAAAGTCTCTCTCTTCACTCCCCCTTTTCTTCCCCCCCCCCCTTTGTATGCCTGTAGTATAAATGAACTCCACATCCCACTTTTCCTTCAGCAGCCTTAAAAGTGAGCTTTAAAGCTGCTTGAGGAAAAGCCATTTGCCTTGAAGGAGAAGAACAGAGATTTCGTATTACTGTGTGTCTGGTTTCAGTTTATCATGAGTTTTTGTGCCAGTCTGCTTAGCATGTGGCTGCGCAAGTGAATCCCTTAGAAAGACCTTTCTCTTACCAAGCACTGCATGGTGGCATTCTGGTCACAAGCACTGCAGCCAGTCACAGGACTAATGAGACCCTAAAAATCCTGTTAGAAGGGGTTATAGCAAAGTTGTATGTATTTATGTGTATATGAATTTATTTATTTTTCATTGTGGCAAGTCAAAATACTTATCAGTATTTTCCCAGTAGAGCTCTGTTAACGCTGTGTTAGCTTTTATTCAAAAAGTGAACATACCCAAAGAATGGTGCAGAAGATGGCAGCTTAGTATCTCTTCTGGGCTCTGCTAACAATACACTCACCTTAAGCAGGCCACTTCATCTCTTTGTTTTTCCTATTCCTTCCTCACCTCTTTCATATATCCAGGCTGTAAATTTTTCATTGAAAAGTTGCTGTGTTTATTTGAGGACTGGGACAACACAAATATTTCTAAGTAGAAATAATAGTGAAAATTGTGACACAGTGGCTGCCATTCATGTTTCTCATAAAGGAAGTGGTAACATTTTAAAAATTAATTTAAATTCATTTAAAATCACTTGTTAACCAGAGAACTGGGGATCATAAGTTGCTGAAGTTGAGAGGGAAAATTAGTGATGGAGCCAGACAAATCCATGATGCCAACCTGTTTATTTAAAGGCAGAGAATATAGCGTATTTTTATTTTTCTTTTCCTGAGCACTGAAAGTCTCAAACAAACCAGTAACTGCTTTCTTGCTCACAACCTCAATTTTCTTTCCATCAGCAGTCCCCAAATTCACACTCTCTCTTCTGGATTCACTGTCCTACTGCCAGCTGAGGCCATGTCTGTCTGTCTGTCTGCTGTGTTTCTTCATTCTTGCTTCTTTCTTCACATACACACACAGAGGTGCACACATGTACACATAGGTACAGGTACACACACACACACACACACACACACGCACACACACACACACACATACAGAGTCTCCCCGTGGACCAGACCACAGCAAAGCCCCAGGGAAAGTCTCTGAATGCACCAGTCCATGCCTCAGATATGGGTAGTATATTCCCAGTTACTACCCCTTGAAGTAAATCTCCAATGTTTCAGAGAGGTTGAATGCAACCAAAACAGTATGAGCCTCTGTTTTGTTCAGGGGCATTTACTATGGGCTGTCTTCTGGTTCACTTCAGCCCTTCACAGCACTCTGATGAGTCTAAAGGGGCAGTAAATACCCAGCTGTATGTACAAAGGAGTCCACAGACAGTGCAGGAGCTGGGCTAGGACTCTTTGACACTTCCCTCCAAGCCACCATCAAGGAGGAGAAGCCAGGGTGTGATTGCTCCCTGAAGTATGCCTGGGCATCCTAATTCAAAGGCAGAAGCAGCCTCAGATTGTGCTCATGGAAAATACTTGAGAATCCAAGTGAGATTAACTGGCATGCACAAAATATTCCCTTTCTGGGGCTCTAAAGTAGCAACACTCGGCTACAACTGACAGTAAGGCCTGAATTGCTAAGAGAGGTGTAGAAGAAAATGGGATTTGAGAGCTGCATGTCCTTGAGTGGGGAGCTGGGTTTATATTTAAAGCCTGAGCCTGAGTCACAGTGATGACGACTGGTGACTTTTCTGGTGAGCTTTCTATACAGGCTGCAAAAGCTTTTGATAAGCCACGTTTATGCTATCATTACAACTGGATACAACTGGTCTCACTGGGGGACTGAGAGTAAGATGCAGCAATTTTTTACATATTTTTGCCTAGTGGAGATCCATCCTTAGATTTATCAGCTTCTGTCTAATCTGTGACTGAAAGATAACATGCTTTTTGAAAGCCAGAACTGACTCCTGTGCACCTTTCTCCTCTCTTTTTATATCCTTTTAGTTGCCTATAGCAAAGAACGGATGGTGACTTACTTTTTTTTTTCTCTCAGTTCTAGGGAAAATTCGAACTGCAGTTGGCAGTGCCCAGCTTCTCATGGCCCAGAAATTTTACCAGTTCAGAGAACTTTGTGAAGAAAACCTGGTATGTAATTCTTCTACAAGACATTGCTGTGTACCTTCTACTAACCCTGTGAATAATCCTATGTAAACTAGGCTGATTTTTTGACTAACGTGACAGTTTTTCCAGTAAAAGCCTTGATATGAATTCAGGAGTAACTCAAACTTGTCAGAGTCAGCATGAGTTTCACAATAGCTTGAGAGCCTTAAAATAATGACAGTCAAAAAACTTTGGGTGAACTAGCACCGTGGCTCTGCTACTGACTTCAGAGGAGTAAGGATCTGTCCCTTGACCCCTGAGTTCCAGGGCACACAGATGGGGGAAAAGACCTTAAGGTCTTTCAGGGTGGATCAGAGATCTCCTGGATAGGGCTTTCCCACATGTTCATGGGAAACAAGCCCAGTACTAAAATCTGCTTTAGTGGGCAAATGCAACAGAAATTGACTCTGTCTGAATAAGATTTCCAATTCTTAATACAAAAATTGAAAAAGCATTCTGATTGCACTTCGTCGTAAATAAAGTGCAACCTGCTAGCATCAAGCACTGAAAAACTAGGAATCCAAATGTAATCTCAGGTCTCCTGACGAATCTAAAATATATACTTTATTGTTTTTATTAATTGTTCCTTTAATGGTATAATTATCCTATCAAAATCCTTTATTGGTGTGGCTGTGAAAAGCACAGACAGAAATTTCATAGGGCAAGCAATTGACTCTTTTGGGTTATTGCATCTGGTGAGGAAAGAAAGGCAGAGTAAAACTTGAGCCATGTAAAACATCATACAGGGTGCTATTACTAGTTTATTTATTTATTCATTAATAACAATATATCAGTGTAATCTGCTGAGGCCACAGCACTAATGAAATCTTGCTGACTCAGATTGGTGTAGGTACTCGGCATTTATGAAAAATGCACTTGAAGTGAGTGTATGCAACGTCTCATTTTATTTAAAGAGCTTCAGCTGGGAACCAGCTTATAGAGACATCCTGTAGAAAGCCTTCCCTCATACAAACCTTGTCAGTAGAGCAGGGATGGTTTCATGTATGTCCCCTGCATGGAAAAAGCATTCAGATCTGGTTTGCAGTGAAGAGACAGAAGGTAGGACAGAACTTTTCTGGGTCACCAGCCTCTGGCCCACTCTGTGCTGAAGATGCTATCCATCCAGATACGCTCTTCTAAGCAATACTCTTGGGCTGATGAGTTCGCTATACTTTGGGACACAAAGCTATGCTCCCCACCTGTGTCCCAGTTTTACTCTTCCAAAAAATCTACCTGTAAAAATGGGTTTACCGTGTTTTTGCATGTTTTCTTCTGAGCTTTTCATCCTGCACAGATTATTCTTTAAAAAAAAAAAAAAAAAAAGGAAAAAAAAGGAAAAAAAAGAAAAAAAAAAAAAGGGGGTGGGGGAGGAGAAAAAATTGGCCTGAGGTGTATGAGACAGTTTTTTCTTGAAATAGTGTATTTTTGTAAACCTTAGGATCTCAGAGGGTGGAAAAAGTGTTCACACATCGGTATATCACTATTTGCACATGCAGCAAATGCACATTTGCAGAGGTATCAGTCTTTTTACCAGTGTGAACATGTCAGGGAATCCTTCCTCGTGAAGGTGAAGAGGAGACTGGCAATTAATTTCAGTCGATTAGGATTATAACCAGTTGTGCCCAGGAGCATCCCTAGGCAGACCTTGCCACAGGGGACCTTACACATGGACTTTACCCCTAGTCTGAGGAGGGTAGCTGCTGCCTTTGGTGAGAGGCTGCTTGCAGGGGCACAGCAGCTCAACACCAAGCCAGACTCCTTGAAATAAACCTGACAGTAAGTAGCACTCTGCTCTGCTTCTCCCTCTGTGTCTTACCACTCGCTTGCATTTGCTGAAAGTGCTTTGCTAGTGACATTCGTAACCGTTTGCACAAATGCTTTACATTAAGAAGTACTAAAGCCAACATGTTTTTTTCTTCTGTTGCACAGAATCCTAATGCACATCCACGGCCGACCTCCCAGGATTTAGCAGGGTTTTGGGATATGCTGCAGTTGTCCATAGAAAATATTAGTATGAAATTTGATGAACTTCATCAGTTAAAGGCCAATAATTGGAAACAGATGGATCCTCATGACAAGAAGGTAGAACACTGTAGATTTTGTATGCTTCATTTAAAACCCTGCACAAATACTGGACAGATTAAATAGGCCTCTGTGTTACAGCGCTGACGTTAAAAAATGTGAAATGAAGCTCATATCAACTTAATTTCATTGTAATAACAATGTTTACATAATAATCATCTGGGATATTATCTGTAATATGTTTCAGGCATATTTTTAAACCAAATCTGTCTTTGTGAATCGGATAATGGGAATGTGGTACTTTGTTAAGCTTTACATTTAATCATATTAGACGATCAATCGTTGGAAGGAACTGCCTTATATATTGATTCTTAAAATTAAATAAATCACATTTACGGTTCATATTATTGCATACAGCAAGAGTTCTAGGTTGTGTTGCTGAAAAAACTAGGGAAGCATTGTAACCATTGCTGACTTTGGTAGCCAGATTACAAACACAGCAATATCAAAAATATGCCTTCCAAAATGTTACATGAAAGAACTACATTTTTTGTCCATTTGTTTGTTTTTTATTTATTTTGGGCTTTTTTTAAATGGGTGATTTCACAAACATGTTCACTTTGCTGGAAGTGTTGTTTACCCAAGGTAGCATAAAAATCATCTGGAACTTTGGTCTTTTTTTTTTTTTTTTTTTTTTTTTTTTTTTTTTTTTTTTTTAAATGTGGTCATCTTCTGTCACCATGAAAAACTACCACATCTCCAAGTGTGAGCCACATTTCACTTTACATTCTCATTTGGCACCCTTGCCTTTTTTTCTCCTCACTATCCACCTCAAGACAAACATCATTTGGGTGAGCCAAAATACACAAATGTTTCAAAAAATCCTTAAAACACAGACCCATTCCTAAAGGAATCAATGGTCTAATGTTGCGCTCCTATAGTTATGTAATTTGATGGCTGAATTTCCAGTGTGGTTGGTCTGATAGCAATGAATACAGCCAACAGGTAGGATCACCAGAAGGAGGGAGAACATGACTTACAGGTACAGCGGCTCAGGCAGGAGTCTTACAGGTCAGCTGGCTGCCGATGACCAAAGTGGTGTTTTCTTCTGGACAAATAACCATAATAATATCAAACCCCATTAATCTTGCAGCAGGAAGCTTGTAAAGCCAGTGCTGGTAGCACTATTCCTCCTCCTCCAATCAAGACTAAATACTCATTCCTGACTTAGGAGTGCCATGTTCACACCATTTGTGCACACCTAGTGTGTTTTGTAGGGGAATGAATGGGAATGTGTTTTCCTAGCCCAAGGTACTGAAGGCAAGTCATTTTCTTATCTTCTTTTTTTTTTTTCTTTTTCCAGTATCTATCAGCAAAGGAAGTTAAAATTGCCAAACATGCATGCACAGAAATGCTGGTATATGGTCTTTCATTAGCTTTTACAGTAAAGCGGGTAGGCTGGGTTTGGAATTGCAGCAGTGAGAAACAAGAGTTTTCCTTAAGAAAAATGTGCCTTTTCTTTGCTTCTGAAAAACATTTCAAAGAGTTTCCAACAAAAAGAAAACTATAACAGGTTAAGTAGTGCTGAAGAAAGGGATGTAAAGTAGGAAGGTAACGATTTTAAAGAATTACACTGTGTTCCTGTTTCAACAGCATTTGTCTATGACTTTAGATGAAATAGATCATCACCTTTCTTAAAGGATTAAAAAAACCCCAAAACTTTCTGTGGAACTGATATTTGCCTTTGGCCTTTGCCACTGGGTCCTTTATAAGCACTGTAGATTAATCCTTGGACGGGGAGAAAAAGCAAAGTATGAATAAGTGTAACTAAGCACCTTTATATTTCGAGCCATGGAAGCTGTTGTGAGCAGCATGAGAGAAAACGAAAGGGCAGAATGGGACCTTTGTAGTGTGATAAAATCCCTTCACTCAGAGACCGTGTTCACAGTTGGAAGGGGATGTAACTTAAAAGACAATCTAATTAACTTGACAAAGTCTTTGTGGCCTGAAATTCAGTCCTGAATACACTTTTCTTTTTCGGGAGAGATCCCTCTTGGAGGGTTTTTTTGGTTGGGCTTTTCTTATTCTTTTTTTTCTCTCTCTCTGTGTGTATGTGTGTGTGTGTGTGTGTGTGTGTGTGTGTGTACATGCACCAGGATATACATTAAAGTCCTCCTTGTTGATCACATATCTGGAGCTAGCTGCCACCATGATGATTAATGCATGTTCTCTTAATGATTTTTAAGTTTTTCCTACCAGTTTTTTCTATTTCTAGCTGATTCTATCTTCATATCTGTTTAACAGGAGGCTAGAGTGTGCACTGCGAGACCCAAAATGTGGGCTTCGTGAGCAGTCATTAAACTGCTACAAAATAGATACATAAATATATGGTGTCTTTTTTAAAAGCTACTTACTCAGATGCACCAGCTGCAGACAGCTAGTTCCCATCTGCATTTGGGAACACCAAAGCCATGGCACCTCCGTGTTGCAAGAGCACCTAGCGTTATGCACGCATAGAAGAGGGTGGCCCAGGAGCTGGGGCTCTCCAGAGTTCCTCTGCTGAGAGCAGCGTTCCCTGCCGGCTGCACTGGCGGGGGGGAGGCCGTTCTCTCTCCTGGTCCCTGGCACTAAGCGGGTGGCGGTGGGGGCCTCGGCCCCAGTAGCACCGTCCCCGAGGAGAAGGAGCACGGCGGCCGGCCCTCCCCTCCCCTTTGCCCTTGCCCCATGTTTATGAAAACTTGAGCACAAAAGCCAGTTGACTGAAGACAGAAAGGCAGATAAGAGCTAACAAATCTTAGGTAAAATGTGTGTTCTAACTACTGACGTATCCTAGTTTTTCCCACCTTTCCCTGAGAAGCTGTATAATGCCATTAACCTTCTGCTTTGATCAGGAGAGAAGGGTCCCTCCTCCAGTGCCAAAGAAGCCATCGAAAGGTCAGGTGCCACTCATACGAGAACGCTCTCTGGAAAGCTCGCAGCGTCAAGAGGCCCGGAAACGGCTGATGGCTGCCAAGCGCGCTGCATCGGTCCGCCAGAACTCAGCTACCGAGAGCGCCGAAAGCATTGAGATATACATCCCCGAAGCCCAGACCAGGCTATGAAGGGATCCAACCAGGAAGACTCTCTCTGGCAAGACAAGCCTCATGTATAATCTGCCCCTCTAGGCTCCTGCTCAAGGTCACCACGAAGTATTTGTACCTCCTCTTCTCTCTCTCACTCTCTCTCCCCTCCTCTACCCCTCCCCTCTCTCTGTACGCAGCTGCCCCGATGCTCCCAGTGAACTCCACTGCCGTGGCGTAGTTGTCGGTCCTCCGAGAGATGTCCTCTAATCACCCTTGCTTTCTGAAGGTTCGCCCATGTCCTCACGATGCTTTGTCACATGTACTGATGCTGCCACTTTGCCTCATGTAAACGAGTATGATCCTTTTTTTTTTCTGTTTGAAACAAATAAACGCAGCGCTCAGACTTCCACACACCTGCACACCTGTACAGTAGATGCACCATTTAACTTACTCATGATCTTTAGTTGACCTAAAGCTAGTCAGTTACCCAGTGTACAGCAATATCAAACTGTAGGGGACTTTGGAAATTTCAGTCATGCAGGGTGATCCTTTTGGACTCTGCCGTCTTCCTCACAAAAGATGAAAGGAGCTATGACTTGGATTCCCTTCTTTTTATTACTGTTTTTTTTAAAGCAGATGGCGCACTTTATTCTAAACCTCTGAATCACATCTTCTCACCTGAATTAAGGAGTCACACAAGGGGAGGGGGCTGGGGTGGGAGTGGGGAGGCAGGGAATTAAAAAAAAACCCCACAGCTCTGGCAGGTGAAAAAGTGGAAGTATATCCCACAGGTGAGATGGCAAGGAATATATAAGATCCTGTGGAAAGATACCTGCACACTCACAGCTGCACAAACTGCCTCATTTTTATTTCATCAATCACTACTTAAACATTTCAATCAGCAGAAGATTGTAAATTCGATCTTCCAGGGAAATAATCTATTTTGAAAGGCAATAAAAGAGTGAAAAGGAAGGAGATAAGAAGTAATGACAGTTGAAGAGATAATATAAAAGAAGGATTTTCTTGTCCAAGTATTAAGAATTTTTAAAATTGTACTGTATTGTCAATTCCTCTTGTATTGTATTGTATGGATTATATTGGTTAAAAAAAAAAAAAAAGAAAAAGGAAAAAAAAAAAGAAAAAAACCTTGGTTTTGTTGATGTCTTAATCTCGGTGGGACCATCCAATCTCATATGTCCACGCAGCCACACATGGATGCCAGCCACATTACTGTACGTGGAGCCTCTGACACTTTTGCAGGCCAGGCTTGCTTTGCTCTATCCACAGCCAGTTGTATGCTACAGTTCAGACTGCTTATCACCAAACCGTCCTCTTCTAGGAGTAAATTTCTAATTCAGCCTCCTCTTAATAGTATAAAGTTCCCATTTGAACAAGAACAATAGGCTATTTTTCACAAGTTATGGGATCAATATGAACTTAATATTTTTCACGACAAGCCTTCCAACCCTGGCTTCTGCCATTGTTTTGCAATCATGAAAAATATGCATCCCAAGTAGCTCATTAATAGTGGGCGGAAATGGCAGATAATAGGGCTGGAGAGGAGCCTGAGAGGTCAGTTCCTGCATGTCTGTCCCCTAAAGCCACCCCTGGCTGGGGCAGGGGCTTGTCCTCCAGCTTCTCTGATGAGGGATGATGCCGACCACGCTGCTACTGGATTCTCTTGTGCCAACATTAGGAAAGCTATGTCAGGCATGTTGCTGAAAGCAAGTTGTGTGCGTGCGTGTGAGAGTGTGTGTGCACACACACGTGCCTAGCTGGCATGTGCTGCTGACAGCAGAATTAGCGTGAGCTAGTTTGGGTGACAGGACTGGTCTGGGGCAGAGGAGTGCTGTGCAGCCCTCAGTGTGTGTGCAGTCCTGAGCCGAGGCTTCCTGGACTCTGCTGGTCCCTGCATGCTCTTCACCCTGTGTCTGCCAGGGCAGGGGTACGCAGGAGAGGAAGGCAGGCTGCTTCCTGCTCCCAGTGGGCGCAGTCACAGGGACAGCCCCCCCATGGAGGGGCACAGGTTGCAGCCCTTGCCACACGCCAGTGCTGGCTGGCTGTGCCCACAGCTGCTAAAGCTGTACGGACAGTCCAATCAGAGAAAAATCCCACTGCACGTGTGGTGTAATTCTGCAGCTTGCACTTAAAAAGCATTGAAAATTGTCATCGAGAAGTTAAGCTCTTGCTAAAACTATTCATCGAGACCATGCCAGACAGCTTCTTTTCCTATGACATCATAGCCAGGTGCTAATTTAATTTTATTCAAAAAATAGGAGAGGTAATAAGTTCTGGCACCAAGTATTTTCATGAGAGCATACTAAAAACCACTAGAGAATTTGCTACCTCTCAAAGCCATCGATATCTGAGCTATGTCTTTATAAACAGGGCACAACTATTTACTGCTGTGGTTTACAAGATAAGGGCTAATAATTTAATATATAAATGACTTTTAACTAGAGTAATCAGAAATCCAGTGTAACCCTAGAGTGCTTGGTGTTACAGGAGCTTCGAAAGGTTTGACCCTCTAAGCGTTTGAATACCAGTGTATTTGCTAGTTTTGAAACACTGCATTTAACTTTTAGCAGCAACAAAACATCACCGTGTTTGCAGTATGTAATAGTGCCAACTGCCACTTTTAAGCATATATAGTCATAAGAAGTATTAATTATTTGGAACTCATTTGTACTGAAGTATTCAAAGCAGTACCCAGGTGAGAGTCCACATTCACAACTGTGTCGCAGACTTAGTTTTGTGAACGTTTTATGAAAGATGAGTTAAGACTTTGGTTGACAAGTGGCTACAGAAATTTATATCCAGCAAGTTCCCCCCTAAAAGAGCAGAAAAGCAAAGACTATCTAGTCTTGTACATCACAAATTATTGTATTTGTATATCATAGAATATGTTTTGTATCTATCTTAAAGGAATTTATTCTTAGCTGAATGCTTGTTAATTCATCTGGCACTGGAAAGGTTATTATGGTGTTAGCTTATTTTTTAGCAAAATATTAAAAATACTGCCAATATGAGAAAATATAAAATAAAATAATTCTGCCTCTAGAATGCCACTAGTTAACCACTTGACTCATTTACCAACACTAATGCTAGTATATTTGCTCCATCATCTGTTTCAGTATAATTTGTAACTATTTGTTTTTAGTCTAACTTGCCCAGTGTATATTAAAAATGCCTATATTCTGTTTCACTTTGGGACTAAACTACTGTTTTTTTTTTTCTTGAGGGAAATTTTAGAAAAGGTTGGTTTTGTCTCCTGCTTCAAAAGTTTAAAAAAAAAAAAAAAAAGAGGTATTTATTATATTTTTTGCAGATGTTTCCATAAAATTCTCATAATCTTTTTGTAAAGAAAGATGAAGAAATGGATTAAAGATTTTTAATATTTGAAAAGGTAAATAGAAATAATTTATTTGTAATATATTTCAGTTTATTTATTGGTGTTCCCTTAACGCTTTGATGTGCACTATCATTTTAATTTAAAGTGTATCTTTGTGAATTTATTGGGTTTTTTTGGTTTGGGTAGGTTTTTTTAAGGGAAATGGTCAAATGTGTATTTTAATTTACTGGAATGTAAATCACCGGCCTACCTGCATTCCCAAATGTGATTTTAGAAATGTTTTTGATTTGAGACAAAAGACACAAATTTGAAAGCCTTTAGACAGAGGAGAGTGTTTTTATGGCTTAATGAATTGGGTTTCCATAGGATTATCTATCTGGTTTGTGTGTGGACAGGAAAATGTAAATAGATGAATGTTTCCCATAATGTAAAAAGAGCAAATTAATAAAATAATTAATGCACTGCTTGTAAGAGCTGTGGGTTTTCAATGCAAATTCGTTCTCGCAGAGCTGCCAAGACTTTTCATTTTATGTGGTCAAGGATAAAAGCACGACAAGCAGAATGTTTCTCTTAGGCTCTCATTGCTTAAGACCAATCCTGCAAAGTCTCATCCGAAGCATCCCGCTGAGCGCCCTGGAAGTGCTCATCTGCACAGAGTTGCTCACAGGCATAAAACTTGCCATGATCAAGGCACAGAGCCTTAGCAAAATCTTCAAAGGCACTTCTGCACGGAGCCCAGCCAAACCCTGTTGAAGATGCCAGGAGTTACACTGGTGACTTCAAAAGATGTGGCAAGAAACCCCCGGTCTGGTTGTTTTTCCCCTCGCTGGTTCCCTTCATCTTCTACTTATCTCCAGTGATGTCTGAATTTTGAGGGCAAAAGAGATCCCTGGCAGGCATAGCTGACTTTCCCTTCACTGGAATCCTGCTTCCAAATGGGTTTTTTCCCACTATATGAAATGAAGACAGTCACCAAATCACACAGAAGTATGTCCCAGATTATGCTGTTCATGTCTATACCAGTACTTAGGCAGGTCCTGATTCAGTCTGTAGAGCCTAATAGTTACATTAATAGCACATCAGTGCTGCACCATGGACTGTCTGCCCATACTTAGACCCTCAGCACAGGAGGATGAGAAAGACTTGTGCTAGGGGCTTTTGGGCAAGGGAACTTCTGCTTACCATCAAGATGAAGTAATTTTTCTTCACCTGCTGGTATTTATGTGCTCATTGGTCATTGATAAATGGATGCACCTGGGGTGGGGGGGAGAAAATGGTTTATAACTTAAAACCTTTCTGAGGTGTCTTGTACCTTTTTGTAATGAGAATAGCTCAGAGGGAATAAAATAGCAGCTATGTTTCACACTGTTCTCCAGCAGACTAATGAAGAATCCTGAACCACGGCTCAGCCCTGCCTTTCACCCATGCTTACGGTAAACTTTATCCCTATTTGTGCTCAATGTTTCCTTCCAGATCAAATCAGGAGCCTTCCCCACAAGCATAGCTTGATGTCAGTTTGTTTGCCAAAGTCTGTTCTCTCCAGCAAGACATTGTTTTTGCGGCACGCAATAGGCAAATAATTCATTTCAACCACCAGTTTGGAGCATGCTCGCCTATCAGATCTGTTCAGAGTTGGTGTTGACTTTGCGCTGGCATTTTTGATAGCAATTAATGATAAAAATATTGGCTGCTCTGCTGCTATGGGCACTTGCTGCTGAAGTCTTAGGTTTATAAATGATTTGCAGTCAGCAAGTGAAGTTCTCTTTTCCAACTCTGCATCACATAAGGAGGTCGGGTCAGCCCCACTAGTCGCGATGCACCAGTGGTCTTCCACTGAGCAAACCTGGGACCAGCACCCACAGCTGAAACACACTCAACCCATTTCCCTTTAGTCTGATGCTATGCCAGTGACCTAAAAAACATTGCTGTCCCATCATGGCAAGCTCATTCACAACAACTTCCCTGCCCCATGCTTTTGTACGCAGCGGGGAGCCTTTTACAGCCCCTCTTCTGCGTGTCTGCTTGGTCACCGTTGTGGCAGGAGAAGGTAGCTGCTATCACTTGGTTCATCAGGATGCATTTGGATGCCAGCTGCAAAACGTGACGTGACCAGCCCTTCCAGCCAGCAGTCAGGCTTTCCCACGCTTGGGTCCCATCGGCGGACAGCACCCTTTTCGGTAGTGCGCGTGATTACAGCGGGTCCTCTATTGCTCTGTGAGTCACATGCCCGATTCACAGTGAGACAAAGGGGCGAGAAAAGGAACAGGGCTTCCTGGTAATTGTGTTTTTCATGGTTCTCTTCACTGATCCAGTAACAACATAATCATTGAAATTAGAGACAGAAAAGCTCTGCTGGGCCTTTGTGTTAACACTCTGCCAGTTCCAGATTGCAATCTACCAAGCTGTGGCAGGTAAGTCATCACCTCCCCAGCTTGGCTCCACCCAAGGGGAAAAAAAACAACACAAGAAAGGAGAAAAAAAAGAGCTATATTAAAAAACAAGCTGAGCTGTGACATTACCACCACCTATTATGGGCAACTCCTGATGCAGAGTCCTTCATCGTACTGACTCTTCACTTAACCAACTCCATGATAGGGTGCCGAGATTTCCCTCATTTTTAACCAAGCAGAATGGAAGCAATTCAGGATTTTGATACCTCTATTCAAAGAGGGGGAAATGCTGAAGCGTTGCAGAGCCCCCCGAAAAGGCAACCACTGCACAGCCCCTGAGTGGGCACCAACAGTGACACTCTGCCACATTTCAAAGCTGTCAAAGGTTCAGAGAGAGGGAAGGGCCTCGTCTCGAGTTAAAGAAAAACAGTAGGACAGAGTGTGATGGATGTTTTACGGGTATCAAATGTCTCACCAAGGTAAGATAAGTCACTTGCGTAAACAACCATGTGCTGAGGCAAACATTTTAGTTAGGAGATGGTAACTAGGGAGCTGGGATGTTGAATAGTAAAGGGTAACGCATTCCAATGTAACTAAACCTATTTCCCCAGTGAGAATCTCAAACCTATCACTTATCCCCGGCTTCTAACTAGAAAATTATCAAAGTCATGTCCTTAAAACACTATGTCTTATTTTTTCCTACTGTACTGACTATGGGAGCTTACAATTGCAATCTGGAATCACTTTGTTTGTTAAGAACTGTGATCATCTCTGCTTTTGCTGTGCATGCTTCACAAAATAAGTAGTACTGAGAAGTTAATGCATTGCGTGAGTTGAGCTGTATTATTTGTCACCTTGCAGCACGTTCTTTTTTCTTCTTTTTTTAAAATAAGTGGTCGTAATAATAACTCACTGTGTTCCAGTCATTTTGCCAGTCTTAGGAAGAAAACTTCTATCACCTGAAAAAAAAAAATACTGAAACTTCTTCATTTTGTAGACTGTTCTGATAAATCATGGCTAAGCTAGGCCTAAGGGGAAGCAAATAGAGATAACTGATGCACTCAAGCATGTGTCATTCCTCATCTCTCCACTCAATAATTGCCATCAACAGGGAAAAAAATTGGTATGGATCAGACAGCTCACAAATCATGCACCAAAACTTTTGCCATGCTGTGGTACTGGGGTGAAATCACAACCTGTAGCAACAACCGAAGGCAGAAATTCCTTCCCACCTTGGAGCAACGTTTCAGTAAATAGTTTCTAAATATGTGACATCCCTTCCCCTGTGCATCAGTGCCACCATAACCAGAGTCCCACAATTTCCATTGTGCTATTTGCAAGCCTCAGAGGTACTAGGGCAGTACCATGCGGTTTCTGAGGACAGGGAGATGCAAGACCCTGGGCAACAGCAGGCCTTGCACAGAGCAGGGCTTTCTTACTCACTATTGAAACAATGGCAACTCTGGAGGAATGTAGTGTGGATTAAACACAAATAACATAATCAAAAAGTAGTCCAGGTCAGATGGCTCTTGCTTCCATGAAGTAAGCAGTCATAGTGGGAAAGAAAAGTTTGAAAGGGTGACTCCTGTTTTCATTTTGCTAACTACTGTTTTAATCCAGCATAAACATCAGGCTTGGATTTTTAGTGAAGCTTCACAATTGCATTTGCAGTATTGGAAGAGAAACCAGACTTCATCCCAGGCTAATTGCCAGCCATAAAACTTAGGGGAGTTATACTTAAGACAAACTTTTAGCAACTTCAAGCGAAACATGTCCATTTGTCAGTCTCCAAGGGAAACCAGAAGAGCTTTGTCTAAAACACCTGAACTTTAAGTCAATATCCTCTGCAAGAGAATCCTATGACCTTGCTCAGTGTCCTGACTCACCACATAGTAAATACTGCTGTGATTTAAAAAAAATTATAAAAACTGGTGACTTACATCAATGAGTCTGTATGACTACATATAGGAAAAAACATCTTTGACAAATAGATTGTGTGTATCAATCTGAAAGGCTCTAAGAAGTATTCTTTTGTGTTACTAACCTAATGCTTCAACTGACAAGAGGTTTCCTCTTGTTTACGTTTTTTCTGGCAATAGCATGACAATTGCAGCCTGTCTGCAAGAATGTACATGGACCTGGGAACCGAGCCATACATTAGCAAACTGCAGTGTACTCCACATGTTTCCCACCCTTTGCTTAACAGACTTGTCCTTGTGAAAAAGCTAAATGTGTGCAGTACTGCATTCACTCCAGTGATTCATATCGATCAGCTTCTGCCAGGCAATGCTGAGATTTCAGGTAGGAAGCAGCTCACCTTCTGTATTTTCTGTCTCTGTGAGCTAAAAAGTTTTTTACTGGAAGGTGAGAAGTAAAACTAGGAAACCAAGCCAAAACAAAGAAAACCTGTTGAAGCATGCAGAGTTTTTCATTCAAGTGTAATCCAAGTGGATTTTGTTTGTCAAAAGTTGCATAAGCCAACATAACAATTCTGAAATGATTTTTAACTGGAACTGTTTTCATGTCAAGGTAGCATGTGTAAGCTTAATGCTAATGGTTCAAGGCCTTCCCAAGTGTCAAGTGGTGTGACTGCAGGTGCTGTCACAGCATCCCTGCCACACAGGTTAGCCATAGTTGCCACTGCCAGGGTTTGTTAGCTGCAGTGCTGATGTCTGGGAGCCTTCCCTTGTGGCACATCTCTCACTCACATGGTAAGAGGGCGTTGTACATGTTTTCTGCTTTACCTCACATGATGCCAAGACAGAAATCCCACCAGAGCAAGCTGAATGAATCTCCTTAGACAGCAAAATTACACTCAAATATCAATAAATACTCTTACAGGGATGGAGGTTTAGCTTTGAACTCACAAGTACTTGTTCAATTATCCTTACACCTCAGCTCTCTCTCTGATTTTTCAATAGACAATATGAAATTCTCCTCTTGCAACTCAGAAGCCAGTGTATTACATTTGCTCTGGACTTTCAGCATTGTAACTGGGAGCAGAAGTTTTTTAATTCCTCTCAAAAGGTCAAGGAAACATGAAACCGCAAAAGGCTAATTCTTCTCTGTGTCACATTTCTGCAAGCCCAGAGGGCAACATGGCAGTGGTATCTTTAATGCTTCTTTTCCTGCCCCGACTCTTCAACTCACAGTCCTTGGCACAACTGGTGACAGCTCACATAGTAACACAGTTACTCTTGGATTGTTCCTTCTAAGAAGTTGCTCCTGATAAATATTGGCAGCACCAGAAAGGGTCCTGGCCACCACAGTGCATGTCTGATAAGCAGGGGGAAGAGCCAGGGCTCATATCACAAGGCTTGGCCTCATTGTGGGTTTTCTGTTTCCGGCGGTGCATGGTCACAATCCACAGTGTTGGGCACACACACCTGTTATCATTAAATTGTAAATATTGTAAGAAGGTATTCAGCATGATTTAATATTCCTATTAGTCCCTCCAAAGGCCCAACCAGAGAAGCTGGGCTGGGCTGAATACTGTGTAAATATTGATGATTTCTGTCTTGCAGTGTTTACAGTCCAAGAAGGAGCCCTGCACCAGAGCTCTCTGTTATGGTTTTTTTTTTATTTGTCTTTGGAAATTATTTGCATGATTTAGAGCACCATAAATGAGCATGTCCTTTCTTTTGCCACTACTACAAGAGCAATTACTTTACAAAGAGCTGTGAAGGCAAAGATCTAGACCTACAGACTCTATCATCCTGACCAAGAACTTGTCTTTTGATTTAAACTCAAAATCCACTACCTTTTCTGCAGCTGTAATATACTACAATAAAATATGATCTCACAGTTCCCAAACTCTTGCCAGGTAAGAATGATTCAGGGTGAGCAGGGCAAAGCAACACTTTGCTGCTCCTGAACTGGGGTACACGCTCTGAGGTAAATTCTAAGCCTTAATGGAAAAGGCTGCTCCCAAAGCCACCACACAGACAAGATATATATATATGTGGCAGTGGTTGTGGAGAAACCCACAGCAGGAATCAGGTAAGTCAACATTACACACACATATAGCATGAAGAGACACTATAGGAATGGATTTTGGCCCGATGCCAAGTGCCTTGCTGAGGGTGCTGATGTTTGGAAAGGAAATAACAAGTTTCTACAGCTGCAAGTGTCGGTATGACGCACAGCTTGGCTACACCCTTCCTCCAGCTGAGGATAAAACCTCTGCAAGGTAGTTGGGAGCTGCGCTATCCCTCCGAGTATGGCTGGCTGCTGCTGTCATCCATCATGCGAGCATAATTCCTTCAGAGTTCAAAGTTGCAAAAGACTTGATATTCCTCAGGGTGTTCTGAAGATTTATAAACTGTCACCTACCTGGGTAGTGGGAGACGTTTACCTGTCTCCTGCGTAAGCTGAGCTCAGGGAGCAGTAATATGATTACAACACTTGCGCTCAGAAATGCCTTCTGGCTCCTCATATCTCCTCATCCGATCTCCAGGACACCTCACCAGGGTTAAAAAGAAAACAACACCAAAACACCGCTTAGACCCAAACCATCTGAGGCGTGGGCCCAGAAGCAGCTCTAGCATTGTCCTTTTCCCCCGACATTGCAACCTGCAGCTTCATAAATGATATTTGTTCTTCCCACCAGTCTTACCTCATTTGAGAACAGGGGGAGGCTTAGAGTCAGAGGTTTCACGTGAGGCAGGCTATACCTGCAAACACGAGAGTGAACGTGGAAGGACAATTTCACACCACCACCGCAGTGCTCATCAGAGCACTTCAACAAGAACCAGACACTGGGATTTAAGCACTCAGCCTCTCTCTCTTCCCCACATGGGGAAGCTCGTACCTTTTTATTGCTGCCCCACACACAACGCGTCGGGGCCGCCGCCAGCACTTCCGTCCGCACTGTGCAAACACCACTGTGCCCTTTCTCCACACAGACTAATAATAGTGCAGACCTCATTTCCCGCTCCCAGGAGCAATGGTGTGAGCACCGAGCGGCAACTACAGACAGTGTCCCAAGGTCTGGTTAATGTTTCAGCGCTTGCCCATCACAGGTTGCACTTTGAGCCTTATACAGTGCGTTATTGGCGGTCCTGGTGTCTAAAGGTTTTTTTCCACCAACTGGTTGGGTTCCTGCTCTTTTTTTAAGAGGAGGCTGGCTCCAGAAATCTCATGTCCTGTCAAAATGCCTGATCTCCACCCACACTGCTGAAAAAAACACTAAGTATTCTGCCATCAGCATAACATTGATTTCCACAGGCTTTGGGTTTTTTTGCATGTGAGAAGAGGCTGCAGCATCGCTGAATGCCCTATTTACAGCCAACAGGGCAAAGTTCTTGTTTCCTTTGTAGTGAAAAAGTTCAGGGCCGGATTTTGATTATCACAAGGAGTAGTAAAGTACACAGAGCAGAGATCCCGCATTGGGTAAGAATTATCACCGAGGTGAAAAAACAAACAGAAACAGCAAAACAAACTCGTGCCCAGCTGATGCAGCACTGCCCCACATTCTAGTGTGCACAGCGCCGTACCTGCACAGCGCAGGCAGCTTACAGAAAAGGATGGGCTGTGCACTGGATGCAGCACAGCCTTCCCTGGCACAGCATGACACCAGGGCATGGCTGCCAGGGGAGCCCTGCCAGGGGAGCCCTGCCAGGGCAGCTGGGCGAGGGTGGGCTCATCTTGCCCTTTTGACATCTTCCTTCAACATGCAAATTAAAATAAATCGGGTGAAGTACCAAAGTCCAGTGTCATGTCACTTAACTTACATACCAAAAGGAAAAAAAAAAAGAAAGAAAGAAAGGAGAAAGGATAAAGGGATTTCTATTTTTACTTTTTTTTAACAGGATCTGCTATCCTGAGCTATGGTTAAGATGTAAGGCACCATCGTTTTGAATGTGATGATGGATGTACTCCCACACTGCATCCAATCTGCCTCTTTACAACAGTTTGAGTATTGTCTTACAAGTCTGGGAAGGAGGAAAATCCACACTTTACACAAAATTAAAGTTTTGCCTGACAGCTCCCCAGCTGCAGGCTGCGTCCCTGCTATGTTGTTGCTGTGTCCTGCCTTGACTGAGCTTTGGTGCAGCCTTTGCTCTCCTCAAGGTTCCCAAAGAAACTGTTTTGTGTCTTACCATCAGATTCACCCACCGCCACGCAAATATCCCCAACCAGCGAAAGTCTTGGGGATTTAGAGGTGAAACATGAACACTGCACTCGCAGTGGTGGTTTGGAGAAAAATGCAGACGAAGGACCAAGCTTGCAGACTGCTTGTAAATGCCACAAGCACACACAGGGAGAGCTCTGAAAAACCTCGCCGCTGCAGACTTGCACAACTGGACGGGGAGCAGAGAGGAGTAGGAGTCGTGGGAACTGGCAGCAGGGTGACACAGGAGAGCGCAGGGACTGCCAAACTATTCAGCTGCAATCCAGAAACTGACAATTGCAGCAAGAGCCATCTTCCCCCCCTCCTCCTGCCCCGCAGCCCTGCAAAACATTCCCTCTCCTAGAGATTTG
Source organism: Empidonax traillii (assembly GCF_003031625.1). Classification (NCBI taxonomy): domain Eukaryota; kingdom Metazoa; phylum Chordata; class Aves; order Passeriformes; family Tyrannidae; genus Empidonax; species Empidonax traillii. The sequence goes on from NW_020955379.1 coordinate 997,281, forward strand.
CATAACCCTGTGTACATTTCCTGCAGTCCTTGGGCAACGGATAGAGTTGTGGTTCAACAATTTATGGGATCAAAGGCAGATTATGATCCTATCGCTGGAACAGTTAAGTTTTTACATGTGGGCTTTTTAGATACCATTTCTCAAAGATCAAACTTCAATGTATCCCAGGGAAGTAAGTTTTGGCAAACTGCAGAGCTGAGGAGCTGGCAGGATTATTTATTTTTTTCTGATGTATAATCAAAAGGTTTACTAGGCTTTTTCAAAACTCATAGCTCTCATTCTGTACCCAGCCAGTGCTGACTGCCTGCAGTTTAAGATCCCCAAGGTGGGTCTCCTGGGCTGCCTTACAGCAGGGATTTCCTAGGACAGGAAGCCCGTCCTGCAGGGAGGGAGGCTCAGCCAGCTCTTCCTTCAATGGCAGACAGGGCTGAAGGTTTTACAAGCACCTCGTATGTGATTTCCCTGCTCTCTGTCCAGGCCCCTGGCAGCTGGAGAGGAAGCAGCATGTAATGAGCCCCAGGTGGAGGAAGCAGCCCCAGCTCTGCAGTGGCAGCTCCCCACACCCTAACAGGGAGCCACCAGTGCCACATAGGCATCTGGGGCAGCCCACTTCAGCCCAGATTGGCTAGCAAATGCAGAAGAGGGCTAGGGTAAGACAAGGACTAAAGGCAAATCTTCAAGGAAGCAGAGGATCTTAAGTCAAACTCCCTCTCAGTTCAACAAGGCTCACAGAGCGGCTGGGTCATGCTACCAATGAGTCACTTCTGCCAGACAGGGAGAGTCTGGCCGACACAGGCATCAGCTGGTCCATGCACCCCTCCTTGCTCTTCTGACCCTGTGGAAAGAAACCTGAGCTCCTTCATCACTGCATTTTGAAAGGGAAGGAAATTAAATTTTTCAGAGTGGAAATACCTGTTGCCTATCAGTGTAAATATGAGAGAAAACAATGCAGGCCCCCACACCTCCGTCCATGCCTTCTGCTTATTTAAACTCACATTGCCACATCAGAGGAAGCTCAGGGAGTAGTGCTGGCTGTTAGCACCCTCCCCAGCTGGGCTTCACATGCCCCAAGACCACCCTCCTGGCCTGGCCACCTGTACCACTGCTCCCATGATCACATTCCCACCACCTCCTTCTAGGGTCTAAAGAGATGTCAAGGGATGCCACCCTTTGGATGTTTACTGGTTCATTCCCCCCTGCCCCAGGTATCATGGACACAGTAGCATATCTGTAGCAGGGGGTCAAGGAGGCCTGATTTGGTAGAAGAAGGGAAGGTGGAGGGAGCGATACCTTTACAATAGACATTATGTACTTTACAGATGCAAATCTATACACTAAAAGGAGATATTTACAGGACTTTTTTTCTGTGTATCACCAGCTAAGGAAGAAAAAGTTTTGAGGAGGCCCTTGGAGAAAGTTGGCAGCACATCACTGGAAATACCTTGGCTGAATGCAAGCCAGCTGAATTTAACATGAAGAATGAGTTACAGCAGCAACTCCCTAAGTAGCATTTAATACAATAACCTGAACTAACCTTTTAGTGGAGGTTGGCAGAGGAATGTCTGCTTCACACCTCACCAGGTGGGACATCCACCTGGGAAAGGTTCATGGCAGCAGAGCCAGGATTGTGTACTGAAAGCAACATCACCAACGTGAAACTAAAAATAATCTCTCCGTTTTTGAAAATGCCTGATGGATTTTATTAATTGCTTCTCTCTTTGGCTTACCCCATCACAACCTAGAAAGCAGAAGTTAGAAAAAAGTCAAGCTATCTACACAGGGAAAATGTGCTTTTTCTCATGAAGAGAAGTTGAGCTGTTCACATCAGAGCAAGCTTTGCTGTTGTGGTTAGTGTAGTGGGGTAGCAGGGATCAGATGTCTTTCAAAACAGTACAAAACTAGTCAAATATCTCTAACCTGGTTAAATGGACTATGGATGATATTATGTAAGCACTCTTAAAGTCAAACAGGGAGAGAGATGTTGGAGGGAGAGTTCAAACAAGGAATGAGACTAGAAGTACAAAATAAAACAAAATAAGACATTGGACACAAGGTCAAGCAATCAGAACATTTCAGGCTAGAAAAGGAAGTGAAATTACAGGCTCTGGCAAAACAGCTGAATGCTTACTCAGGAAAATTACAAAACTGTTGTGATCCTTACCATCAGTTATGTGTCTGCTATCCAGAACAATTTCCAAGAGAAGCTACACAAATCCACAAAGCAAGCTGGAGGACATCATGTTCTTCTCACAGTCAGTCAAGTGATTTTGTTTACTTTTTATATAAATACCAGGACTGATATATGTATAGTATCCTTACTACAATATGTGGTATGTATATATCTCACGTTTATATCATTCACTTACGTGTGCGTGTGTGTGTGTGTCTGTGTATGTGTGTCCTGGTAAAATCTATAAGCTGGTGGCAAATAACAATGAAGACTGTCTTCTCCATCAACAGCTTCTAAAGGAGAGGTCAAAAGGCTGAAAGCCCCCAGCCAAGCACTAAAATCTATTTGCCAGTCAGGAGAAGACCATTTTGCTCTGGCAAAAGAGCTAGGATACCAGATGCAACACTGAGATAGAATTGGTTTATGTTGAAACTAGATAGGATACATTAGTTAAAGAAATCAAATGGTTTATCCCTAATGTAAGCCGCTGAGGCCCTAAGTGTTTGATTTGAAGAAGGAAGCAGAAGTAAAGTATGAAGTGTATTAACACATGATTTCCCAAAGAGCTAACAGGCTGTAGGGACTTCAAAGGGAGGATCAAACATTTTCTGTATATTTACTGAATACTATACTAGTAAAACTACAGGTCTCAGAATTGGGAATTTTTTCTCTACTACTACTGATAAAAATATTCAGTATATTCTCAGAAAGAAGCTGAGTCCTGCCAATTCGTGAAATGTCACTGATTGAGGAGCTTCAGGGCAGTATTTCCCCTGCAGCATGGCAATGCTGCAGAGAGGGAAAGACTCAGAGAAGCCATGCAAACATATATATCTATTGCAAACCCCACAGCACTGGGACTGACCTGCTCTTGCTGTAGTCAGGTCAATCCTCTTCACCGTCAGCTAAATTATGTGATGAAAGGCTCATAAAAACCACGTGCAGGGTTTATGCCCAGACAAGGGTTCTTTGCTCTGAGAGGGTCATGTTGTTACACACCTAGAGACAGGGCTCAGCACCCAGGGCAGGCACGGTCCAGGCTGCAATTAGAGAAAGCAGCCACAGCGCTGGTCTGTGGTTCCAGAGAAGCTGTCCAAGAATAACCAGATTAGATAATTGACATGTGCACTCATTCAACTCACAAGCTGCCACCTGTGCCCCTCCTCCCCTCCCCAGTTAAGTCACTAATTCAAAGCACTGCTATTTACTTCTGTACATCTTTACAGGTTTATTACACATCGGTGTAAGCAGCTTAGAGATCAATACCTTGTTTGTCAGTAGAAACACATGGAATTTGGCAGAAATCTTGCTATTCAGTGGAACAGGGATGAGCTGGGAGGCAGATGTGACTTATTCATGTCTGCATCACTTTCAGGAACTGTGATTCATATTGCACAGTGAGGTGGCATTGCAGTTCTATAAAGGGCTGTGAAGTCTACCTGTTGGTGGAAGCTACCCTATCTGCAAGCCTGTCTAGCGAGACTTGAGATACCTGCCAGTTTTAGTCCCAGACCTGATGCCTCAGCTTCAGAAAAAAGAGGGAATCTTAAGGAATAAAAGCGAAGGGTGAGCAAACTGGCTTTGAGCTGTCAGCACGAATGTGCGCAAAACGTGGATAGAGAATGCAGCCTGAGTTTTTACTTTGTAGCATAGCCAGCACAGGTTTATGTAATTTTCTCTGTGTGCAGAACTCCAGGCACTCATTGTCGTGATAGGGACTGGAATAGACACTGAACCACATACTCCACACGTGGGTGCAATTATTATGTCTCGAAGAGCAACAGCTTTAAGTGACATTTTGCTAGAGTGAGTGGCTAATCTAATCTCTTCCCCTTCAGTCTGAACACTGGAACTCATGGGAGAAGAGCTCGCTGAACCAGTGAAACAGGATAGAGACGTAACAACTCCAGCAGTTGGTGAATAAGACACTTAAAACAAGTAATGTCCTGAAAAGTGAACATGAGCTGTATTCATGCCAGTAATCTCTACTGGGGAAAAGCCAGGCAGGAAGTTGACAACTGCAAGATGCCAAGTCGAGGAAGAAAAAAGAAAACTCAAATGAGTTAGTTTTAAGAGTATGAAGTACTCCAAAGATTACTAAAAAAAACTGCAGAAGTACTACAAGAAAAACAAAAATAGACCTTGGCAGGCAGGACACAGTTAACTGCAAATGACCTAAATACCAAAGGTGTAAGAGTGACACTGAACAGGGTCATGGTGCACCTGGGCTCTCAGCTGCGCTGCACCTTCTACAGACTGGGCTTCCCGCTGCAGCTTTCTTTACCTCATCTCCAAGGGGAAACCTGATTATCCCCCACCACCCACAGTCTCTCTCCCTGGTTTCAGCTTACTTGCTCCTGCCACCCCTTTTCCAACGTAGTTATTGCCTGCCCCCTGCTCTGCCTGGGCAGCGGCGTCCTTCTGGCAGCAGAGCCGGCATTGCCCTGGAGGCTGAAGCTGTGCAAGTTAGCCCAGCTTCCAGCTGTCCTTCCACCCCTTCCCTCCCCCACAGCACGAGGCCAGCTGTTACAGCTTCAACGGTTTTATAGACATGTACACTGACCTCATGGCAGAAGCTGGGAAACGTGGGATACCACAAGCCACCCCCACCAACAGGCAGTGAGACACCACCCCCACGCCCCTATGCAAGCAGGCAGCGACGCCTGGTTCAAGATTCCCTCCCTATTGTAATTATTTTTGCTCTGTGCAGAGATTTATCACATGCAGCTGCCACAACTTGTTTACAAGACACAAAAGCCATGAAAACAAGGTTGATGAAGTCTGCGTGTGAGCTGTTTTCCCTGGCATGAATTTGTCATACCTCTTAGCTCGCTGACGCCCTGGCTGGCCACACAGTCTCCAACAACACATGGTAATGCCTTCCCTTCAGCTTCAGAGTAGCCAAAGCGTGAGTTTTCAGTCAGAGGTCAGGTTTTGACAAAGCTGCTTTGCAATTAGGTTTACCATTGCTTAAAGAATAGCAACACTGTCCACGTTGTCTCATTGTTTCTTTATCCTTTCTTTCTTTTCCACGCTAAAACAAGTTTCCAAAAAAAAAAATTTCCTTTGCTCTATCAGGGACGTACAGACAGCACATGAAGCCTTTGGTTTGTTACTAGGACTCTTGCTTAGTTCTGGATCCTAGCTCCACCCAATGCCCTATATCTATCTATCTTTGATTATTTTATCTGAAGTTACTTCAGGTTTCTGCTCAGAAATAATAGGTTCAGGCAAACTTCAATAGCCTGCACCAAAACTATCAGTGCTATAGATTACAGGAAAGCAGAAACTCCCTTTTGATACATTTTAGTGGGTACTCAATGAGTCATTTTTTTCCTCCAAGTTAAATAACACCTCAGGGTAAGGAAAAGCTTTACCCACTGTGTCAGGTGCTACTCAGCCAAAGGCATTTGACTTCTGACTACAGCTGAACTTCTAGGTGTAACCTTAACATAGGTAATAATTTTAAAAGTATATAATTGGCCTCAAGCAAAACTGGTCACAAGTGAAGTTCCCAGGGTAAGTCAGTCAGCAAAATGGAAATGCAGTGCTCATCACACAGGCAGGACTTTGGTGCTCATTTACACTAAACGCCATTTTGTGTGGCATAACAGTAAATGAAAACATCAGAGACACCACAGGTTTTTACTTTCACTGAAAACTGTTAACCTGAAAGGCAACAGCTTTCTTCCTCATCCTATTTTCATTTTCAGTACTGCAGCTGCTACAGTGGAATTACAGAACTGGTCAGTTCAGCCAGCAAAGCATTTTTTTTTCTTTCTAAACTTGCCGACATTTTTTTATTTTAAAGGGCAGAGTAAAGAGGAGTAAAGTTCTCTGAAAATGCCCTTTAATGATCCAAGTGCCCCACATTTCCTCCACCCCAAAGCATACCAGCAAAATGCTCTGAAAAAAAGAAAACTAAAGAGGAAAATGTCAAACAATTCAAACATATTTGTATGAGGCTGCTTTTCCTTCATCATGGGTGTAAGGAGTGTTGCAATAAAGTTCCTTCCTGCAGGGACAGGAAAGAAAAAGGAGGATCTTCCAAACCTTTATCAAAGATAACATTCAGCTTAGGGTCCCTACCACCCCTCGAGATAAATCACCTGTGCCACAAAATCATGTCTATCAACCAACTTTTCCCTCAACCTTGACCTCAGTTACAAAAAAGTATACTTCCATTTCATTTTCTAATTAAGCATTAAAGAAACCTAACCGAACGATACATACTTAGGTATCCCCTGGAAAAACAGCTTATAAGTATCAAGTACAGTGTGTCCAGAGAGATACTACACTCTTTCTGTACTCAAACGCAATTCCTTAAAGGCAGAGTACACAGCCATCTCTATGTTCAAAATTCTTTTCCAGCTTTATTTACATAGTATTTTTAAAAAATAATTCTATATTCATACAGTATAGTAGGATGACTCTGTTACTGAACCTGATGCAGACATGAGTAAGGCAATGTTTACTATTTGCCATTTTAATTTTACACTTGAAGGTTAAAGGAAGGCAGAAGTTCAGAATTCCAAAGAGTACTCCAGACAACAAACACAGTATTTCTGACACTAAAAAAGAAACGAAGGCCACAGCAAAACAGAATGCATACACATTGTAGTCTGGATATTGCAGTCTTCTCCCTACTCATGATATCCTTAAATTCATCAACTCTCCTGCTCCACAAAGCCCTCCCCAAACCTCCCAAACAGACAAATGGTTTGTTTTTAAGGATTAGCCGGAACCGATTTTTTTACCCTGGAGGTCTCTTATTCCAGTGTTGTTGGAAGGATAAGGGTGGGTGACTGACATTCAAGTAAGTTGAAATGTGAGCTGCAAGTTTTCACATTTTTCAGTTATAAGTCATTTTGATAGCGAAGTCCTTTTCTGAAAGGTAATACAGATTCTGTAGGCAAAAATTCAACAGGGATCTCTTCTACATCTTAGCCAACCACCTGTTCAAGTATCTCACAAAGACCTGGCTCCCCAGAACTCAGATTTCAACACAATACAGTCTACTTTAATTTGCTAGAATTACTGAGTAAAAACCTTGTCATTGTTAGTCCAAGATGAGTAAGGGTAGAAAGTCCTTGCTCTCCCCATCAAAATGTGTCACCAGTCATGTCTATGAGTTGCATCACAAAAACCTGCAAAGAACACTTGCCCCAACCCCTCTTCTAGACTCCTCATTTCATCTTCAGGAAATCTTCCCCATGGGCCATCACATTTCCCAGCTCCAAAGTATTTCTATGACCCAAGAGCTGGAACTCTCAGAGTTAAGATAACCCTCTGCAATTTTGTCAGCTCCCTCTGACCCCTTAAAAAATTTCAACATAGCACAATACAGGTACTTCTGGCCCACTTTTCAGCACTTATAAACATGTGGTTAACAACAACAGCTTAGCGTAGCTCTCTAAACCAAACAAAGTCAGCATGAGCTCAAAAATATTTCTAATTTCCATTTATTTCAAGGGTAAGCTGTGTTTTCTGCAAAGCTCGTATGCAACAAAATACTCTGTATACATAATTTTTAAAGAAAATATTTTATTACATTATGGGAAAAAAGCATGATCATCCAAAGTTTGTATTGTTAAAAAAATTGAAAATTTAAACAGCATGTTGGTATATTCCGTTCCACATGGGAATGATAAGAAGACTCTATATCATTACTAGATATTGCACAGTCTGAAAGAAACAAAAACAAATCACATGATCTTGGGAACCATCTCACATTATGAAAAACCTACAAAGAAAACATTAAAAAAAAAAAAAAAAAACCAAACAAAAAAACCAACAAAACACACAATCCTTTCTTTCTACAGTAGCTTTAAGTTTATAATTCTTGGAATGACCGTATTCCACTGAAGACCATCTCAGTGACAGGAAGCTTCATTTCAGCAATCCCCTTGTGCAAATAAGATTAATAAAAAAAAATAATAATAATGCAGTGAAGTCTTTTGATATTCTGTGGGTGGCAATAACCACACAGCTGTTAGATCCCTGCCTGGTAAAACAAAACGGAGAAGGAGAAGGAAGGGGATTTAGGCCATAAGTTTCGCCTGCAACTCCATTTCTGCCGCCCTTTTGAGTGCAACATCCACCAGTAGCTGAAATCCACTAAAATCCTGGTTAAGGTCTGGTGGTGTTGGAGGAGGAGTGTTAAAGAGCCCACTTTGTGTGTTTGCACCAGGTCCCAGTTTAGACGCGTCCTCATGGCAGGAGAGGGGGTTGTCTGTGAAGCTGCCGGCTGGCGGCTGCTGCAGGTCCGTGGTCTGGCCTACATCAGCTGGCTGGCAAAAGTGGAAAGGGGCATCTTTCAACGCAGTCACAGTCGTGTGGCAGATCACCGACGGCCGAGCCAGGACCGATCCCGGGGAAGCTGGCTTGGAAGAGGACACAGTCTTGCCAAGCGGTGCAGCAGCGGGAAGGAAGGCAGTCTCCTCCAGCAGGGGAATGTAGTTCTTTGTGCTGATGGCAGACTCCACCAGGCTGCCCTCGGGAAGCTTGGTCCCTCGCCGCGAGATAGTGAACTGATTTGGGTCTTTGCCATCCTTCCTCAACATGTCAGGTAAGAGCCTGCGGCGCGCATTGATAAACCAGTTGCAGACCTGGGAATAAAATGACATCTTAATTTCTACCTTCATTCATTTCCAACTATGTGCCATTAGAGCCACTGTGTTAGATTAATGCATCACTCCAAGCAGTTTCATTCACTGCACAACAAAAGAGAGACCTAGTGACAAGTTCTGACACGCCTGGCAAAGGCCCTTCCCTCGTCCTGGCTGTATCGCAGAGCTGACTCCCTGCTCCTGTTACAGAAAGCCCCGGGACATCTGAAGGCTTCGAGAAGCCCAAACTGAGGGGTTAGCTTTTAACTCTGTGCACACACATTAACCTATTGGCTATTGTTCCCTAGCTCAGGTTAATTAACAACAGGAAAACTTTTTCTCTCTGAAGAGAGCCACTCCTCCCTCAAATAGTTACTGATTTTCCTTGTTCAACTGACTGTGTCGACAGACATAACATGAATTACCTCATTTAAGTTTGTCCTTGTTTAAATATCAAACCAGTTTCCTGGGCAATACAGGATGGTTTATAGTTCAACGTCTTTTTTCTGTTTACTACATAAAGGAAGTTTTCTTTGTGATGTTATATTAAGGAAATTTTACTCTATAGACAATTATGAAATCTACTAATGAATTAATATGGAAGAATAAAGTCCAGAGGTCAACAGGATTGCTCTCTATTTAGCACCTCTCAAAACCAAACCCAGGTTTACCCAAGTTCTCATGCAGTCACTTTCCCACAAGGGGGGAAGCAGCAATGGTCAACAGCTATTCCACCAAAGACGATCACAGGAGATGCGAATGATGCATCCAAGGGACCTTGGAGATGCCAATGGCACCCCAGGATTAGAATCCAAAGTAACCACACAAAAGCCTCACCATACTTGTACTAACACACTTGAGTAGCTCTATCCCGTATAGGTTGTTCCACTGATCTTAATGGAAGGCATCATACACATAATTATATATGTGCATGTTCTACAGGAACGAGCCTCAAGATGCAGTTTTAGAAGCAAAGAGTTATATGTTAAGTTGCATATCTATCACCATAAAACCTCTGTTGACAAATAAATACCTTCCTCTCACAATAAATTACCTTGTACAGACATTTTATGTCTTTTGGGACACGATTCCACAAGAAATTAGCATGCATGCTCAAATTCATGACTGTCTGTTCTCCCAGAAAAAAAAATTTATTCCAATAAACAAAGATCATCATAACACACAGTCAATCTGTATCTCTCCTTATAAGTGCCATCAGAAGGAGAGTAACAATAAAATAAGAAATCTCACATGTAGTGTAAACATTTGTATCCATGAGTAGAGTGCAGGTAAATTAAAACAGAAAACAGCTCCTTTTGAAGGGAGAACTACTTTTTTAAATACCTGTAGTGTGGAAAGGTGTGTTTGTCGGGATAACAGCGCTTTTTCTTGCTCTGAAGGATAAGCATTGTAGCGGTGCTCATATAGCCAGTCCCGAAGAATCTGCACAGATTCCTTGGGCAGGTTGCCACGTCTCCTCCGTTTGCCTGAGCCAGCAGATGAGGAAAGATCCAGTGGGACATCCATAGTGTCATCATCCTCCGTTTCACTGCCTGATATTGCAACTACACCTACAATTAAAAGATAAGAACAATCAGCCTCCTAAATTCATAAACTCTTCAGCTCCAGCATTGTGGGGTACAGACATTTTGTATCAACTGCCTTCTGTGAATCAGGGTATAGGCTCTTCTACTGGAGATTCGTCCTGCAGTGTTAACTTGTCATGCTGTAGCTTTTCTGTCAGCTGAACAAGAAGTAGCACCAATGATCTGTTCCTAAAGGAATTCTTCTCTGCAAACCTTCATTTTCTTGTTCCCCTGGCAACCTTTTATCTGCTACACGTTATCAGATAGCTTCTATCTAATGCCAATATTGTCCAAATTTGCTTGCTATGGTATGCATCCTACACTTTTCTTCGAGGATAACGATCCAGTGTCTGGGCAAAAGGTCAATAAGGAAGAACTTAAAAACACCCAACTCAAGCAATGGGTTATTTAACTACTTCTTAGCATGCTGATGCTTCCCTCTTGGGACAGATAGCTTGTAGATTTTATAAATGAATAATTACACCTTTTAATAAAAACTAATGGAAGAAGAAAGGGAAAAATTGTATCTGCCCTGCCCCCCAAAGGAAATTTTCACTTACGAAGGAAAAAGAGTGCAGGAAAAGGAAAGAATCAGGTGCCTAAGAGTCCACCAGCTTAACAGAAAACGGACTCTAATTTAATTGCATTCTGTATCAAAAAAAAAAACATGATCATTTGACGTTTAGGTGGATTTGTTTGGGTTTTGATAATTTTTTCAACTTCATGGTTTTCATCTCAAATTTTCATCTATGGAAACTGAATTTACAAGTTAACTGCATACCTTGTCTCTTCAACATAGAGGAAGAGGAGATTTCAAAATCTGATTATCCCTTTATAAGTACACCACACTACTAGTAACATGAAGCTATGGTACGTAAAGCAAATAAGCAAATACTCAATAGTTAGGAAGGCTACAATTCTACTCCTTTGGTAGGATACACAAGTAATTAGTACTGTAAAATACAAAGAAAAGCATGTTTAAATACTCACCATGTTAAATTCAGCAGAAATTTTAGGAATCTTACATAAGATACTACCCATGTTCAACTAGTACAAATTAATAATAATTTCAAGTGAATTTACACTGTCTTTCAGATGCATTCTTTAGGAACTACAGGAGGGAAACAAGCCCTTAATCTTTCTCTCTTATCAACTTAGATTGGGAGGGTGAGAGGGTGGGGAGGAAGAAACTTGCTCATTCCTAACATCAGAACTAAAACTCTTAATAGTAAAAGCCAGCTAAATGTCAAAAGTAAAATTTTATATGAGCAATCACCAATAATTAAAAAATTCTATTTCAGGAAAGAAAGTAAGCCCTAAAATACAAGAAGTGTTCCTATGAAAGTATAAAATTATATAAAGCTATTGTTATACCCATGTAAAGACACAGAAGGAATTAATGTCCTTTAAAAACACAAACCAACCACCGAAAACCCCACCACCACAGAAAGAAAGACAGAAGTTGTACATATGCAAGTTTTCCTTAATACTTGGCAGGATGGTATGGAGGAAAGCAGAGAAGAACATTTCCTCACACTTTCAAACTTCAGCCAAAGCTGACATGGTAAATTATTCTTTCCTTCCCCTATTTGTGAATAGCTCCAACATCCTTAAATTTAGTTTAAGTTGTCCAATTTGCAATGCATAGTTTTGATATGGAAGCATTCCCAATAGGATGATCAATCTACAATCTGTCTGGCATAGTTACTTCAGTGACTTACTTGGTATTGTTTTCATTCTCCCAATTGCTGATTTATGTAACCGACAACCACCAAACTGACATACCAAATTTTTCATCTGCTGATTAGCCACATAAATTATCCAGTCATGGAACAGGAACAATAGGACAATATTTAAATAGCCAACACAAGATAAACTCCAAATTATGTAAACAGGTTCTTAATTCATGTAGAAAGTATGTCAAGTTTGCTTTAAAATGATTCCGAGCAAACCACTTTGTATTTGTCATAGCTTCATGGAAAGTGCTGTCACACTTGCAGCCTAACCTGAAAACCTGCCTTGTACCATGGGCTCCTGGAGCCATGAGAAGCACTTCTGGGAACAAAGATCCTGCACAGACAACAGAACGGCTCTGCAAAGCAGCTCATCCCTTTAAAACTGAATTTTAAAACTAGCTAAAACTAGCCTATGCTATTCAGACAACGTTTTGAAGTGCACTGTTCTTGTTTGTCAGAAACCAGAAGTGTTGCAGCACTTCAGCGGGCTGGGATTTTTGTTTGTTTTTAAATATAAAAGGCAGTAGGGCAAGACCTTGGAAAACAGGGAGAGGCAAACAGCAAGGCATGGAAACAAGGAAGAGAAGCCAAAGAAACTACTCACATGAGAAAGTGTCTAATGGGTAGCAAACCATATTTACATGGCATAACAAAAAGTACTCCAGACACACACCACTCCATCTGGAGTAATCTTTCCAAGATCTACCACACAACTTAAAGACTCCTGAATTTCAAAAAACTGACATGAAAGCAAAACCTCTTCTAGAACTATTGCTCTTTCTCACCTTAAAAAAAAAAAAAAAAAAAAAAAGTGACAAGATACTGTCTGAAAGCCAGCAGTATAAAAACGTTTCTCTCTTTTCCAAACAAGATCTTTTGCTAAAGTAAAAGTTGCCATCTGACTAACCGTAACCTACCTAGAGAGAAATGAGTCACCAGCAGAGCCAGCCCTTTGACCCGCTCGCTCAGTGTGTCACGTTAATTGACACAGTAAGTTAGTGACACAAAGCAGGTTTTGGTTAAGCAGGAAACCCAGTGTAGTACAAGTTCTGCTCATTCAAATGAGCTCATTTAAATAGCTGATCAGCCCTCTGAACTCGTGGCAGATCTTCTCCCGGCGCGGTTCAGAGTTAGCAGCAACAGGAAGTCGTGGCTAGAAATCTCGCACTGCCCCAGCTGATATTTTTTTTACTAGAGCAGGAGCCACATTGTTGGTGTCAAGGCTCTGTTTTCATTAAAGCATTCCTGCTGATTACAACCCAGCTTTGTTTTTCCGTCTTGTTAGTAATCAGCCTATTCGCTGCTGGTTTCCTGTTTTAACAGGGCCCAACTGAAAAGGCTCCTGGCCAGGCTCCACGACTGGACCATTGGCTTACTGTTATTTACACCCAGAATAAAGGCCTGCGGACACGATGAGTAGCCCCAGCTGACCTACTAATTTATTTTGTATTAAAAGCAGGCTAGGGCCACGTTATTTTTTTGTCTCCTCCTAAATACATTTAACCCAAACAAACAAACAAACAAAAACCTGCTTTAGTAGGACTAAATTAAAGCAGCACAAGTCCATGTGCAGAGAGGTCTGAGAAACCACATAAAATCCCAGTCCTCCGCTTCCACCATAGCCACTTAAATGAGCAGTCCACACTATTAACGACTTAAGAACTACATGATCAGCATCTCTTCTTTATCAATCACTTTATCCTCCTGGCTTCCCAGCTGAAGTCATATACATGACTGAATGCACTGTTGCATTGTATCACAGCCCAAAGACTTTACAGGTCCTCCCTTAATCAGCTCAGGGAAGATTACACCCAAGATCTCGAGTCTAGGCTCAACACCCAAACGTTAGTTAACAGCCTGAAACAACTTGAGTAAAAGTACAGTGATGACTAAAGCTGATTTCAAAATAAACTACTGCCACTTAAAATGGCATACTGGAATACTTTGAGGGGGAGGACAAAATATTTAGAGAGATTGAAACAAATAAAATGGAAGCAAATGAAAAATTTAAGCTGAGTATCAGGGAAAAAAAAACAACACAACACCAAAAAACAACTATCCCATTGTGTCGAGGAAGAGCTTCACAGAGGAAGTGGCAGAAGCCAATTGTAATTCAAAAGAGGACAAAGTATGCCACAAGGAACAATCTCTGCCCTCCAAAGAAGGGATGGACAAAAATCACCTTTAAGAAAACCTCCCACCCCTTAGGGTTCTCTGCATATCTTAAACCAGATTTTTTTATGAGCACCGATAAACAGAACCAGTTTCCATCTAAGGCCCCGATCCTGTTGTAACCAAGTGCAGTGAGATTCTTCACATGTATAAACTTGAGCACATGCCTCTGCCTTTGCGAGACTGTGTTCTAAATCAGCTAATTAACAAGCCAAGCCGAGTATGTTCAGTGTGATTGCTATCAGGTTATTATTTGTAAATGAAATTATCCATAAAAGAGTCCTCCGGGTTTTAATCCAGAGCCTGTGAGCTTAAAAAAAAGGCACAAACAAAAAGCCCATCAAAACCAACCAACAAGAAAAACACACCACACTCAAACACACAAAAAAGTAAAAATCCAACACACATACCAAAAAAACCAGTAAAAATTTAATGCGAATTTAAAAAACAACAACAAAAAGAAGAGTTTAAAAGTATTCATAAGTAACAAAGAACTACAAGGATCCACAAGGGAATTTCCAGAGTAAAAAAACTCTCTCATCTCAATAAGTTTCATAATTTAGGAACCAGCTTATTGGTTTTCTTCTCCACAGCTTGCACTCTATCGCCTCTAAACCAGCCAGATTTGGCTATACTATTCTTTTTTTGCTTTAAAACGAGATTTTGCTAGGAGTCCAAACAAGAAATCTGTAATAAAGTCACTCTTTGAAACTTCCTGAATGAGCCTCGAATGCCAGAAGATCATAAATAACTACAAGCCCAACTTTTATTAAAACAAAGGCACCCCAGCCCCTAACATCTTTTAAATAAGTTTCCGTCTTTGTCTCCCCACCTTTTAATTTGTGCCACGCAAACCCCAGGCCCATGGCCCCTCTCAAAAGTTCTCCCTCCCGCCTGTCACCTTTCATTGTTTCCATTGTTTCAGCCCAGGATTTGCAATCCTCAAAGCAGAGCTTACACACACACTCTCACACACAAAGCCCTACACATGCATACCTAGAAACTACGTCAGCGTTTTCCACACGCATTTATTTCGGGGGTGGCAAGAACAACAGTTGAAAGTGCAGGGAGTTTGGTATTTCACCAACCAGCAGCTGCCCTCGGGGAGAGAAGTCTGAACAATGGAAGCAACAGCAGACAGGAAACCAGCTCACCACTGCTGTGCAAATAGGGAGCATAGGAATGTCCTAAAAATAACTGGGCTAAATTAATTCAGTAAAACTATTAAAAAAAAAAAAAAAAGGAGGGGGGGGAAGGGGATGGACGCGAAAAGCCATAAAGTGCTCCCAATAGGGTCAAGAATCTCAACCTGCCTAAAACGACAGAAACATTTAAAAGCCAGCGCTGCCACTGTCTCTGTGCTCAGGGGGCCGAGCTCGGCGTGCAGCCCAGGCTGTGACCGGGATCAAGCCCCACTCCGCTCCCCTGGGACGCTGCGCTCCTCACCACCACCCCTGCCCGCTCTTTAAACTTCGCCTTTGTGGCTCAGTTCCCTTTTGTGTGCGCTCCTCTTAGCCGAGTGACACGTCCAAAAAAACTTTTGAAGAAGGCTACAAACCATATTAGTACACACCATGTCTGCAGCAGCCCAATGATTTCACGAACTACATATGCATTAATTGCTCCAAGGATATTAACAATGAGAGAGGAGGCTGCCCTACTACAGAGCCGCAGGAATGCATAGTAGGGGGAAAACAGCACAACTCTGGAGTACTGAACATGCGCACTGCTCCCCTCAAACCCTCCACTTCGGAGCATTTAATGGTCTTTGAATGCAAAACACCCTTCAGCCACACCACCGACTGGCAAATCGCAGCTGAACAGACACTGCTTTCCTATGAACTTCTTCCCAGCCAGCGTAGGAGCGTTAAATCCGAAAGCACGTTCCGCGTCTCTGTGGCCAAGGACTAATTTAAAGGCACTTAAAAGCACCACAAGCGCAATGAGTAACGATCCTCTCTAACTGTAAAGTTTGTCTGTCTGGAACAAAGAAAAAAAAACTTGAAGAGCCTTATGCTTATAAGGAAAAAAAGTTTTTCTCCTTTTAACCCCTGTGTCAAAACTTCTGTACTTTTTTTTTCGTCCCATTTTAAGGGATAAAAGGGATAGAAAAGACACCAACTTCCATCAAAACAAGGCGGCTGAGGGCGTGGAGGGGGCTTCAAGCCCTCCCGCCGATGCCCACCCCCCCAACCCCACGCTGCCGTGCCCGCGAACAAAGAGTTGCCGGACAGCCCCGCTTTCCTCGCCCCAAGTTGGGAAAACGACTTGCACCCTCGTCCTCACACACCGGGACGGCGGGGCTTGGTGCGGAAAACCGTTTAGAAGTGTTTTACGGGAGGACAGGGGGAAGAGGCTTGGCGGAGGGGGAGAGAACAAAACTTGGCGGAGGAGGCACGAGGCAGGCGGCTGGACATGTTTCTGACAGAGAGCCAGCAGCGCGGAGAGGCGACCGCCTCCAAACAACAGCTCCGCATGTTTTGTCTGGGAGCGGAGCATCCACTGCAGTCTTCCACGGGAGCCGAGCCAGGGGGTGGTTGGGGGCTACGGGGGGCAAAACGGCCTAGAAGGTAAAGAGACTCCGCCTGGCTTAGCGACAGCCCCCCTTCCCTTTTCCACCCCGGGCAGGGGCGCGGGGCACCCCGCTTTGTCCCGGCACCCCATCACAACTACCTTTTTTACTTTTCATCTTGATCGCGAGGACTGAGCCGACCGCAGGACACCCCACGCACCGACCCAAGTTTCTCTCCCTTCGCCGGACGCTGCTCCCCCCTTTAAGCTCGGCGAGGAGGAGGAGAAGGTCGATGAAGAAAGAAGAAACACCGCCGCGGAGCCAGGCGCCCGGTCCGGGGCCGCGCTGCTGCCAGCGGGAGCCGCAGGGCTCTGCCTCCCCGGGGGCTTTCTGGTGTGGCCGGGGTGGGCTTCCCTCCCCCTTCCCTTTGTTCCCTTCTGCCGGCGATTGGCCCCGGCCTGTTAAAGTGAGGAAAGGCAAGGGAGAGAAAGGTACACAGCGCCCGCCCTCCCCCACCTCCCCGCAGTGAGTACGGGAGAGTAACCGAGCGCTGCACTGGCACTCGCGGCGGCTGCCTCCTCCTCCTCTCTCCTCCCTCCCCTCCCGTCTGACAGAGCCCCAGCAGCCCGGGAGGGGAGGGACCGGCCCTAGCGGGGGGGTGTCCGCCCGTACCCGCTCGCTCATGCACACTAAACAGCGGCGGCGGGGGGAGCTGTGCGTGCCTCCCGCTCCCTCGCCTTTCTTCCAGGCAGACGTTTGATCATTAAACTGGGAAGGAGGAGAAGGAAGAGGCGGTGGGGGGAGATTGTGACAGCTGCCCTTGACTAGCCTCCTCCTGTTGCTGCCGGACGAACCACCCACTCCTTCGCGTGAATAGGGGAGAAGAAAAAGAAAGAAAGAGTTCGTACGGCAGGGGAAGGAAAAAAAGCCCTCCAAAGACCGGCGCCCCCCTTCCGGCTGCCGAGTGGGGGCTGTTCCCCCCCCCCATCCCCAGTGGTGCTGAGGGAGCCCCGGTTGGCCTGTGCTGGGTACCTCCCGCCCCCGCGGGGAAGGCGAGCCCCATTTCTGCGGTTATTTTTACATCAGTTCGTAAAAGGTTGTTTTTCTCCCCTTCCACTCCCCCCGCCCGCGCGGTAGGTTTTTGCTGCGGCACATGCTCGTAGCTGTAAAAGAGAGAAGTCTCACAGCTTGACTCATCCCTCTCGGGCGAGCACGCGCTGCACAGCAACAGTTTATTTTCCTCTGGTATGGGAAACGCGGGACCCACCAGCAGCTCTCTCCAGCTTCCCTCCGAGCGTGGCGGAGGGGAGAGCCCTCCCCGGGCACGGACGGCCTCTGCAGCTGCTCCTCACCCCCCCTCCTCCCCCCCTCGCTACCCGCCTGACAAAGCCAGGTGCCCGGGCTCCAAAGTGCAGGACGCCCAGCCGCGTGCTGAAGTGTCACGGGCGAAGGTTTCGCCGTGGAAAGTAAAAGAAGCCGCCTCGCCTCGAAACAGGCGTGCGGGTGCGGCGAGTGCTGATTCCACGGGCGCGTGTTTGTGGCACTCCCGCATCGGCACGTGCGGAGCTACTCCCGGCCGGGCAGGCGCGGGGGGATGAGCAACGGGGGCCTTAAACGGCTGATGAAATAATGGATTCCTACGGCAGAGCAGGGATCACTCCCTCCCCACTACCCTCCCCTCCCGGCGGTGCGGGCACCAGCACTCGCTGTACCGGCGAAGCAACAGCGTTTTAACAGCAAACCCTCCCCCCCAAGTACCTTGTAACTATATTTATGTGGCGTAATTACAGCGGGAGATAAAACAGCTGTTACATCCCGACCGGGGGGGAGGAGGGGGGCAGCTGGTGAGTCACATCAGTTAACAAGGACCCGGTGTCGGCCCGGGGCTGGCGACTCGCTCCGGGATAGGTTACCCTTAGGGCTGGTGGCCGCTCCATGGCGAGTGCGCCTGTAGGTCAGTGAGGCGAGCCGGGCACGGCACGCTGACTGACACACTGACTGAGTGACTGACCGACTGACTCACAGTGCCGCGGGCCAGCGCCGCGCCAGGCGGGAGGCTGTGCGGCGCGGAACCAGGTCCCGCCGGCGGCGGCGCGGTCCGGGCTCTTGCCCGCCGACCGAGCGCCCTCCGCCCGCTCTTCTCACCCCATTCCCGCCGACGTGCCCGCGTCACCCCTCGGTTGTGCCCGGGGGCGCCAGAGCTCGGTGGTCGGGGGGGACGAGGCTGGCTGGGGGCGGGTGTTTTCACCCTCGCGGTGCCCCCGAGGGACTAGTGGCTCTGGGGCGGGAGTTGTGCGCGCACGCCGCCGTATGGCTTTATTTTGGTTTTTTTTTTACTGTTTTGTTTTAGTTGTGGAAAAGCCCGGCTTCCCAGCTGTGAGGGCTGGCTCTTCGAACTGCTTGTTCACAACGTCCGGGCATTGGTCGTGCCAAAAAAGCAATTATGGGAAGTTAAACAAAAGACACGTCAAGGATTCGAAGAGATTTCCTTTTCTCCGTGCCGCCAGAGCCGCCTCACTCCTGTTCATTGTCCTTGGGACTGCCAGCAAATCTGTGAAACTAGCTCTGTCCCTTTTCTACCTTTCCTTTTTTATTTCTTCCTCTTTTTTTACTTTTTTTTTTTTTTTTTAAAGTTTGGGTTGGCCTTTTTCCCCCTCCCTTTTTTGGCAAGGTCACTTTTATAAAGGGAAAAAGTAAAGTTTTACACTCGGCACCTTTTTTTTTTTTTTTTTTCCCCCCGAGAGTTTTAGAAACTGCCTTTCTAGCTGTGCTGGAATGTGGCTTCGAATTTTTTTAAAGGATCCTAGGAAAAGATCGATTTTGACTTTGTGTGGCAGCTGGTTAGTTAGTAGGAGCAGGCGGTGGACCAATGGCTGTTCATTCCTAGCTGCCCTGGTATAAAGTGCATGGAGAGTCATTGTTTTGAACTAAGTTAGTTCGTGGGTGTGAGTATGGAGGGATATACCTAGACGTGGGACCACGTGGGAAAGACAGAAACTGGGTTTGTGCAGTTTACATTGCAGTTGTTGCCTGAGGCAGTACCTCACGTCTGTCAGCAAGTTCTGGCTTCATTTACCGCTTGAAGACTCTTGATACATATTCGTGGTGTTTGTGTGGATAAAGTTTGCAAAAAAGTAGTTCAAGTGGAAGAAAACCCTCACAACCTTCTCTGTTAGTAAGGCTGTGACACACCTGAAACAAGGCTGTAACAAGGAGGGCGGGTGGGTTGCCTGAGCTCAACTCCAATGAACAACTTGGTTTTACAATAAATGCTGTAACGTGGTGGCTCATAAATTGATGATGAGTGTTGGTATTGGCTGGTGCTTGCAAGCAGAAGTAGATAGTATGGAAGACAATATGTAATTTTCTGCAGTTTATCTTTTCCCTTCACGTGTTGGTCGTCATGGCTAGGCTTCGCGAATGAAGATTTGAGAGGGGCTCTACCCACGATTGCTACAAGCGCGTTGATGGCTAAAAAGTGTTGGTGAGGTTGTGTTTTTAGTATTACTTAATCTGCTGGAGCTACAGCAGCACTAACAACCATATCTCCCAAGCAGTTCACACTGCTTCACAATGAGCCACTTTGGCATCTGTGCGGCTCCTTGGGTAAGTAGTGGTAGACGCGTGCATCAAGATATATCTGTGCCAACAGGTTTAAACAGCTTGGTTTAGTCAGAGCAAGTTCAGCTCTGTCTGGACCCATCTGTATAGACATGCTGTAACTATTTGTAAAACTGGATTCCAAGAAGGGAAAGAAATTTAAAACTGTGGAGGCTAGGTTTTTATTTGCTCCATAATTGTCTTTAGGCTTATCAATGTACTGTGGTGTTGTATGCAAGTTTCTACCTTGTCACATTGCCACATGTGATATCTTGCACGTTTAATTACATGTTTCTTACTTTACAAATGTTTTGCTTCGAGGTCCTGGGTCTGTGTTTGCCTGACTGCTGAAGACAAAGCTGCGTTTTGGGCATAGAAACTATTAAAGGAAGTACTCTGGGAAGACAGGACCTGGGCAAATCAGGCTTATGAAGCTTTTTTATCTCAGTCTTTTTATTCCAGTCTCCTATTTATAAACTAGATAGCATCCCCTCCTACGATGTTATGAAAATAAATCCAGTGATTTTCATGGAATGCTTAGATGCCATTGAAATGTTTGTTAGAAAATTTATTAAGTTATAGTCAGAACAAAATTAAGTAGAACACAGTTGAGCAGATCATGCCTATAGCTGTAAGAGCAAAGCAATGCCACAAACAACTTCCAGTGAATAAATCTGTCCTGTGCATGGAAAAACGGGAATCACTATTGTTGGTCACAGCTGTTCTGCTCCTTTTCTTATCCGTGATGTTGACTAGTTTCAGTGTATCAGAGGAAAAGGAAAGGCTACAGAAGGCAGATGCGAGGTAATACTTTCCCACAAATATCCAAATCTTTAATAGCTTTCAGTAAAGGTGACTTATGCTGTATTTTGTATTCTAAGCAAAGTTATACCTCTGATTACAATGTATATGTATTTGATAGTACTCTATGATCTGTTTTTTTATGGTATCCAGCATGTGATGCAGCATCTTTGGCTGCTGCTACATGCTGAGCACAGGGCTCTGTCACCTTTGGAGGTTATGTAGCTTGTTTGAAGTTTCTCTTATGCACAGTTTCACATTCATCTCAGTGGTGAACCTTTTGTTATTGCACTGTTCATTCATGTAACAGAAGTTACACTGAACTTACTTTCAGTCTCCGTTTCTTTTAAATACTTTTTTGATATCTGCAGACTCTGGCATATTACTGTTCTTTACCTATCCCTATTTCTCCCTCTCTCAGTGGTCTGAGTTATTATATTAAAGAACAGTAGACTGAGTATAGGGCACAGAAGGACCCTGCTGTCAACCTTTTGCCATAATTAAAAAAACAAACCCGAAAACATTTCATCTTACACTTTTGATGAATTTGCTCCAACCAGATAGTCATCCATGACACTTGTTTGCCTTTTTTCCCTAGCAATATCTTAATTTCTGTAGTAGTTCCTTGCATGGACCTTGCTCAAAAACCTTTTTGAAATCTAAATAAATTATGCTAGCCAGCTGTGCTCTCATAATTCAAGCTCACTTTGCCACCTTTGTGCAAGGACAAAAGGAGTAAATCAAAGTCATGAAGATAATCCTAAGATTTCAGAACTTCTGCATAATAGACTCTGAAACTTGAACATGCTTTTCACCTGTTTTCTGTGCACATTCTCGGGGTTATCGAAGAAGATCAAACAAGAGCAAAAGCCCCAGGAATTCTTTACATAGAATCATACTGATTCCTGACTAGTAGTGCATCACGTTTGCAAGCTTTTGGTTCTCAGCATGGATTCTAGTATGGACTCAAGGTAATGGGCAGTACTTACCATTCCTGATGAGGATCAGCTGCCGGAGTGATCTGTGCGTGCCACTGGGGTTTTCACACATTTACCGGCAAAGAGGAGCAGCGATGACTTCTCCTGCAGCTTGTAGTGCTCACTCTCTCTCTCTGGGGCCTCCTTCAACTCTTCCCTGTGCCACCCCGTTGCTCCCTCATCTCCCACGTGTCTGTGCTTCAGTATATAAGGATATGGAAATAGAATTATATTATTACTGTTGAGACAACTTAAGTATATTCAGTAACGTTAGTTTTGATTATAAGACAATGCAGAAACTTCATAAGTGGTGTAATCACTTCCACTCTGAGACTAAAAGCTGTGTAGCTTACTCTGGAGAGTGGTTTGTGAAACTTACATTAATGTAAATGCAATTTTGTTTCTATAGTTTGAAGTCAAACCCCTGTGTAAAATTAAAGATAAAAAGTGAATTGTAGGTTTAATCTTGCTTGGAGTTACAGTCTTCCCTTTCAGGTTTTAACTTAAAATAAAAGTACAGTTTTGACAAGGAACAGATTTCATGTATTCCTTTCAGTTATGCAGAAATTATGCCTGTGCTAGCCAGAAATTATATCTCATAACTGCTCTGTCCTCTTGTCTAAGAGGGGGTGCTCTGGCTCTGTTTTCTTTTGTGGCACACAAGTGGGTTTATCAAAGTCAGCATTACAAATGGCATGATCGTTTACAGTCTCAGCTCAAGAACTTGGGGCATTCCAGGAAACAGATCCTTCTTTCCTGAAATTCGAAACTGTGGGTGCAGTTTTGCCATTTATGCAATCAGGTTTTGCTTATCTGTAAGAAGTTAAGCAGGTAAAGCAGGTATGGCTGACCAAAAAAATATGTGGGTTTAGGTTTTTTTTTTGTTTTGTTTTCATTGTGGGATGCCTAACTTACCACAGACTGCTTATTGCATACTGAAGACAAGGCAGGAGGCAAGAACTGCAAGGCACTGAAAACAAGAGTGACCTTGCTTAGCTAACTAAAGACTAGATTGTCTATCTCCTCTTAAGGTTCTGCATCACCAAACTATTGCTAACTGCACAAAAATCTCTGTATAAAGCAGCAAAAACAAAGCCTAAGAGATGTCTGTACTTCATAGCAGATATTTTTTTCTGGGTAGAATGTTAATTGAAAATTAACTCTTTCTTAATAGCTGTATCTGGGCACTTTTATTCTGTTTAGTGTAGTTGACTTTAAACAAAATGACTTAATGGTCAGCCAAATATTTGCTTGGTTGAGTCCACACTGAAAGTTTGCTTTGTTTTTTAAGAATTGTATTTCAGGAGCGTTATCTCTGAAGTTATTTCTGTCATTACAAGACAAGGTTAAATTTGACTTGCAGAAGGACAAAAAAATGCAATGGTAGTGAATGAATTTTACTACATATTATTACACTAAATATTATCCAGTATAAGTGACATAATTAGTTTAGAATCAAAACTAAACTTGGAATACTTGTTTACCTGTGAACTAAGGAAATGATGGTACCACATCTTAATACTTTGGGAAATAGAAGATTTTTGCTGAAGATACACTGTCACCATTTCCTGTCATTAAGGTGGAAGATTTATGTAAGAAATAAGAATGCTTTCTGGTAGTGCAGAATTTCCGTGCCTTTTTAGCAGAATATAAATGTGGATGTTATTTATGAGGTATAAAAAGCTATTCAGATATATAACCTCATGTTCAACAAAGATTGAAAAGGATTCAGACTAATTAGAAAGTAGTAGGATTCTATGGCAGGCCAGTTAAATACTGTATACTGAATTTAGAAAAGCTTTCACTGCTGTCTGTGCCATACATGCTCTGAATGTATTCTGGGAGCTTTGTTTTCAAAGTTGTCTAATTTGTACATATAGAGGTTTTGCATCCATTGGATTATTTTTGCTGCTGTGGTTGTTTTGTTAATCTTCAGTGCTACACAATTTAAAATTATTGCTGATGCTACTCTGAGTTAGCTGTCATTGTCACATATTTACATGGTCAATAGCTGAGTGTCCCAATGGACATCAGTGAGGAGTGGTGTACCTCAGGGGCCTGTACTGGAACCAGTGCTATTTAATGTCTTCATCAATGACACAGACTCTGGGTTCAAGTGCACCCTCAGCAAGTTCACGGACAACACCAAACTGAGTGGTGCACTCAACATTCCTGAGGAAAAGGATGCCATCCAGAAGGACCTGGACAAGCTCAAGCAGTGGGCACATGGGAACCTTGTGAGGTTCAACAAGGCCAAGTGCAAGGTCCTGCACCTGGGTCAAGGCAACATCTTTTATCAATTCCGGCTGGGAGCTGAAGGGATTGAGAGCAACCCTGTAGAGAAGGACTTGGGATGCTGGTGGATAAGAGACTGGACATGAGCTGGCCTGGCATGCTTGCAGCCCGGAAAGCCAACTGTATCCTGGGTCGCATCAAAAGAAGTGTGGCCAGCACTGTGATTTTACTAGTCTACTCTGCTCTGGTGAGATCCCCACCTGGAGTACTGCATCCAGCTATTGGGGTCCTCAGTGCAGGAAAGACGTGGGCTCTCTGAGCCGGTCCAGAAGAAGGCTATGAAGATGTTGAGAGGTCTGGAACACCACTCCTGTGAAGACAGGCTGAGAGAATTGGGATTGTTCAGCCTGGAGAAGAGAAGGTTCCAGGGAGACCTTAGACCAACCTTTTGTTATCTAAAGGGAGCCTGCAAGAGAGCTGGAGAGGGACTTTTGACAAGGGCATGTAGTGAGTGATGGGACAAGGTGGAATGGCTTTAAACTGAGGAAGAGCAAGCTTAGATTATATATTAGGAAGAAATTTTTCAATATGCCTGTGGTGAAACACGGTAATGGATTGCGTGGAGAAATTATGGATATCCCATCCAGGGAAATTATCAAAGTCAGGTTGGATGGGGCTTTGAGCAACCTGGTCTAATGGAAGATGTCTGTGCCTGTGGCAGGGGACTTGAAAACAGATGATATCTAAGGTCCCTTTCAACCCAAACCATTCAGTGATTTTAAGTGCAAATAATATTTTTTTCAGTATTATGAATGTGCTACAGAGGTTTTGAGTGACCAGTCAAATTTACAGCCTTATGTTACAGCTTCATCAATTGAACATACAAGTAAGCTGTTGCTTAGCATTTATGTCCCACAGTACTCAGCTGAAAAGGTTCAGTGATTCAGTGCCTGCTTGAGAGGCTCAGCCTAAAACAGCAAATTTCCAGAATTAGGGGCTACTGCATTTGCCTTGCAAGTGATAGTAGTGAGCTGATCTTTTTCAGCTGGGTGGAGCCGTGAAAAGGGTGTTTGATGACTAAAAAGAGTTAAGCTTTCACTGCTGAAGAAGTTGTGTAAGGTTTTTAAAGTGACAGGTAGTGGGTGTTGGCTACCTATCTGTAAAATCCTAGACATAGCCTGAGGCCCAGGTGTTCTCAAGGCAAATGCATGTTGTGATAATTTGGAACTGCCTGCCTGCAGTTATGATTTAGGGCACCAAAGAAGGATCACTAAACCTGCATGTGGCCTATCCAAGTGTGAATATTAAGAAACAATGAGAATGACAGTCTAATGTGATTAATTTCATCAAGGTTTTTTGGATGGATCACATCAACTGGATGCATGCTTCTGCTCTCTCATCCTCAATACTGCTGTACTAGGGAAAATGTCAGGCGTCGGTGCTTGGTTTTAAAACCCAGAACCTGTTGATTTGCAGACAAGGGAGGATTGAGCAGCAGAGAGAAACATGCATAGTCTATGTTCAGTGTTGTTGACATTTTTTGAGTCTGCATGAAGCTCTCTGCTCTCTTTGTAGTGTTGTCTCCCTACACGTGATCATCAAGCCCAGCACTTCTTATGACAGCCTTCTGTTTGGATGCAGCCTACAGAATTGTAGTTTTCACTTTGTTTGGTTTTAGTTGTGACCTGTTGGTGAAGGGTAAACTGTAACCCACTAGCATCCCCAGGACTGGATTTTTTGGAATACAAACCCTAAAGATTTGTGTGTTCTGGGTAGTCCGTAAGCAACTGGAGACAAGCAGTTTGTTTCGTGAAGGCCTAAGGCAACCTATCATCAAGTAACCTTTCAGAATATCCAAAAAATGAACATGAATCACAAAATACAGTAGCCGTATGAATATCCTTTTGAACATGGTATGAGATCTGTGACAACACTTAAGGCTTCTCACACTATTCCAAATTAAGTAAAGTGAATGGCATTATGGCAGGCAGCCGCTAAAACTGCGTGTACTCTAAGCATTGGCTTTTGTAGGCTTTGGGCATTTGTATGTTTTTAAGGTGTAGATGCTGAAGCTGTCCTCGATGTAAATATTTTTGCCATGATCTTCATGATTTTTATCATATTTGTGAGTCTTTAAACATCAACATCTCAGATGCTAGAAGTCAGGGGGACATTCTTATACTTCATGGGTGCTCTGTGGCCTGCATAAACAGCTAGGTGATAAGAGTCACAGCTAATCGTTCTTTGTCCTGCGATAGGCAGAGCCGCATTGTTCCTTCAGAGAAATGGGGCGGGGAATACTGCCCCGGGAGCTCAGGGAAATCGTGGTAATGCATTCCGAGACACGGAAGGAACAAGTGGTTGAGCTTGGATCCTGAGTGTGAAGGGAGCACATTAGCAGCCTACACTTAAAATGTGGAGATTTCATGTCTTGGTAAGAAGGGCCGTCGAGACACTTAAAGGGAGAAGTGAAACTAGATGAACAAACTCTTCATCTTCATGAAGCAAGCTGAAGTTTTTACACAGCTGTTAATCATATATTAATCCGTTAACTATTAAAATGCTAAAATCCGTTTTTTCTCCTTCCACTGCATTTAAGAGGCATAGTAAGAAGTACCATCCTAATACCAGCAAATATTAAAATATCTTCTGGCTACTCCACCTCTGTACCCCTTACGAAGTGTAACAAAATGCAGCAAGTCTAGTCTCCAGAGCCTGAATGCTAACAGTCTTATGATTTATCTGACTTCAGCTGTTCAGAGATAAACCAGGGGCGTGGAACTGTTTGATTAACTGGTTAGTCCTGAAAGTGTAACAGAAGGCCACAGCCAGTTCGAATGACTTTCAGTCTTTGTGTTGTTTACAACTTTACAAGGTGCTAATTGTCTTACCTATGGCATCTGTTTCCATCTCTTGCAAGTGTGCCTGCAGCCACAAAATCTAGGCAAGCTGCATGTTCTCGCTGCAAGCTGCAAGGTTAGCATTTGTATTCTTAAATCATGCTAGTTTAAGACTGAGTTAACTTCCCCTTTGAAGGCAGAACCTTTTAGCCCTAAATGTGAAATGGAAATGTTTAAAGTTTCAAAACCCCCCTATTTTTGGCTTGTTAACTGAAAGCTAACTGATATTGTACCCACGAATGTGCTCACTCGTTTCTCTAGAAACTGCTGCCAGGTTTAATGCTAGATAAATCGTATTATGTCTGCAGTAAACTGTACTGGACATAAAGCACTATATAACTGTATACTGTCAAGTTATTAACCTATACCTACCTAGTCCATGTAGTTGGTTGACGTAACATTCCCGGCTCATGCTAAACTACAGAATGCCCAGCTGTGATTATTGTCATGTGGGTAACAGGAGCCACGTTGCCATGAGCAGCTCTGCTCAGGAGAGCAGTAGAGCAGTAGCTGCTTCTGGTGAACCTCATTTCTCTCCTTCCAAAATAAAGAACCTTTTTGTCGACAGTGGCAACTGGCTAGGCTCTACACTGTGTGAGATGCACCGCACCGAAACAGACATGAAAACTAGGGCCTAAGTGAAATTCAATACTTAACCTCACTAAGAGTTTGGAAGATTTTGGGGGAAAAATGTGTGTGTGTGGGGGTTATGCAATGCATAGGCTTGCAATCTGTGTTCCAATTACAGAGCTCGGAAATGCTGAAATAAATTTTACCCTCCTCTTATTTTTTTCTTGGTTTCCCACTTTGAAGGGGTTTTATCTGATTCTTTAACAAACCGCATACTTGAGAGAGACAGAGAAAAGGATTAGGTAAGAGACAGTACTCATTGCTTGGTAAATAGTCTGGTGACAGTAAGTGTCATCTGCCAAAATAGAATTTTTCAAATTGTTTGGTTTTTAGAAGCGGAATAGCTTTACATTGTATAAAGCTTAGAACTCTGACAGCTATTATGTGTTCTGAATAAAAGTGTTAAATGACTCTTTTGCACAGTATTTAGTTAAATGCAGAAGTTTAAATAAAGCTTGTTCTATGCTGTGGAGATAAAATACTGAGAGAAAACTGCTGCTTTCTTACAGTGCTGTACTGTTTCTTGCTTTATTGCATAGTAATAATATGACCTATTTATAATAATGTATCTAGAGTCTTGGTATGAAAACATGATTATTGAGCTTACCAAACTAAAAGGAAAAAATAATAACATGGAGTGCATTTATCTAATTTTTTTGCTGCCTTGTGTTAATATACAGAGCACTTCAGACTGATGTTCTGTTCTTTATGTATGGATATGTTCTGGGCTTACGAATATGTATGTGCTTCTGAATATATATATATACAATACAGTAACCTCTCCCAAACTTCACTGTTGGTGTAAATCTTAGAAGAAAATACAAAGCAGAGAACATTAAGTACTGTTTGCATACATCTGTATATCTGTGTATGTGTAAATATGCACACAGTGCTATTAGT
>NW_020955379.1:1027778-1031750 GCF_003031625.1 Empidonax traillii
TTTTTTTTTTTTTTTTTTTTTTTTTTTTTTTTTTTTTTTTTTTTTTTTTTTTTTTTTTTTTTTTTTTTTTTTTTTTTTTTTTTTTTTTGGAGGGGCCTTGAGTGTGCTTAATGCTGTTTTGAAACATCATCTAATGCCACTGGAGCTAGGGGATTTCAATAGAAGTGGAGCAGAGGGATAGGGAAAACCTGTCCCTACAGATGCGATAATTCAGAGCTGGTTCTGGATTGGCTGGACATGTGTTTTTTGGGTACTGTGTGCTGCTCTTGTTCAAAGCTGAGAAAGCAGCAGGAGCTATGGGTTTCATGGAATTTGAATAGCGATGAAACCAAAAAGCTTAGCATGCTCTGTCTCCATGGCCCCGCAGTCTCGGGGAAGTTAAACCCCTGAGGCTTGGCCAGAAAACAGAGCAAAGTCTTCAGAGTGTCTGGGCAGAGGTGGTGCTGCCTGGTGCTGCTTTAGCATGGAGCTTCTTTTTAGGAACAAATGACTGCTTCTCCTCTAAGGAGCAGGCACCAAGGGGTAGCTAGCTGTTGGGACTGAATAAACCTTGAAATGTTACAATCATAACATTATAGAAGAACAAGATCAGGATTTTTAGCCAGAATTCCTAGGTAAAGGAGTTTTACTCAGTTGTATTGCCCTTGTATGCTATTTTGCCTGGTTTCTTAGCAATTTTAAAAGTTGTAGGACAGTTTCAAATACATTTTACAGAATTCAAAAACCTTAAAGGTGCTTTGTTTCCACGGAAAATGAATAGGTGAATAAAGACCCTGAATCGCTCCACAGAAGGGAAGTCTTTGACAGGAGTTCGGTTGTGTTTTCAGTGACAAACCCAGAAGGGAGAAGTTTTTAATGCTCCAAGCACAAGAGAAAAGGCAAGGAGAGCTCCTATCTTAGTTGAAATGGGATAACGGAGATATGAGACAAAAAGCTGCAGGTAAATATGAAGAACATTTCTCTCCCTGGGTAACTATTTGGGCCTTTTAAAGGTTTGATGGATCATTTATATTATTAAAGACAGAGGTGTGATGCTTCCAGTTACAAACCCACGTGCATAACTAGTGATTGCACAGATAATGAGTGACTTAGTTACACCAAATCTGATGTCTTCCTGACTTCTCTCTGAAAACAATCAATAAACAAACAACCTAAACCAACCAACCAAAAAAAAATCCACCACACCAAAACAAATATTTGCCTTGGTGAAGTTAATTTTGGGCAAAGATGTTAAACCAATAGCATGGCTTGTCTGTCCCTAATCAGAGTTCAATTTCTAGACATACATTCAGTAGTCTTCCTCTTCTTTTTATGGTAGATCACCAGTGGAATTTAAACAATGGGTAACTGATGACAAGGCTTTTATTTCAATTGCTAATAATAGAACAATGCCTTCAACTATATTGTTGGAGGTATTTATTTTTTATTTTGAATAAGTGATGGAAATAATTTCTCTCTTAAACTAGTTGAAGCAGTGGCTGTTCCTATAAATTCAATGCACAGAACTGCCTATGGGAGACTTGCAGATCAAAGAGGATCTGGTTATGAAACATTAAAACTAACCATAATATCCAAGCCAGAAAGGGTCCAGGAACCTCTGGTGCTGGCAGTTCAGGAGCTCAGAGAATTGTGTGGTTTTGCCTCTTGCTCTGGCACTGAGAATGGAGGAAATCCCTCCTCTCTTGAGAGTGCCAAAGATAATTTTGATGAATCTTAAAATTAACAGGAGTGAATATTTGCAAAGAAGTAAGGTGTTCAGCTTCTCATGCTGCTTGACAAAACACAAGAGGATTTTTTTAGATATCCTAACTTTATTCAGTGGTATCATGATTTCCATATACTTACTCTGAGGACAGGACAGATACTGACTCCCAGTTTACTAAATCATTGTTTCATAGCTATCAAAACTTGTAAAGTTAATGATCCTGTGATCCAGTGATCCAGTGAACACAGCAGTTACAGCTTGAAAAAAAAATTACATCCAGCCATGAAGACACAACATAAACACAGGTGTCCAGACCCAAGTGTTTAATCTGGGTTTAGGTGTTTTCTGGTATTTGCAGTGTTAAATTGCAATACTTCCACTTAATAATTTACAAAACACTTGAAATACATCTAAAATATGAGAATAGCTGTCATTACAATAGGGGGATTAAAAGTCAAGGGACCTGACTTCCATATCTAATATTGAAGCATAGGAATCTAGCAGTGGTCTTACCATATCCATAAAACCATTATACTTCTTGCTGCTGGGCAAACACTGGGGAAAAGGTTCTTTCCAGTTAACGTAACGCCGTTTATATTGCCACAAATATGACCAAACTCACGAGATTGTGTGCTGTTTTGGAATGCATACTTTTACTTCATGTTAACTTACTGTGCTCGATGTTTTCTGGGCATTGCTATCTGGCAGGGTGGCAGCCAACCAGGCAGCTCTGCTACAGTCATGCTACAGAAATGGTGCTCAGTGTGTTACCTACAGACATACAAGCGGTTATATAGGGTCACATAAGAAAGTGCTTCATTGGGTAGACAGAGCAATGGTGACACCTCTACTTGCCACTCGGGCCTTAGCAAAGGGCTAAAGGATGAAAGACTATAAAGCACCGCTCAGCCTCTGAGGAGTAGAGGGAGAAGATGGTGTGCAGAAAGTCTTTGAGACAGAAGCAGGGAGTGATGAGAGTCCCTGGTTTTGGGGTGTGTGGTTTGCAGATTCACTGCAAAGATAACTGTATCAGAAACCAGAATGTATTTGGATGCCTCAGAGAGTTTGTGGGTGCACGTTTTCCTTGACCCAGGAACTGAGCATGGGAGGTTTTACTTTAGATGGTCAGATAATGTGGGTGTGTATGTAACTGTGAGTTCACTACCTGTTGTCGCTTTTAAGTCAGTGATATCTCTGCTGGTGTACCTTCACTAATATGACCAAGTTATGGTTTACTGGAATGGTTTTGCAGGTGGTTGTGAATGTGCAATCTGCTGCAGAGACACGACTTGAACTTCTTTTTGTTATTTTGCTACCTGGTCCTCCTCTGAGTCAGGTGGATTCTCTAGACAAAAAAAAAAAAAAAGACTGAACAAAACCCCCCTATCCTTATCTGAGTTGTGGCTTCCTTCATTAGTATAGCGGGGAGCTGAAGTAGTAATGACTTGCATATCTGAATTCTAGTGAGACAGGTGCTGTCTGCCTGATGTGTACCAAAAGCCCTACTGTCAACAGTGAGGGCGAATGATGTAATGCCGCTTTACATCCTCAACCATCCCGAGATCATGAACTCACTTCTAATGATCAGTTTGAAATAGTACTTTGTCATTACTATTCCATGAACAGATTTTCTAGTTAACTAGCTAACTAATCCTTTGAACATGGTTAAGAGATTAGGGCAGCTCTTGCTGGTAGAGCCTTTGTTGGGCCAAAAACATAAAATCAGATGTTTTGACCATGCTGCTGGTCTTATCTAACCTCAAAGTCATTTTTAACCACCTGTAGAATGATCATCTGAAAACCCAGTGCAGATGCAAAGATTGCAGCAGGAGAAAGGAGTGGGAGGCAGTAAGCCCATAGGAGGGGAGTTTTGGCATGGATTCCAATTTGCCACTTAAATCTTCCAAGTTCTTTTAGCTGTTACTGGGAATGATAGGTTTGAGAGACCTCAGAGTTCTCTAGCCTTTCATGAGTAACTTGGGTAATTCTTTTAGGAAATATTACACTATTTTGAAATAGTAAAATTCTGCAGAGATGGATATAAGTGAGTCCATACAGATAATTGCCAAAAATTTCAAGATTTAGAAAATAAGTTGTCTCTCTCCCCTCCTCAATCTGTGTTGATATAGCTCAGGAGGTCTTTAGGTTAGTGGTAGGGTGGAAAAATAATTTTTCTTCCTTTTCCCTCCTTTCCTCCCCTTGCTACTATTTCCTTCTTGCTAGGATTTATTTGAAGAACATCTGTGTTACAAGAAACACAGTTGTTA
>NW_020955379.1:1031771-1035712 GCF_003031625.1 Empidonax traillii
GTGTTTTTTTTTTTTTTTTTTTTTTTTTTTTTTTTTTTTTTTTTTTTTTTTTTTTTTTTTTTTGGAGGGGCCTTGAGTGTGCTTAATGCTGTTTTGAAACATCATCTAATGCCACTGGAGCTAGGGGATTTCAATAGAAGTGGAGCAGAGGGATAGGGAAAACCTATCCCTACAGATGTGATAATTCAGAGCTGGTTCTGGATTGGCTGGACATGTGTTCTTTGGGTACTGTGTGCTGCTCTTGTTCAAAGCTGAGAAAGCAGCAGGAGCTATGGGTTTCATGGAATTTGAATAGAGATGAAACCAAAAAGCTTAGCATGCTCTGTCTCCATGGCCTCGTGGTCTCGGGGAAGTTAAACCCCTGAGGCTTGGCCAGAAAACAGAGCAAAGTCTTCAGAGTGTCTGGGCAGAGGTGGTGCTGCCTGGTGCTGCTTTAGCATGGAGCTTCCTTTTAGGAACAAATGACTGCTTCTCCTCTAAGGAGCAGGCAGCAAGGGGTAGCTAGCTGTTGGGACTGAATAAACCTTGAAATGTTACAATCATAACATTATAGAAGAACAAGATCAGGATTTTTAGCCAGAATTCCTAGGTAAAGGAGTTTTACTCAGTTGTATTGCCCTTGTATGCTATTTTGCCTGGTTTCTTAGCAATTTTAAAAGTTGTAGGACAGTTTCAAATACATTTTACAGAATTCAAAAACCTTAAAGGTGCTTTGTTTCCACGGAAAATGAATAGGTGGATAAAGACCCTGAATCGCTCCACAGAAGGGAAGTCTTTGACAGGAGCTCAGTTGTGTTTTTAGTGACAAACCCAGAAGGGAGAAGTTTTTAATGCTCCAAGCACAAGAGAAAAGGCAAGGAGAGCTCCTATCTTAGTTGAAATGGGATAACGGAGACATGAGACAAAAAGCTGCAGGTAAATATGAAGAACATTTTTCTCCCTGGGTAACTATTTGGGCCTTTTAAAGGTTTGATGGATCATTTATATTATTAAAGACAGAAGTGTGATGCTTTCAGTTACAAACCCACGTGCATAACTAGTGATTGCACAGATAATGAGTGACTTAGTTACGCCAAATCTGATGTCTTCCTGACTTCTCTCTGAAAACAATCAATAAACAAACAACCTAAACAAACCAGCCAAAAAAAAATCCACCACACCAAAACAAATATTTGCCTTGGTGAAGTTAATTTTGGGCAAAGATGTTAAACCAATAGCATGGCTTGTCTGTCCCTAATCAGAGTTCAATTTCTAGACATACATTCAGTAGTCTTCCTCTTCTTTTTATGGTAGATCACTAGTGGAATTTAAACAATGGGTAACTGATGACAAGGCTTTTATTTCAATTGCTAATAATAGAACAATGCCTTCAACTATATTGTTGGAGGTATTTATTTTTTATTTTGAATAAGTGATGGAAATAATTTCTCTCTTAAACTAGTTGAAGCAGTGGCTGTTCCTATAAATTCAATGCACAGAACTGCCTATGGGAGACTTGCAGATCAAAATGGATCTGGTTATGAAACATTAAAACTAACCATAATATCCAAGCCAGAAAGGGTCCAGGAACCTCTGGTGCTGGCAGTTCAGGAGCTCAGAGAATTGTGTGGTTTTGCCTCTTGCTCTGGCACTGAGAATGGAGGAAATCCCTCCTCTCTTGAGAGTGCCAAAGATAATTTTGATGAATCTTAAAATTAACAGGAGTGAATATTTGCAAAGAAGTAAGGTGTTCAGCTTCTCATGCTGCTTGACAAAACACAAGAGGATTTTTTTAGATATCCTAACTTTATTCAGTGGTATCATGATTTCCATATACTTACTCTGAGGACAGGACAGGTACTGACTCCCAGTTTACTAAATCATTGTTTCATAGCTATCAAAACTTGTAAAGTTAATGATCCTGTGATCCAGTGAACACAGCAGTTACAGCTTGAAAAAAAAATTACATCCAGCCATGAAGACACAACATAAACACAGGTGTCCAGACCCAAGTGTTTAATCTGGGTTTAGGTGTTTTCTGGTATTTGCAGTGTTAAATTGCAATACTTCCACTTAATAATTTACAAAACACTTGAAATACATCTAAAATATGAGAATAGCTGTCATTACAATAGGGGGATTAAAAGTCAAGGGACCTGACTTCCATATCTAATATTGAAGCATAGGAATCTAGCAGTGGTCTTACCATATCCATAAAACCAGAATACTTCTTGCTGCTGGGCAAACACTGGGGAAAAGGTTCTCTCCAGTTAACGTAACGCCGTTTATATTGCCACAAATATGACCAAACTCACGAGATTGTGTGCTGTTTTGGAATGCATACTTTTACTTCATGTTAACTTACTGTGCTCGATGTTTTCTGGGCATTGCTATCTGGCAGGGTGGCAGCCAACCAGGCAGCTCTGCTACAGTCATGCTACAGAAATGGTGCTCAGTGTGTTACCTACAGACATACAAGCGGTTATATAGGGTCACATAAGAAAGTGCTTCATTGGGTAGACAGAGCAATGGTGACACCTCTACTTGCCACTCGGGCCTTAGCAAAGGGCTAAAGGATGAAAGACTATAAAGCACCGCTCAGCCTCTGAGGAGTAGAGGGAGAAGATGGTGTGCAGAAAGTCTTTGAGACAGGAGCAGGGAGTGATGAGAGTCCCTGGTTTTGGGGTGTGTGGTTTGCAGATTCACTGCAAAGATAACTGTATCAGAAACCAGAATGTATTTGGATGCCTCAGAGAGTTTGTGGGTGCACGTTTTCCTTGACCCAGGAACTGAGCATGGGAGGTTTTACTTTAGATGGTCAGATAATGTGGGTGTGTATGTAACTGTGAGTTCACTACCTGTTGTCGCTTTTAAGTCAGTGATATCTCTGCTGGTGTACCTTCACTAATATGACCAAGTTATGGTTTACTGGAATGGTTTTGCAGGTGGTTGTGAATGTCCAATCTGCTGCAGAGACACGACTTGAACTTCTTTTTGTTATTTTGCTACCTGGTCCTCCTCTGAGTCAGGTGGATGCTCTAGACAAAAAAAAAAAAAAAAGACTGAACAAAACCCCCCTATCCTTATCTGAGTTGTGGCTTCCTTCATTAGTATAGTGGGGAGCTGAAGTAGTAATGACTTGCATATCTGAATTCTAGTGAGACAGGTGCTGTCTGCCTGATGTGTACCAAAAGCCCTACTGTCAACAGTGAGGGCGAATGATGTAATGCCGCTTTACATCCTCAACCATCCCGAGATCATGAACTCACTTCTAATGATCAGTTTGAAATAGTACTTTGTCATTACTATTCCATGAACAGATTTTCTAGTTAACTAGCTAACTAATCCTTTGAACATGGTTAAGAGATTAGGGCAGCTCTTGCTGGTAGAGCCTTTGTTGGGCCAAAAACATAAAATCAGATGTTTTGACCATGCTGCTGGTGTTATCTAACCTCAAAGTCATTTTTAACCACCTGTAGAATGATCATCTGAAAACCTAGTGCAGATGCAAAGATTGCAGCAGGAGAAAGGAGTGGGAGGCAGTAAGCCCATAGGAGGGGAGTTTTGGCATGGATTCCAATTTGCCACTTAAATCTTCCAAGTTCTTTTAGCTGTTACTGGGAATGATAGGTTTGAGAGACCTCAGAATTCTCTAGCCTTTCATGAGTAACTTGGGTAATTCTTTTAGGAAATATTACACTATTTTGAAATAGTAAAATTCTGCAGAGATGGATATAAGTGAGTCCATACAGATAATTGCCAAAAATTTCAAGGATTTAGAAAATAAGTTGTCTCTCTCCCCTCCTCAATCTGTGTTGATATAGCTCAGGAGGTCTTTAGGTTAGTGGTAGGGTGGAAAAATAATTTTTCTTCCTTTTCCCTCCTTTCCTCCCCTTGCTACTATTTCCTTCTTGCTAGGATTTATTTGAAGAACATCTGTGTTACAAGAAACACAGTTGTTA
>NW_020955379.1:1035862-1064789 GCF_003031625.1 Empidonax traillii
CTCTAGCCTTTCATGAGTAACTTGGGTAATTCTTTTAGGAAATATTACACTATTTTGAAATAGTAAAATTCTGCAGAGATGGATATAAGTGAGTCCATACAGATAATTGCCAAAAATTTCAAGATTTAGAAAATAAGTTGTCTCTCTCCCCTCCTCAATCTGTGTTGATATAGCTCAGGAGGTCTTTAGGTTAGTGGTAGGGTGGAAAAATAATTTTTCTTCCTTTTCCCTCCTTTCCTCCCCTTGCTACTATTTCCTTCTTGCTAGGATTTATTTGAAGAACATCTGTGTTACAAGAAACACAGTTGTTACTGCTATTTGTCCTATAACATGAAAAGAATGAATCAGAGTGAAAAGAATGAATCAGAGTGTAAAGTAATATTATATTTCATAGTTTTGGGGTTAGTTGTGGAGGTTCTTTTAAAGTATCAGGTTATTTAATCAGAGGCATGGAGGCTTCTTCTAAGCTAAGTACACATTGTTTCTCTACTACTGAAATATCAGTGCTAAGTAATTGCTGAAATATTTTTCATTTTTCTTTTTATCTTCCCTTGGCCTTCACTGACTTTGAAGTTTGGTTCAGGTCAAGTTGTACATTCATCTTTTAAGGTATCTGAAGTGATAACCTCAGCTTGTCCTTTAGATCCTGAAAGCTTACATTTCTATCCAACTATAATTGGACTAAAAAGCTCTTTATAGTCTGTACCAAAATTATTAGAGGTACCAAGTGATTTGGTTTTAATGAAAAATAAGAGACCAGCATCCAGCACTGCACAGATTTTGGAAGAATGTATCTTAGGGGAAAACAGCTCTTGGACTTTTGCTGCAACTGTTACTGGTCAGTTTGCTTTCTAACAAAATCTGACCTATGGATATGGAAACAGGACCCTTGAAAGCTGCCTGTCCAGTGAGAATAATTCATTATTAGCACTTCTTCACTCGAGATTGTGAGCAATATAACCTTATGTCCTAGAATTTCCTTTTTGTCCACGGAGAGTCTAACCTGTATAACACGTCTGTATCTCCATGTATATTTATATGCACCAGGCTAAAAAAACTGTTATAGATACAAAATTATATAGTTTGCAAAGATTTGTGTTTTCTGCATCAGCATCATAATCTCTGGTTGGCAGATTTCTGTCATCATTCTGCTGGAGAATTTCGCACTCTCCAAAATGGAGAGTGCATTAAGACATTCATTCTGAATTATGAGCTGGTTTCCCCCCAAAAAATGTTTAGGCTTCTTAGAGAACAACCATGGTGGGACAGTTTTTGGTCAGTCTCAGAACTGCTGAACTTCAAACTCAGAACAACTGACCCTTGAAGTGGAGGGCTCTGGATTTTTATTTTTATTTTTTATGTTTTGCTTTGTTTTACAGAAGGGAACCAGCATGGCTGACAGACGTGCTGCTTCTCACCAGAAGTACATAACAAATGGAGGGGGAGCCTGCCTGGCCAAGAGACAAGTGGGAGGCAGACCTGGATTCTCTGTGAACAGGGGCACTTGAAGAGAGAAGAAGCAGGAAAATATTTAATTGGCTTGAAACACTGACAAAACTTGGACTACTGTGAAGGCAAGGCCAACCTTTACAGAACTCTTTGACTCTGTAGCGCTTCTAAATAATAAAACAACTGGTTGAGAAATTCCTTTGCTGAGCCTAAGTACCACGTGTTTTAGGTTGGAGGGTTTTCTTGTGTATGTGCGATAGTGTCTGTAGGTCTTGAACTAGAATTACATTTAGGAGGAGTTCTGAGAAAATATAACATGATAACTTGAGTGTGAAAGGGGAGTCATGGATATACAAAGCTGCAGTTCAAAGCTCTGTGATAGCCAGGTTAGGAAGTAGTGTGATTCAGGGAAGTCTCTACATGAGGAATTTGGGCCTGGGTATGACCAATGTTGATCCAGAGTTAGAAACAGTGACCTAGATGTATTAAAGATGTTTTGCTTTGAATTCACCTGACTCTTCTGGGAAGTTAGCTGTTATCCTAGGCCTGGGGGCTCCATCTTAGATATCACGGAAGAATTGTATCGGCCTTTGGTTCTGCAGCTCTTAATGGCATAAATAATCTTAATTTTCAGAATGGCAAAAGTTGTGTTGTCTTCCACAACAACTTTTGGGCACTTCTAGTCTTGCTGCATTCATGGAATGCAAACAGTGTGATCCTGTGGTTCATTGCAATTTCTCATGTGCCATGTTATTGTGGGCAAGTCGTGAATCTCCTTTAAGAATGGAGGATATAGATACTAATGGGGAAGTTGAATCCAAATGTTAACATTACAGAGCCTGTATTTTGGTACTGTATGTTCTTACTTAGTGCCTTACTAAGAGAGGACATATGTCCTGTGTAATGAGCTCTGAGGAATGCATTGGCCCTGTTCCCAATCTGATAGTATTTTATCATGAGGTTGGCTTTGATATCAGTGAAAATATTACTCACAATTTTTATCCTTTGAAGCAGAAGAATTAGGTTCTTGCATGTGGGAAGACCTTGAAATTGGTTGTAGACTTCCCTTGTTCTGTGTAGCTTCACCTCTCAGCGATAGTACTGAGATACTGCTGGAGCTTAATTATAAAGCAGCCCTTTCAGTATCTGCTACTAAGATAATGAATTAGCTGCCAAAGTTCAGGTTTGTCAAGAATAACACCCTTTTTCTCTAATTAACAAAATGCCTTTGCAGGCATAGATGTATAAACTCAGTGCTAAAGCATCACGATAAGGCTATAATGATCATGCCCCAATCAGCAACAAATGAGTAGTTCCTTCATGAGCTTTTATTTCACTATTGAAGAAAAAAAAAGGTAGGAGGAGAGGATAAAAAGGGAAAATTTTTTTTCTGAAAAATAACTAGATTAATTTTTCTGAGAAGTGTTCTTTGTAATAAATCAAAGTTCAGAGATCTGGGTAAAGGCAACACATTTGAGTTTCTTTGCTCAGAGAGTTATTGTGTGTGTCAGCTGTGTTGTGGCAACAGCCCCTGCATATGTGCTGCTAGGCTATAGGAAGCGTAAGGTAAAGTGTGTTAGCGTGAACCTCCAGGAGAAGGCTTTAAGCTAAATCATTCTGTCTCCTTTTGATAAGCTGAAAGCAACCACCTACTGTGTTCCTGCAGCACCCTGCAAAGTGTCATAACTCAGCCAGGACCCTGAAGTGGAACTGCCCTGCTAAAGGAATTAAAACCTGTAATGTTTCTTCTTTGGTGCCCCTGTCATTTGCTTTCAAAACACTGGATTAAATGAAGAAAGTTTGGCTAGGTCTACTTATCCTGTTAGAAAGAGTGATTATGCAATTTTAAAAGTATTTTGGGACCAGTGACTTGAGTTCTTAGTGCTGGTTATCTCTGCATTTACTGAAGTGCAAAGTCTAGCTTTGTAAATGGCATTTGTTTGACTGGGCAGTCAGCCCTGGCTTAATCCCTAACTCTGACTCTGTCCAAGGAAAGCTTGGCCTGAATTTACTTTAAGGAATGAATACATACAAAGATATGCTTGCACTCTACGGCCTGTTTCTTCATTCATACCAAGTGGGAAACTGAACAGTGTGTACACCAGCTCCTGCCTGCTGTCCAACATGGAAGGAACAGGCTAGGGAATGCTGAGGCATGTCAGATCTCACACTGGTAGGACACAGGTTTTGTGTAGTGTCGCTGTAATGATTTACCCCTTTGCAACCAAATTAAAAGTACCCCTAAACTGACTGCTATCATCACCCCCTATCCCTCATGTTTATTTGTATCTGCATGTGTTTGTTTACAGAAAGCTGTTTACATTGCGCTTAGTATCATTTCCAATGCCTTGTGATCAAGTCTCACCCACAGGTCATTTGATAAAAATCAGTGATCCGGGGGCCTGGGTCAAACATGCCTTTGTGCAGCACATACATCATTTTCTCCCTGATCTGTGATCTAGAGATCATATTGAAAATGATTTAGAAGAGCTAAAACCAGGTGAAACTGATTTTGATATTTTCCAGAGGAAGAATTAGTTGTTCAGGAGTTTACTTCCAACATTGCAGGAGAAAGGAAAGTAAAATTAAGGTGGTTGTTAGAAACTTTTATGTGTTCAGACCATCTTCGCTGGTTTCCTCTGCTCAAATTCAAACACTGTAAGATTCCAGGGAGTTTCATTTTTGAAGATGTCAGCCACACCACTTAGTTCACTCTCTGTCAAGGATTCAGTTTCACATGTTTGTCTAGATTACTTTTAAGAAACATGTTCTTTGTCTTTAGTCCACTATATATTTTTTTCAGTTTCGATTCTGACCATTGGGTCCCTCCACCAGTGAGTAGGTAGCTAGTCTTGCCCTTGCATTTCAAAACTCTTTTGGAAGGATTGCTGTTTTTCCACGTCACTATGTTGATTTGGCTGTGCAAACAGGAGGGAACTGGAACAGCTGTGATTTCCTGTATCATGAGGACTGTTCAAATCCTCTGTAAGATTCAAAGTTGCAATCTTTCTCCCTCTGACATCATTCTCTTCTGGAGTTCTTTCCCCACCACGATGTGGAAACTTCTTTTAAAAGCTGTGATCTTTAAATATGACAAGTCATTCAGAGGTAATGCCAGTCACTAGCTAGAACAAGCATGTGCTGCTTAGTCATGAAGTGAAACACATCCCAAGAGAATGACTGTTCCAGCTACTGGATTCCTGCATACTCTGTAAGAGAACTCTTCCAATCTCTTGTAACTAAATATTTATCAAGTCA
This sequence comes from Empidonax traillii, assembly GCF_003031625.1. Lineage (NCBI taxonomy): Eukaryota > Metazoa > Chordata > Aves > Passeriformes > Tyrannidae > Empidonax > Empidonax traillii. The sequence goes on from NW_020955379.1 coordinate 1,040,570, forward strand.
GAGAGAGAGAACTGCTTCCTCTCTCACTCAGCTATGTTGTCACTGAGTGCAGTTCATTTCTGTGCTTTAAAGGTTGTGTAGTTAGTTATACAAAACTATATAAAGTTATTTAAACAGTTTATCTAATAGAGAGTTACCCAACAGCCTGTGTTACACAGACTTACAGACCCCTGGGTTAAATTCCATTTTAAGAGCCTGAAACATGATCATCCATGGTAGCTGTAAATACTCTAACCACTATGCTAATATGAGAAGCTAAGTGCTAAACATACAGGAAAAAGAAGTCTTGGTTTGGATTTTGTGAGCATTGTGTGTAGCTTAGGGATGTTCAGAGGTGACCTGCAGGCTCCAGTTGTCCTGGTGAACATGCTGGAGGGAAGAGCCTGGCTGAATGTTTCTGCATTAGATCTTCAGGAGTTTGCTTCACTCAGTGCCATACCTATGGAGTGATGGTAGGATAGGTTTGCAGACATCAAATCATGAAAGTGTACAAACATGCAGAGTTAGAAAGCAGCTTTTGCAGAAATCCATAGTGCTTATAGTGGTGTTAGTCATCTAGTATCACTTCATGTTGTGACTTTTCTTCGTGTTTATATGTTATTAGTGATACAGGAAGGGATTAATTATATGTGTCCCAATATTGTTATTTTTGAATGAGAATCAAAAAATGTAAAATGGTCCTTGAAGCATTCATGAAAATAACTGAGCTCCTTGGGAATAAACAGATCTAAGTAACTATTTCTAGACTTTTAGGTTCTTGTTCCTGAGAAAGACATACTTATCCTTGTTCCTAGATGCTTTTTGGCTCATTTGAAAATGTGACTAGATAAAAGAGTGCATTTCAACTGTAGATATAATCACAGTAAGCTTGCGGGACACTAACCTACCCCTTCTTCTGCAAAAGGGGGGATTTAAGAGTTGAGTTTTTTTGCTTTCAGGAGCATTTTCATAGACTCTGAAAGTCAGGAAAATCCATAGGCTTTGCAGCATGGACAGAATCTCGGTAAAGCAATTGCTTTATTCCAGTCTTGTCAGGCAGTGTGAAGCTTAGCAGCCTTTTGGAGAAAACCATCAGGCAGTATTTGTTTGCTGCATAGAGCAATATAACCTGATAGATCCAAGAGCTGCGCAGAATTCTCTAGAGCAAAAACAACTGCTACAATTCAGTCTGCTACTAAATAAGTAACCCCTAAAGATTCCAAGCACAAACCTTTGATGCATCTGAAAACTATGTTCCTGTAACTAAGGAACTGCCCAACTGTGCAATAATTTCATTGTCTGGATATGTTTAAAATACAGTGTGATGTGAAGGAAGGGGAAGAAGTTTTCAGGATTATACTTTTATCTGTACTGCTAAGCTTAAGTATTAATTTAACATCTAGTTCTGTTCATTCCAGGTCCTCATTTGCTCAGTTACTTGGGGTAAATGCAAGGTGGATTTAGTGGCATTGTTTCAGATGTGCTGAATTAAATCAGGATATGGCCTAAACCATAGTAAGTATAACGTATTTTTCCACAATTCTCTTTTCAGTGCTTATTCAGTTTATACTGACAAATATTACATGCTTTCTCTACTTGTCTTTTTCCCACAGATGTTTTGAAAAAAAGTATGGTTGATGTTTAGGCCTGATTTAATGATTTGAGTTTAGGAGGTTTTTTCCTTGTCTTGGCAACAGCAGAGTAGAGTTAGGATAGGAGTTTGGATACACGATTACGTGTAATCAGTTCAGTTACTCTTTTGGGAAGGTGCTGCATGCTGCTCCTTGATGTGTTTGCACATTAATTCATCACAGTTTCTAACACAAAGGCTTGCAAGCAAACTGCACATCCGCACCTTCCTTCTCACAGCACTCTTGAGCAGTGGGATTGTGTAGCCAAACTGCTGAAGTTCATCAGTCTTCTCAGTTACAAGGTAAAGCCAACCCAGCTTTCAGCTTCAACTTCAAAGGGCCCTACAGCACCCTCAACTTGCAGGATGTGCAGACAGGGGTCATGTCTGCAGTTGCAGTCTTTGGGAGGGGTCTCAGTGTCACTGGGCAGGGACAGCTTTCCTGGTGATAGGCAGCAAGGTTGAGTGTTGCTGGGGAAGATGTTTGGGGAAGGGGAGATGATGTTGTCTTGAACGAACAGCAAGCCTCTTGCATGCAAGGCAAAACCTTACAAGCGGTGTTCCACCCCTGCTCTGCAGAACTCTCCTCTGGGGAACGGTCTGTAGCTCAGCTAGATCCAGGACAGCCTCCTGGGAACTCTTCACATGCAACCTGGCTAAAGGAGGGTCTGTACTGTGTGGTGGAGGGAGCAAACCTACCTAGCCAGTAGGTTTGGCACACTGGAATCTCCTCCATCAGAAGTAATGGTCTTGTCAATGGTTTCTCCTCTGTGAAAAGGGCAAAGCATGGTGGCTTCTCAGCAGGGAGAATTTTCTTCTCCTGCCAGAATGGGGAGAGAATAACATGGACCTGAACTGTGGATTCCATGTAAGCATGACAGGTGTTATAGGCATATGACCCTGCTGTACAGACCTACACTGGGTGTTTTGCCTGGTGAGTGTGAAAGGTCTTAACTTCCCTTGTGGGATGCTTTCCATGCAGTGACAATGTAGGAGGTTCTACTGGAGCAGCCAAAACAACAAATCCAGCAGTATCCCATTTGAGATATGTGTCCCCTCTTCCCAGCACACCCAGCTCCACCAGTGGAAGCAAACTCACGAGTAGTTTATGACATAAGTCCAGTCCTGTGGCATTGCAACAGATTCAAGGCCTCAGTTCCCTTGAGTTCCCTCTTCTCAGTTTCCCAGACTCAGGTCATTCCCAGTACTCAAGGCAGCAGCCTTCAGAGTGAAACATGAAGCCTTCAGAGTGAAACACTGTGCCTTATCTGACTATGGAAGGGAGGCAGTGTGAGGACTATGCCAGCAGGCCCATGAACCAACACCAAAAGAGAGCTCAGGCTCCACAGAGAAGAGGACTCCTTGTAGACTGGGTGCAGAGCATTCTCAGATGAGAAACTTGAAGATGTCCCTGCTCATTAGAGGGGCTTGAACTAAATGACCTTGGAAGGTTTATATTAGATATTAGAAAAAAATTATTTTCATGGAAAGGATTGTAAAGCATTGGAACAGGCTGCCCAGGGAAGTGGTAGAATCGCCACCCCTGAAAAAAAGGTGTGGATGTGGCACTCGAGGACGTGGTTTTATGGTGAACATGGTGGTTGTACTAGCTTGATGATTGGAGTTGATGACCATAAAGGTCTTTTCCAATCTTAACATTTCTATGATTCTACCTTCAAAGGTCCCTTCACACCCAAACCATTCAGTGGTTCTATGCTCAAGTGGCAATCACAATATACAGATTCCTGTTTGATCAGGTGTGTTTCCTGAGTAACAAACTTGATGTGGCTGTTTTAATTTTCAATTTTGTGTGAAAAAAATGGTTTTATTAAAAAATCCCAGTCTCCCTAGAAAGATAATAATCTGCCCACCACCAACAGGAATTTGATGGAAAACCTTTAAATAGAAGTTGTGGAAGAATTGTTTGCCTAGCTTCAGAATGCTAGTTTAGTAGAATGGCAGTGTAATGTATTAAAGAAGTTTTGCCCAGGAGTGCTGGATGCATTAAAGATTACCTTGGATCTCTAAGTTTTTAAACTAGGTGTCTGTGGAAAAAGAAGTAAATCCTGTGTTCAGTACCTTGTCCTTTGCTGTCCAGTGCATCCAGCAACATTAATATTTACCTTGTACATTATTGTCTCTGATTTGGAGATGCAAATATGTACTCATAAGGTCATGTCAATTTTATCAGGAGATTCAGTTTGCCATATCTTGCAACTGGACTATTGCCATGGTTGTGACTCGTAATGAAAGAGGAGCTTTTAGCTATGCCGTGAAATAGGACTCCAGTGAGATTTGTCAGATATATAATAGATGAGGCCTGGAACTGAAGGGACTTAGTGAGTCATAGTGATTTGGTAAATAGCATGTTTTTCATGGTGCCTGTGTAAGAGAATGACTAAGAAACCCAACCCCCAGGATGAGGACGCAAATAAAAAGGGAAAACTCTTTGCTCATATCCTGACCAGATGGGAACAGTCCAGGATCCCCATTTTGCCAGTCCTTTATTTAAAGTTCAGAGATCTTCACCAGAGTACATGGTATACTACAGTTCTGTCCAGCCTGTCATCCATAACATCCATAGATTAAAGAACAGCAGGAACACTGACAGCAGCAAAACACTTTCAAGTCTGAGATAGAAATAACTTTTAAACAAAAGGAAGACAAATATTTCTCCTTTGGACTCAGACCACAAATGGAACATCTCAAGAATGTGAAGCTGGAGTTTCAAATGGAGATCTGCAAGTAATTTCAGCTATATGCCTTTTGCTGCACACATTCTAACACAGAGTGCTTGCTACAGCAATAAGTACATGCAAAAATAACTTCTCTTTCTCTCTTCACATTATTCAGTCACCATTAAAGAGCTCATGTAGCATTAAATGCTAGTCTGCTGTTAAAGTGATGATTGTAATGAGAAAAGGAAAAGATACTAAGTTAAGATCTGAATAAACAGGACGACATGATCCATGAGTGATTGATCAAGATAAGTTTTACCATTCATATTTTTAATGTGCAAGTCAAAAGTTTTCTCAGCTAAGAGAGAGCAGCTTTGGGAGATGACCACACTTGTAGTGAAATGTCATTTTAATATTTTGCTAAGCAGAAAAGCCTTCTTTAAATTTGGGGGAGGGGATAGCTTAAACAGCAACCTATTTTGCTGCTACTGTTCCACTCAGCTAAAGTTTCAGAGCATAATCAAAACCATATCTATCATATAGCATGTTTTTTCCCTGTTCTTGCCAAAACTATTTCAACTTAAACTAAATGTTTTTCTTTCTAATCAGAAAGAGTGCTATGACCTCCAGAGGGCTCTGAGCCAGAAACCCCTCAGTTTTAATCTCAGCTTCCATGAGGCTTTTTAGGTTGTTTCTCTGAAGGGCAACAATAGCAGCCTACATAACTAATTTTTTCTCAGGATGAATCCTACTCTTATTTGGAATGTGAAAAGGAGCGAGGAGCCAGCAGAGCCCATGGGGGGCTCAGCCACTAAGGAAGGAGGAGGAATTCTGCTGAAGCCCCACTGTGTCTGAAAACCTTTCTGCCTCTGAAAACCCAAGCAGGATAACAACAAAGTGCTAACAAGCCCAAAGTCGTGGTCTTGGTCATGTCATGATGTTGCCACACAGCCTTTCTCAATAAAATCTATACAAAGGTTTTCGTATTTGGTGTACAAAATATGTATCCCGCCTCTTTTAGGTCACAATTTTGCCTTTAACTGCTTTGTATGACACATTTGTGCCCATGCAGTTAACATCTGAATTGAAATCTGTAGAGTCACTTCCACAGTAAGAATGAATCTGCATGAGTAAGGATGACACACTGCATCCAAAAATTCAAGAGGCAAAGTGAGAAAAAATTAGAAACAGGGCAGTGTCGTCTCTGCCAGGTAAGTCTGTCACCTTTTCTCACCAGTTGCAGGAGTTTGTGGCTGGTTCCAAACCCACCTACCCTGGCCACAGCCCATGTACAGTGCATCCCTGATCCCTCCCCTGGACCTGTGCCCTGTGCAGCACTGCTGATCATGGCTGTTGCCTCTTGCAGGGCCAAACCATGAGCTCCATGAGCATTTCCATCCATCCCTCTCTCTCTTCTTTTGCTAACATCCTTCTGTTGATAATGCCCTCCTTCCCCACACATCTCTGCCTTTAGCTCTCCTAGCCTCTATTCTTTTTCCTGTGGGCAGCACACAAGGACAGTGCTCATTAGAGGGAAAAGAGGAGTCTTGGTCTGTACACCTATTTTTTTAGGTAGAAAAATCAGGGGGGCACAGAAGACAATAAATATTTAACTTGATGTTATTAGTTTATTTTTTGTGCATGTTAGTTTTATATGCATCTGAATGGATTGTGCCAACCATATGAATAGCAAAACTTCTGGTGTCCAGGAAGTTACCTATTGTTTCTGGGAAAAGGCTGTCAGAGTTCTGGGGTTATATTGCTAAAGCTGACCACAGAGGACTGGAATAAATGCAAACTCTTGATTTCCACTTGAAATATTAAGTAAACTTCTCAATGAAGCAGATCAGCAGAACTGACATGTGGTTTGATCTGAATTTTCCTTTGTGGTTTCTTGTGTCTCAGTCTGATTGCACTCCAACACAGTCAGTTCTGTTCTTGCCCTTGCTGGAAATTATCATCTTGCTTGTCTCCCAAAACTGCTCTCGGGCTCACCTACCTGATGCTCCTTTATTCTGTATGTTTTTTCCTCATCTCACCACTCAGAAAATGGCCAGCCAGTGCCTTTCTGAACATACTGTTTCTGTTTCAGTCAGGTTTCACCATCTTGTTCAATCCCTTGCTAACCTTTCTCTGTAGCCATTATTGCTATCTCCTTTCAAGACCTTTCCCATGCCTCAAGGTATCACAGCATAAAGTAACTTCAGGTTCTCAAGTAGAAAATATGAAGATAATAGGTTTCCTCATCTGTCAGATGTACTAATGCCACACTACTCTCCACTGCTCTCAGCAGCACACTAATTTCTGTCATTCACTGCTGTCAGAAGACACTAATAATCCTGATTCCCTTTTCAATACCAGTAAATTTTATCTCTGTACTCAGCTTGTCTTTCCCATTTGGCCTTTTTCCTGAGCCACATGTGAAGAATTTTGATCTTCGTATTAAATTCTCTCCTTTCTTCAAAAACCCCCCACCAACTTCTACTACTATTGCTAGTTTGCCTTCTTCTGACTCCTATCAGTAGATACTTATGCCTTCGTATCATTTAAGAAACCCCTCTGTCGCATTTGGTCTGGGCTCTCCATCATCACTATTAATGCCATTGCACAGAACTCATGAGCTTGCTCTGTAGCTGGAACCCCTCTGTGCTTTCCTCTGATCAACTGCTCCTTTCATGTTGACACTCCATCAGCTTCCTGTTGAATCTCAAAAGCTCCCTTTTCAGTAAGTAAATCAGGAAAGCATCTTTTTTTCATCTTTTTAGGGTTTTCACCAAATAAGTTGAAACTAATTTTAACCTTTATTAGTATTTTACAATAGGTAATTAATAACACTGTGTGTTGGTTCCAGACAAAACAGGGTTTATTTTTTGCAGTAACTAGGAAGAGGCAGAGCTAGGACACGGAGGTTTGTTCTATACCACCTCATGTCCTTGCCCCTGCTACAGGGGAGAGAGACTCTCTTCTTGGGGAAGGGGTTCCTTGTGTTGAGAAAATGTGGCAGAAGGAGCCATCCGGTATTGTCTGTTATGAGGGATTTTTTTTTCCAAATATGAATAATTTCTTTTCTTATACCTTTTGTTATTAATATTGTTGCTGTTACTGCTTCTTTTTTTTTCTCATCGCTGTTTCCAGTAAATTGTTCCTATGTCAAATTGTTCTTTTGTGCCTCCAGGTGACGAGGGCAGGGGCAGGGGAAGCGGCCCATGGTTTTAGTAGGAGTACCATTCCTAAACCATGGCACACTATTACCAGTGCTTTCCTTTGTCTTGATAGTTTCTGTGTGTTCTTGAACTTGGTACTACCTTGTGTACTAATTATTGCTTATGTACTAGTTATACTGACATCTTTCCTGCTTCCCTTAGCCCATAGTTATTCCCTTTTAGTACCCTAACTTCTTTTCTATGGAAGCCCAAAAGTGTCGTATCAGACTGTGATGTTTGGTCCGAATTCTTTCTTCTCTGCCATCATGAAAAGGAGGCTCCAGGGGAGACCTTACCACTCTCTACAAGTATCTGAAAGTAGGTTGTAGCGAGGTGGGGTTGGCCTTTTCTCCCAGGTAACAAGATAGGACAAGAGGACACAGCCTTATGTTGTGAACAGGGGAAGTTCAGTTGGATATTAGGAAAAGATTCTTCACTGAACAGGTGGTCAGGCACTGGAATAGGCTGGTAGAATCCCCATCCCTGGAAGTGTTCAAAAAATGTGTGAGTTTGTCACTTTAGGTCATGGTTTACCATAATGGAGAATGATAGTGCTGGGTTAATGGTTGGAGTCGATGATCTCAGACATCTCTTCCAACCTTAAAAATTCTGTGATTCTAACTTAGCTTGCACCAACAAGTATTTCGGCTGGGTATATTCTGACTGCTTGGACTGGATCAGGAGCTGCGAACAGATTGTCTTGTGCCACTCTGTGGATTCACAAGAGCTTAGATAGAAACTGGAATTAGAAAGGAGTGGAGCATGGCATGGGCTGATATCACCAGAATTGTCCTGGAAAGCTAAGAGGCAGGCTTGTGCAGAAGTATGCCAGGGGAAGGGGAATGTGGTGACTTGCATAGCACCAAAGCTAAGAGCAGGATGTGTTGGGATGCAGCACGTATGCAAAGGGCTGCCTTGGTCAGACAGCTGAGAGTGGACCTATCTGGAGTGCGGAATAGGGTCAATACCACTGGGTCAATGCCTTGCCATCAATGGAACCACAAATGTGGAGCCAGAGCCAGTTCACTTTCATGACTCGCTATACCCATGCTAGTTCTGCCAGGATCTGGGATAGGACAGATGAATTCTCCCACAGTACACTGTAAAAACATTGACAGGGGATCTACACAACCTACTGCAATGTTACAGATCCTGAGCACCACACCTGGAAAAAACAGAACAGGGTGAATGCATGACTTCACCCACGCAGGCATCTGTACACTCCCTTCCCTACAGGGTTGGCGATTATCCTATCATTCTCCATTATGGTAAATTGATACAATGGGAGTGTGTTGAAAGTAGCCCTCTCTCAAATTAATCTTGTACCAGAGGGACACTCTGGCTGGGGAGTTGAGGGCAGGGAAAACCCATGCATGGAAAAGCTGCATTACTTGAAGGCGTGAAGTCCTGTGTGTTGGTATGCTTGGGCTGTGGCTCTTCTGAGAGACACAAGACTGCCATGGGCAGGGACAGCTTCCACTAGACCAGGTTGCTGGCCCTGAACACTTCCAGGGATGAGACTTCTCTCACAAGCTGTTCCAGTGTATCACCACCTTCACAGTAAAGAATTTCCTCCTAATATCTCATCTAAACTACTCTCTTTCTATTTAAAGCTGTTCCCCCTTGTCCTATAAAAAGTCCCTCTCTGGCTTTCCTGTGGGCCCCCTTTAGGTATTGGAAAACTGCAATGAGGTTTCCCCAGAGCATTCTCTTCTCTAAGCTGAACAACCCCAGTTATCTCAGCCTATCTTCACAGGCTGAGATCATCTCTGATCATCTCTAATCATCTTCATGGTCCTTCTCTGGACCTGCTCCAACAGGTCCGTGTCTTTCCTGTGCTGAGGACCCCAGAGCTGGCTGCAGCAGTTCAGATGGGGACACAAGAGATCAGAGCAAAGGTGGAGAATCACCTCCCTCGGCCTGCTGGCCACACTCTTTTGATGCAGCTCAGGTTATGGTTGGCTTTCTGGGCTGCAAGTGCGCATTGTCAGGTCATGTTGAGCTTCTTGTCAACCAAAAGTCTTTCTCCTTAGGGCTGCTCTCAGTCTGTTCAGTCCCCAGTCTGTATTTGTGCCTGGGATTGACCTTGCACTCGGGCTTCCTGAACTTCTTGAGGTTCATCTAGACCCACCTCTCAAACCTGTCAAGATTCCTTTGGGAGGCATCTCATCTTATTATCTATGTGTACACCAGACCCTCACAAATTAGAATAATATATTCCTTAAAATAGGACATAATTAAAATTCAATAATGCTGAATAACTCAGATCCTATGTTAGGAATTGCCATAATGACTAATGCAGTAAATGAAGTCCCAGCACCTAGTTTGTGTTTGCAGTTCACCAGTACTATAGCCATAAAAAGAAAAAATTTTATGTGCAAAAATGAGAATGGTGTCAACCATCATACCAGGAAGGGAAGTTTTTTAATTGGACAAAAAGAAATGCCAATAATAAGAGTATGTACAAAGTGGAAAAGAAATTGGAAAAAAAGAGTATAATTCTGAACCCACTTTTACAGTTCAGTAAGGACAATTCCCAGGAGAGAATGCAGGCCTGGTTTCTTATGAGGAACTTTTTGCTTTGAATAAAACAGACGAACTGATTTGGGCCCCACACTGAAGGAGCCCAAGTGCTTCAGAAACTTCTGAGTCACAGAGCTGAGCACATATGCTGGCTCTTTGTGTCTTCCATTGTCCTCCTGTGAATCCGACAATCCTTTAAAAGTCCAGCTTCAACTGGAAGAGTAGAAGAAGGTCTCACTGTAGGACAGCTTCTGCTTTAAGGTGCTTGAGGCTTCTCAGGTTCAAAAGGAAATTGCACCCTGGTCTCTAATTGCCATATGTAAGCTCTAGATACTAAGCTGAGGTCCAAAAGGCTTGAGTCTCATCCGTCATGATTTTGTGTGAGATGCCACTGAGCTTGTGCTTAACTCCATGCTGTCCACCTGTGCTAAACATGTTCAGCATATTACTGGATTCAGGCTGTGAAGGAGCAGGACACAAGTTGGGCCCAAAGACATCATCATGTTGTAAACCAAATGTGGCTTTAGGTTGGAAATAACAATAATGCTGTTCAGCTCAACCTAAAACATTAGGTATGTTATGAGTCTTCTATTAAAAAAAATAAAATATCACTCCAGACAAACAGGCATGTAAGCAGGTAGGACAAGAAATGTACAGTTCACCCTCTAAACATTTTGAGGATTACAGTTAAGGTAACAGTTAAACTTTGAAATCTGAAAGTTTTAAGTTCCTTTGCAAAACCTGTGTGACATGTTTACTAGACATTATTGGTAGATGATGAAGTAATTTGTTACTGTAGTTATCTCATGTTCTCAAAAACAGGAGTGCCTTTCAAACGCTTTAGGATGGAAACAGATCTTCACTTGTTAAAAAGTGAATTGCAGGCACAGAGCCAAAATTTCCCTGTCAAACATGTATGTGTACTGAATTTACTCGCATGGATGTGGGCTAGGGTTTGGCCAATATATCTTGTCCCAGCCTGGGTGTTTTAAATGGCAATAGCATGCTGCACTCTGGCTAGGTCTTAGTGCAAGGATTGAGGGTGTCTTGGCTGTAAGGTAAATAAAATAGTGAACTAATAGTTGAGCTGAGTTCTTAGGCTTATAAAACCAGTTTTGCTGTGTCTTCAGCACTACTTTCACCTGCATGATTCATGCTTATAGCCACCTGCAGCTATAATTACCTGGGTTAAGTGTGAGGCTCTGGGAACTTCTCTGGGGACTCTGAGTGGCTCACTAATTTGTGCTGCTCTAGGAACTCAGACCTCATTTCCTCTTTCTCTCCATGAACGGACTCAGCCTGTTGACACATTTAACCCAGTCATCTCCAGCTGTGCACGTGTTGATTCTGTCCATTCAAGCATGGTGCCAAAGCAAGACTCCAATGTAGAGTGGACTTCTTTTGCAAGACATGATAAAAGCTGCATGAGATGAGATGAGATGAGATGAGATGAGATGAGATGAGATGAGATGAGATGAGATGAGATGAGATGAGATGAGATGAGATGAGATCATTTAAGCCACAGTTTTGGTCACCTGAGTACAAGATCTGTTCTCAGAGGTGGCATCAGAGCTGCAGATACCCCAGAGTGCAGACCTGTACGCTGTGCAGAGCAAGTGATGTTAAACAGCTATGTTACTTATTCATCCATGCCTGGAAGGGTCAACAGGAACTTCAGCACTTCTACAAGGGAACAGAATCCCTCTGGTACTTTATGAGAGGCTTTTCCCGATTCTCTTAACAGCACACTAGTGTGGAATCCTTGCTGCTGCAAAAACAGATAACTACTGAGGCTGGAGCTAGGTCTCTCAGCTGACTGCTTGGAGGGCTGTGGCTCAGCTACAGTCAGAGCATGCAAACCATATGGTGCCCAGATGACAGATAATAGCATTTATTTAGTGGCCTGGAGTTCTGATGTTTCACCGGCTGGCAAAAGGAACAACTTCCCTCTTAACAACAGTTGTCAACAGGTGCCAACGCTTGTGTTTGCTCTTTTGTGATACCACGCCCATGTTGCAGTGGGGGAGCTGTGCAGACAGTGTCACAAAATGATGATTAGCAACGTGATGACAACACAAGCCTAAATGCAAGATAAAGCACAACATGTAGTTAGCCAACAAGGACCAATTGTCTTCTTTTGTCATTAGGACGGGGGACAAGAAAGGATAGAGCGGCCTTGAGATATTTTGGTTGCCACTTGTTATCTACAACATTGCTAGCAGAAAGCTGCTAAACCAGACTAGACAAAGCCAGTGGTGAAACTGTTGTTCCTATGAATTAGAGAGAACTCAGTGGAAGCTGTTTAAACATAGCTTTTGTCACATCTACTGAAAAAGTGCTCATTATTTTTATCATAGACATGCCTTATGAAATTATATTTTCACACACACACCCCAGTCCCCATTTTGCTAGACATTGTACAAACACGGAGAGAGACTTGCTCACCTCTCTGGAGCCCCAGGAGCATTGGCACAGAAGTTGCTCTTCAGACAGGTTTTGTAGTAAGGGGAAATATGCTCAGGCTAATATCAAAATATCTACTAAAGTCAACTCAGGAGTCAGTCTTTTTCCTATGTATAAAAGACATAGCTTATTTTAGAAGTCCAAACTACTTCTGGCTGTGGATGACAGGACAGACTGACATTGCCCAAAGTTTCTCTCTTAACTCTGTTCTTTCTCAGTACCTGGCTACAGTAATATCATATTGCATAAGATTACATAAAACAAGATTGTACTGTGCAAAGGGACCCAAATTATTTAATCAATATGTCTCATGGTGTTTGGATGATTACATACAAAATGCCAGGGGCAAAAAAGCAACAAAAGCAACAAGACACTAGAAGTATTGTTCAGATAGCTGTGTAATATTCTTGAGCAATTTAATTTTCTGTGTTGAAAGTTAATTACTTACTTTAGGGAAAGACCAAATTAATGTCTTCAGTTAACTAAGTGGCTAAGATTCATTAAAAGAAACCCATATTACAAATACCTTCATGACATATTGCTTTTATTTCCAGGGATAAAACTTCTTGTCCCCAATCAACTAATGTTCTAAAGAGATTTTACACAATGTTTTTTTCCTTGGCTTTTGGGAACAAATGCTTGAAATGAACTTTTATGGACCATGTGTGAGAACATGCCCAGATGTCCCAGATGACTGACATCAACAGCATATACCAGAGAAATGCAAGGAAATACACCAAATGGAAATTTCAAATGACACAGAGAGAAAATGGGAAAATTGTATAGATAAGCTAATTAACACAATAGCGATTAGAGGCTGAATCTCAAGAAAACCATACCTTAAAAAAAAAAAGTCACCCCACATGACAAAGCTAAAAACAGCAGAGTCAAGGAATGGGACAGAATTATATATTGATACGTAAAAGTAAATATTGGAAACTTGAATAATGTTGCTGAAATGGCCTTTTTAGGTGAGCCTCGGTGAACTCAGTACAATTTGCCTGTAGAAGCACAGCCTGTGAATAGGCTTAAGGAAGGCATGGAGGGATTGGAAGGAGAAGAAATAACTAAAACAAACACACCTTAACCCATTCATAGTAACAGCATCTCCCAAATGCTTTCCTTGCCTTTATAGTCACTTAAAAACCACCAGTAGGTAACAAAAACATTCCTGCAAAGGGTGTGTGTAAGCACTAAATCTGTCCTGGGTAAGAATAATCCAGTCAATCACACAGGTGTAAAGTACCCTTCGAGTGGGGAAAGCTATGGGAAAATAAGCAGCTAGAACTCCTTTGTTTGATACTTGCTCTTTCATAGCAATTCTTAAAACCAACACTGGAAGAGGCATAATTACCAGCCCTGAAAATCTGGCATAGGATAAGATCTCCCAGGCATCACTAGTAAGAGCATCAGCCAAAAGAGTCTCTTGTTCTCCTAGCACGATCACCCACTGCCCTCAGATGACTGGTCTGTCGGGTCCTCCACATCCAGAGGTGTGCACAAGAATCTGATCTGCACTTTCACCCAAGAACCTGAAATGTCTGAGGTACTGCTGTCCCTTTGAGATACTTGCCAGCATTTTCAAAGCTGCCACTGAAATACTCTTTAATCCTGGAGGTGCTTGAATTTTTGCTCCTCAAAATTTGCAAAGCCTGCCTTACAACTTATTAGTTGCTTTGGATCTTATCTCAAAGTGAGGCCCAAGGTGTGGTACACAAAATAGGGAAGAGAATGCCTTTCTTTCTTGAAGGTCTTAACCCTTCAGCATGTGTAAGTAAGGCTTGTAACAGAAAGGGTAGATGCAGGCCCCTGACATGTCGAAGGCATTTAAGTGCTTGCATAAAGGATGGGAATGGAGGAGAGAGTCAAACATCAAATAGGAAACAAGCTGAAAAAGCTGCTGTTGGCTGCCAAAGTATGGGGCTACATAAATTGTTGACCAGGCATTGGTGTCCAGCCTCTGGAGAAGGCTGACTACTGGCATCTCAGCTAGAGAGTCATATCTCTGCTCAGCTGCATCAAGAAATACTTGAGGGTCTCAGCCCCTATCTTATCTTTTTGGTATTTTAATCTTCATTAGCTTAGATAGCTACTGAGATACCCAAAATCTGTGTCCAGAGCTTGGGGTGGAAAATTTCAGGGGCAGCAGGCTGCATGCTTTGCAACAGGAACAGAGTAAAGCCAAGTACTTCCTACCAGCCTCATCACTGTCTTCTGATTGCTCTCTCATCCACATTGCAACTTGCTTCCAAATTCAGGATTAGCCGTTATCAGGTGCGGTTTCTACTTATTCCATAGTTGTAACTTGCACTTCATGGCAACAGTTTATCCTCCTCTTTAGGGGTTCAGGTAGCCCCTAGTCTTCTCGCAGTGAGTGAGTCAGAGTTCTGCATTTTTGCCGTGTATTCTTTACTCATCCTCTTGTACAAGTTGGATGACTCCTCCTTCTTCTTAGGTCTCCAATTAGTAGGGCATCCCCAAATACAGTTGTAACAGCATTGCTGTTCTCTGTCTCACCTAGGCAGAGGCTGTGGAATAGGTGAATGTGCTAAAAAACATCAAGAAACAACAGTTTGCGTACTTAGACTTGTTACAGCAGAGAAGCTAGATATTGTTAGTTGTTATAAGGTCACGTTCACTTAATTACAAAAAAAGTCAAAGTCTGAAAGAAATGTTGTCTTCTGACAGTTGAAAATTGCATTGCTATTAATATTAATTTATTAATATCAGTATTAATTTAATAATATTTTATATTAGCATATAAGGAGGGCAGGCAAAGTAGAAGGGTTTAGATTCATGGCCAAGTTCCTGTCTTTGCTAACAGGATAGCAATAGTGTTACAACTTGTGTTTTGCACAACATATATCTCAGTTTCCAATAAAGATACCTTATCCCTTGAATCAGTAAAATAACGAAACAGGCAAGCACTAGCTACAAGTAATTTTATTCCATTTAATTCTCTTCCAAAAATGTATCACAAAGTTCAGGAGCTTATCTTGCTAACATGAAACTTGTCAACTCTCCTTTTAACTAACTCCAGCTCCGTAGCTTTGAAGCTTGCTAGGGCTGTGGGGCATGAAGCTGAGCAGATTTCCCAGGAAATCTTGTGTCTGTGTCGGTGGGGCGCGGAGGAGGGGGCGGGAGGGGTGGTGCCGCGTGGCACGATCGTGGTCTAGCTGTAGCTTCTTGCAACCATTTCCAATGTCACAGTGACCTGCAGTTATTTGAAAAGGAAGTCTCCAGCTGCAAGTATCTTGAATTTGCAAGTCTTACCTACTCACTGAAAGAAGCCTGCTGGGACTGGTATGCATCCCTATTGAAGTCGTGTGAACTCTTTTTTATATTTTTAAATACTCAGTTTGCATGACACTTCTGATCTCATGATGGTTACATAGGAACTCGAGTTAGGTTTGCCTTTCACAGCTAATGAGTGCTACTGAGACAATTTTTATACTTAAGTAGTGGGATGCACCGAGTGGAACTACAGATGAGTCAGCAGTTAGCTAAGGTTATTTGAATCGCAGTATGAGCCATGCCTGCCGCTAGGAAACCGTCTGCAAAGGTCATTCCAAGTGCCTAGGATTTAGACGCTACCACCCTGGTGACAGGAATTCTTTTTAGACTCCCGCAGGTTTTAGACCAAGCACCGTTCTCTTTGACATTTGGATGTTGCTGTATTAAATAGCTGATACTTGGTATCTGGATGGCAGGGAAGAATGCTTGACATCATTGGTGCTATTCACAGTGAGGCGTGCCTGCCAGACTGACAGATGCTGCTTTCTCCCCATCCGGGGGAGTTAGGCTCTAAAATTAGTAACTATTAAAACAAGCGTATCGAGTAAGGATCTGCTGAATCTCATCAAAAAGAAGTACTGAAGAGGAAGTAAGGAGTCACCACTGCCCTTTCTACCGGAGTTAAGGGTGTAATTCACAAGTAGGGACAGCACAGCTCAGAAAATGACTGCCCTGGTACAGAGATAGCTGAGTTGCTGAAGGATAATCAGGTGCTGAGCCACAGCAGCTTACAGCACACGACATTCAATCAGTGTAAAGGCGGTGAGAACCTTTACAAGTTATTACCTACGCTGACGGGAGTTTGCGGGGGGGGGGGGGGGGGGGGGGGGGGGGGGGGGGGGGGATGTTAAGCCAGACACAGGATGTGTGAGACAGTTCCCTGGTGAGGCACTGCTTCTCACAGGCAGTCCTGGAGAGGAAACGGTTTATAACCTAAAACTCATTGAGGGTTCAGCTCTGTTGCCTCTGCAACCACAGGAAACAAGCATCCAAAACCCATATGTGAGTCATAGCTTTTGGGAGCTTCACCTTGAAGAGCAGGAAAGAGTCTTCAGGTAGAATTGATCTCTTTTATTCCTTCTGCTGGGATCACTGCCTAAGCTCCTTCATTTGCCAGGGAAAAAAAAAAAAAAAAAAAAAAAAAAGGAGGAAAAAGAAAACCCCACAAAACCCCCAAAAACCCAACGACACAGTAAGAAACACAGCTGCTTATGATGGTTCCACCCTCCCTTATTCAATTGTTCAGTGGTTTAACATTCAGCCCGAATGTTGCAGACCTGCTTTTAATTCTCTCTTCTAGCTTAGGGGATTCAAGGCCACATTATTCTCACCCTCCACTGAAGTGACCTAGCTACAAAACAACTGAATTAATAATGAAAATAAAAGGAGAAAGACATCCCACAACAAATGCCTTCAAGTTCTGCTGATCCACTTCAGTGAAAACACTTGAAAATTCTGTGTGGCTCTTACTGAGACTGATTTTGACTAAGAACTGCAATTAGTCTACAAAACCAGTGTTACTGGTTCCAGACAGACACAGACTCTAAGGCACCCTCTGCATCAGTGCTGAGCAGAGGTTTAAAATTTCTTCACAAGAGAAATCCCAGGCCTCTGAATTACCCACCAAAAGTCCATTTTTATCATTCTCTCTGACATGTTTTTATGAAGCATTAAATGCCACTAAACTTGAGAATAAAACAAAGATTCTCCCAAGGGCAAGGCTAAGAACAATAGCATTAGTGAACTATAGTATATCATCACAAGACAAGTGTCATATAGGCGTTGCTGTACAGCAACTCAACGCTCTCCCATAAGCAAGCACCGGGGTTTAACAATTGGCATTTATTGCTGTAGGTAAATACCAGCTGCCTCACTCTGAACCTCAGCAGTTTAGCTTATATCACAGGTTTTAGACTTTCATATGTAAACAAAGTTATGCAAACATATAAATTTGAATTTAGGGTAGTCTTTTCAAAGCTAATCTTAACAAAACAAGAAGAGCGTTCACTGGGATACCGAGGAATGAAATGCACGAGCAGCGTCTCTGGTTCGAGTTACAAGGAAGGGCATAAGTCCTTTTGAAACTCAATCTTTTCCAAACATACACCACATGTGTGTTTGTACGTGTAGGCCTGTAACAACGGCTTGCAGAGGCCTCGTTTTACTCTTTTCTCCAACGAACGAATCTGATTAAGGAGCCAAAAATTCACCGCGTGCAAAAGCTGCAGTGTGAAAAATCCTGACAGCGTTAGCCTTTGTTGAGGCAGGAGCGGGGGGGGGGGGGGGGGGGCTTTTTTGGGAACGGAGCATTTTTCCCCCTGTGTTCGCTACACCAAACGAGCTCTTCGGGACTTAAAAAAAACCCAAACCCTAACAAACAAACAAACAAACAAAAATTAGCAAAAATTTGCGTTGGGAGCCGCTCGCCCCTCCGGCTGCGCTGGTGCCAGGAGCTGTGCTGCCACCTGCTGATGGCTCCGGGCGTGGCCTCGAGGTCCCTCCCGCTCCCCTCGGGAAGAGCCCGGAGGCCCTGCGGATATGCCCGTGGCGGGCTGGCCCCAAGCCGGTGGCGGGAGGACTTCGCCTCCTTCAGACGCATCAAAGTTGGTTTCACTCACCGTTTACAACTCCAGTTCTCGCTCGAGTATTTAATTTCTGCCCTCTCTAAACGTAGGTGTTTTTTCTGTAAAAAAAAATCAGCAACTAGGGGAAAACATTTATGAAGCATTTGGAGGTCACTTTCTGATTCCATTTTGAACCTTTTCCTCCTCTCTGGTTTTCAGCGACTTACAGGCCTACTTTTTGTGCATGGCTCCTGCTCCTTTGCAAAGCTCCCTGGGACTCAGGTAGAACAGGAAATTCAGAGCTTTAATCACTGTCCTCTAATGGCATTTATTCAAACTTAAGGTCACAATAGCAGCCTACCAAGAAACAGCAAAACCTCTCAGCCAAATGTCTCAATTTTGTAATGTGAATTCTGAAGGCACTAACGGTGTAATTCCTAGAAGCGTTAGAAGCGGCTCTGATCACCCATTCTCTCAAAACCAAAAAAAAACCTGAGAACCACAAGCATTCAGATTATGGCAAAGTTGCTTCAGAATACTGTAGCAAATGTGCTTTGCCATCCATACCACAAGAACTAGAGGATACAATTTTGAGAAATGGAACAAAAAGGAATGCCTCCATCTCACACATGCAAAGCACCGCTCTCAGCACTCTTAAAAATATAGCATATATTGTTTCATTTGGAAACCAAGAATAACATTTTCGGACAGAAAACAAAAAGGATAGATACAGCACACCTTCCTTCTTCATCCATCCCTGTTCTCACCGTGCTTTGAAAAAAAAAAAAAAAAAGGAAGATAAAAGAAAGAAACTAATAAATGGTTGGAAGGAAATGTAAATAATGCAATATTGGCAGCCCCCAAGCTCTGGTAAGAAGTATCTCTCAAGCAACTCTATCCACATATGATAGCTTGTTTTAAAGAAAAGTCTAGGATTTATAAGTTTTTTAAAAGTGGCATTAACATAATACTCAGTGTCGAGAAATGGAGGCACTGAGGTAGTAAAATAGACGCTGAATCAAATCATAAGATTTAAAATGTTTAATGTGCAAGTCTTGGACAGAATGATTAATTTACAATGCACTAAAATTTGAAAGATGGGAATTTCTTCTTCATTGTGTGTGCTCACAGTAGCAGGCAAAGTACTCAGTCGCCGAAGTACAAACATCAGTATGCTTAAGTGACTTACGCATCATTTTTAAGGCAAAAGTAGGTAACAACACGACTGCATATAGTTGCAAAAGTATTTACATATATCATTAGATAAACAGTCAACTTCTAGCATGAACACTTTAAAGATGTACTTAATAGAACAGTGGTTTATTTGAAAAGTTACCATTAAAAATGTAAAATTAATCCAGCTAGGATGAGTAGCACTGACATTTTACCTGGGCCTCCACACTCCCTGATCTTTGTCCCTCAACCTCTATCACTGTAAGACATCCTCTCTCCCTGCCCATTTCCAGTCTTATTACAAAGGTGCAGGTGTGCGTAAGCCACAGAGGAAAAAGCTGGAATGCTAAAAATGTATGCAAAAGGTCCCAACAGGAAAAAAAAAAGAAAAAAACAGATCCTGAGAAATAAAATTAATGGGAGGGAAAAAAAGCAGCTATCTGCAGGTATCCATGGATTTGCTCAGTCATCCTTGTCTTTTGCTCCATGTTTCAGGATGCGTGTGAACTCGATGTAGTTGAAGTTCCCCTTTTTGTCGATGGGTGCCTCCCTGTACAGCTCGTCCACCTCTTCGTCTGTGAACCTGTCTCCCATGGTCGTCAGCAGCTCCCGCAGGTAGTCTTCCTGGATGAACCCTGGAATGAGACATACAGAGAGACACAAAAGGGAAGCCAGGTTTCTTAGCTGGGTCTTCAGAAGCAGCGGAACAGACACGCAGTTAACTAACACAGCGAAGGCATTTCCACCAAGAGCCTCAAATACTTTCTTAATTGCATTCTAAAGAAATTCCTTGACTGCAAAGGGACAGGGAGAGAAGTTTAATGCATTTCATACAGATTTTTGAAAACAGTGCCTGACCTGCTGCGATATAACAACACCTATTTCCATTTCCTGATCTTCAACGGCTCAAAGTGGAAAAACAAGCTCCTGTCATTGCTAGTCTTCATTACACAAGCAGTTCTCTTAAACGAATTATATTTTTCTTGACTTAATTAGATATATTTGCACATCCTCTATAAACTAGTTTCCTCTTGGGACTAAATAACCACCATTTGGCTCCTTGTTGATACACAACAGTGTTGCTGGAGGCGGTTTATGTGGATACAATGAACTCCTGGCAAGCCTCCAGGGAGTTTGTAACAGAAAAGACTTTCAGACAGGACTGAGCAAGTTAGCTCAGGAGGGAGGAAGCATGTTTACTGTGGAGGTGGAGAACCTAGTAAAAAAAAAAAAAAAAAGGTAGGCTATATTATTTACTTTATGCTAAAATATTAGCATAACATTTTTGAGGAAATGTACAAAGATATAAAAATGAGCAGTTTCTAGGTATCTTCTGCTAAGTCCATTTTAAGAAGTGGGCAGAACCACCAGTTGCCAAATAATTCCAGGAAAAATTAGAGATGAAAAAAGGAATGTGTACAACGAATGGGAGATAGTAGAAGGTAAAAACTGCTAAATACTGAAGTAAGATCAGCCATGTCTTTAAAAGCACAATAGTTTCTTCATTTGAGAAATAAACTGGTTATTGAACTGTAGTTGGAGAAATATCAATAACAGAACAGAGGAGGTAGAAGTATGTTCCAAAAAGAAGACATGTAAACTCTGTGGAACAGCTGCAAATCATATGTAGACACCCACGTCAACTGATGTATATTCAATTAAAATGTGATAAAAAAGTTCTGCTTTGGAAAGAGAGTTGAATAACTTAAGCAAACAGAGTTCATTAGAGAGACAAAACCAAACAGGGAATCAGGGGACCAAAAAGCAGTCAATGAGCATGACAAATTAGCACAGTGGTGCTGCAGGGAAGGGAAACAAAAACATGTTTCAACATATGCTAATGAAAACAGTATCATATTCCATTGTAGACCAGCCCTTGGATACTGACTCCAAATCAAGAAAGCTAGCAGCAATCTTCTACTTCAAAAAGAGGGAGAATGTTCAGTTAGCCGGGCCCATCTTAATCAGGTCAAATATTGGAGTTCTTTGTGTAAAGAAGAGAGAAAAGCAGCTAAACAGATTAGACTATTTCAGCAATCCTACAGAGACCAAGCGGTGATGAGAGATGACATGAGGATTAGTATTCAAAGAATGCAGGGCCTTTGGTGCTGCAAGTTTAGCCTCAAGGACTTAATTGCTCCTGTCTGAATAGCTAGGTGTTTAAACACTGAACTGGGCTGCCAGACTAGGAATACACTAAAAATTTTAGCAGCAACAAATTGTAAAGCAAACGGGACCCCCACTCTCCCTCCCACACAGCTTCAGCGTAGATGGGGAGTAACAAATAAATGAAGCAAAACTTCAGATTCAGCCTGTTGCAGGCAGCACAAAACAGATGACAATGCAGGATCAAAGAGCAGACAAAAACCATTCCAAATGCAGACTGGTACAAATTTTATACCAATTCCATAGTACTACACACAATAGTAATGCTGAAGCAACATACCCAGCTCGATTGGCACAGTAGGAAACATAAGTAAAACGCAACACACACAACTATCTTATCCTCATCAGTAGGATCTGATTTGTATTACTCTCTTTCAAAAGACCTACACTGATGTTGAGTTAGAAAGTCAGGCCCATAACAAACACACATGAAATGAAGGGAAAAAAAAAAAGTGAAAGAAAAAAGGTTGATATAGCTGGAAAGGCTTTTGTACATTCTTAAAAGGAACAAACTGATCAGAAGCCAATATGAGAATAAAATGAATAAAGATTAAATATGACATGGGTTCTACAAATACATCACACATTATTTTGAAGAGTGCATTTTGACTATTATGAAGCAAAAATCAATAGAACAGCATAACTATCTCATATGTTTCCTGCTTAAAATTTGAGGATGGCATAAGACACAAAACAGACTGTGAAACCATTATCCTCAAATCATCATAGGACTAGACTAAAACATTTACCACAGAGTTGAAAGATAATAAAATCAGTCTTATCAGTACATGGGTAGTAACTTATTGTTTACATAGACACAGAAGGTTCCTGTTCAAAAGAACTGGTAGCACAACCATTTTCTTTATATCATTATTCATAGGCTCTTGTTTTGGTGTACACAAAAAAACCCACACTGTAGCACAGTGAGTCAGACTACCTATGGAGAGAAAATAATTAACCTACCAAAAAAACTTCCTTCTCTAGGAGATGGTAAAGAGATTTCCCTTTAGAAGGAGGAAGTCGATTAACATTTGAAAAGGCCTTACCAACAGAAAGCCTGTTTACCTACACCACAGCAGGAAGGGGATGCTCTTTGAAAAGGCAAAAGGTGCTAAAATACACAGACTGAAAATAGCTGTTTGAAACAGAATAATATTCTTTGAAAGGTTCAGAGCATATATCCACAGGCTAACTTAAAATATTGTGGTGGACAGTTGTGAGGAAAGTTATAGGTGTAGTGACATCTCTAGTCCAGAGGCTACATAATTTCAACATACTATTAAGACAAGTTCACAATATATCAAAGTGCTAATACTCTGTAATTCCACACAATTGCCCAAGGATTCCTCCCAAGTTACTATATGCTTCTCAGGAATCTCAGCCTCCATGAATAAATAAATTAAAGCATAAACTCTAACCTCAAGATTACAGGCACAACCCCGATAGTCTGATATAGTAAAACTGAGCTCTGTGTTTTCCTCTTTCCCCTCATTTTACTACACAAGTCAGTCCCATCTGTCATTTCTACCTTCTAGACCCCACCCAATTTTTATCTTTAGACCACTACAGTTACAGCCCTTCCTGCAAGCTGAAAACAAACAACTGCGGGTGAGGGCACTGCACATGACATTTGTTATCAGAGCCATAAAATGCACTCAGCAAGACGAGGGTTCAACACAGTTTAAGAAGTCTGGACAGTCTGTCTTGAAATATTAAAAACTGAAGAATTCAGATGCATCTCAGACCTACTGCAGAGGTATTTCACACTGTCACCTTTTCAATGCCATAGAAAATCACACATTACCAAATTGAATTCCTCATCTTATGGCAAATACATCTTGTTTTGCACTTTGAGAAACATACACACTGCCCAGTTAAAACACTCCTCTTCAAAGCCTCACAGAAGAACATTACTACTAGTCCACAGTACTGACTGACACAGAACAGCAAGAGAGCTTTTACTCTCACTCAGTAATAAGCCAAATTCTCATTACTTCATAGAATATGCCATCTAGGATTACTTAATTTATAAAGGTGCAAAAATCAGCATACTATTTAGAAACCTAAGTAAACAACATAAAAGAAAAACCCAAACTCTGCCAAGCAGCTGAGTTTCACCCACGTACCTGTTGCTTCTTCATCAAAGCAAGCAAAAGCATTCCTGATTACATCTTCCGGGTCGGTGCCATTTAACTTCTCACCAAACATGGTGAGGAACATCGTGAAGTTTATGGGGCCTGGAGCCTCATTCATCATGGCATCCAGGTATTCATCCGTCGGATTCTTTCCTACAAATAAAGGGATTCATATTTGGTTGCGCTTTCAAACTAAAGGACTAATGTCAATCGTGCACTACAAACTGAGACACTTCTCATATCCTGAACTCAGGAATTTCACTTAAACAGCCCAAACTGGCTTGGCAAGCATAAACAGCAAAGGGACATTACCAAGGGAGGCGAGCATGTCGTGCAAGTCCTCTTTGTCAATGAAGCCATCCCTGTTCTGGTCGATCATGTTGAAGGCCTCCTTGAATTCCTGAATCTGTGA
>NW_020955379.1:1066291-1076709 GCF_003031625.1 Empidonax traillii
GTATCGGTGAAGTCTTCCAAGTGAGTACTCCCGCATGATCAGGGCTTAGCGCCTCTTGCAGCCGCCCATTGCAAGACCCCTTGGAGGATTTATTTTTGCGTAGCTTTTCTTCACGAAAACATTGAAAAGGATGACGCTTATTTTTTTCCATTCTTTATTTACTGATGTAGAATCTCAAAGAAATTGAGACACAACCTCTTTTTAGTGTAGGAGGATTGGGTCTGAAATTACTTCAGAAGCAGTTCAGTTTTAGCCCACTTCTGCGTTTTTGAAGTTTTTCTGAATGGAATATTTGTTCACATTTTGCATGTTGAAGTCCCACATAAGTCACTTGGGCATCAGGAAACTGTTGTTTAGTACACAAAGAGGTCCTGAAGAAGTCAAATGGGAAAGATGCACTGCCACATCATCATTCTCTGAACTCCCGTCGTACTTGTTACCAGCTTTGTTAGTATACAGTCTGTATCTTGGTAAACAATAACTCTTAGGAGGTAAAGGCATTGGTTAGGCATTGAAATAAGTTGCCGAGAGAGGGTGGTAGAGTTACTGTCTGTGGAAGTGTTCAAGAGGTGTCAGGATGTGGCCCTTGGAGATTATGGTGGTATTAGGTTGATGGTTGGACTAGATGATCTTGAAGGTCTTGTCCAACCTTGATCATTCTGTGAAAGGAAAAAATAGACGTACAGGCTTTTGCTGAAATTAGCAGTTATATTTACAAACTTAAATGGGGGTGTACCTCCTGAAATAAATGTGTAATCTAATATGTAATCTAGAAGCTGCAGTCCCAAATTTGAAGGGAGACATTCTGATTGCTGGAAAGCTCAGCTTTCTTCCTCTGCCCTCCCCTCAAACCAGAAGAGTTACCTCATGAGGTCTGAGAATGTGGTCTAATTAGCTTATAATACTTCCCCATTGAATTTTAGTATTGCTCTTCTAAAATTTGCCTCAAAGTTCAGTTGAAACTAGTATTAAACTCTGCTGAATTGGAAGCCTATTCATGGAACAAGTTTTGGGTAAAAAATCCTCTGTGCTTACTAGACATGGCATATAGCTTCAAGGTAATTATATGCAGAGTAAGAGTGGGCAGGAAAGCTGTAGAAACACCAAGATGGTAAAAGAGTTAATAAAATACTCCATGATAATGTTGAACAACTGAATTGCGTGTTGAAATTTAATTATGAAAAGTTATTTGATCTCTTAATTTAAAATTCTTTCATCAGTTACTTTAAATTGAACCCTACTGCAAACATGCTATTCTATCTTGTATTGTTTTCCAAGCTATTAGAAAGGTGTTATATGAAACCTGTCACTGTGTATGTTGTTCCCGGTATTTAACTTTCAGAGATGTGAGAATAGGTACAGTAATTTTATTCGCTCAATATGAGATCAGTTCTTAATGACAAAATTGTGTCTGTGTGTCTCTCAAAGCTTTTGTCTCGAATTTGTTGCATCATGGTGGAATGACCTACAGGCAGACCATTTTCTGTGCAGAAAATGCTTTTACAAATGGTACAATTTTACTTGATTCCAGTATTCATGATACCAATAAAGAAATGTGAAGCAAAAAAAAAAAATTGTTTTGCCTCTTATAATATTTCGAGAATATTTTTTTCGCTCATTGATATAAATCTTAAAAAGAAACGAGAAAAAAAGCAAAGGTCTTTTTTGTGAATGTGGTGCTCCCTGAGTGCTGTGCTGCCAGCTCCCTGGGACAGCAGGCCTGTTCTTGAAGATGTCCTTCAAGCCTTTCTTAAAAACCAGCCTAGGCACATCCTAGTGGGAGTGGGTTTGGGGAAGCCCAAGGTTGAACTGGGCAGCACTGCTGCTGAGTGATTCATCCAGCCACCACACAGTGCAAAGTAGAAATGTTTCACTCTGGACAGAGAACTGCTCTGCAGAGAGAGTGTGCCCTCCCACCACCCTGTGTGCAGGCCAGGCACAGCAAGAGCCTTTGGGAGCAGGGAGTTCCCAGGCTGTGCATGTTGGAAGGATTCTTGTGTAGGTGGTGGGGCTGTCCCACAAAATAGGGCCACCTCGTGATGAGCTTCAGTTCTGTGCAGCGTTTGTTTTGTGGGCTGGGAAAAATGCTTGCACTACCACATCACAGAGTGTATTCCAGTTTGTTTATTTCTCAGTACCACATAATTTCCTACATAAAACATACGGAGTAGGAATGAATTTATACGTTCTGACAACATGAGTTAAAAAAATACTGAGCTCTTAACTCCTTCAGTTTTCTTCTCTCTGCTGCTTTTTCCTTCATTATTCCCACCTGCTTTTTCATTTGTCAGTCTTGTTTTAGAAAAAATCCTCTTAAGCAAAATGTATAAAATATTCCTGTCCTCTCTGTCTAAAATACTCAAATACTTTGGTGCTGTTGAAATGTTTTCCTAGGTTTTTTTTTGTATTGTCTAAAAACATTAAAAATTATCTGTTTCATAAAGTTCTAAGGCCGTTACACACAGTAAGCAATTTACAATAAACCTTGTCATTTAATTCTCTCCATTAACAGTTGAACTCAATGATCATAGAAGTCTTTTGCAACCTTAACAGTTCTGTGATTCTGTTTCCCTACCTCTGCTGAGTTACGCTGACAGTACAAATTTCTTGTACGGAAGCAATTCCATATTCTTGCTCATCATAGAAATAAGACTGAGGACAGGAATAGGAAAAATAGGAAACAAACAAAAGAGTGAAAAGAGAGACTAGATGAAAAAGCATATGTGTGATTTTCACATTGAGTTAAGAATTAAAAATGTGTGAAAGTTAGATGGAAGGTTTTGCCACTTAAGAGATTTTTTTTTTCTGAGCATATTATCACTATTCAACAAAAGCAACAAATGATAATTACTGAGGTTAGGTATTGACAGCATAGTCAAAATTAAATATATACACCTATGGTCTAGGTCTAAACTATCATTTAACAAAAACATTTTGTCTGTCCGTTGCTTCACCTGGTATTTTGGCGAATCCCTTTGCCTTTCCACCCCTTCTTCCCTGATTCCAGCTGGCATCTGTTGTTTCTGTCAAGCTGTACCAAGTGCAGTGCAGTTATCAGTCAGTGACAGTCATTCTTTTTGTGATGCTGAGAGTGTCCCAGAGTTCTCTGGAATTTCTCCAAAAATAGCTCCAGCACTGTGATCCAAAGGGAAGACGTTTGACAAGTCGTGACTGAAAGAAGGGATTCTGAATGCATGTCTTCACTTGGGTCTCTTGGAGGGCCTCAGAGCAAGACTGCAGGGTATTCCCTGTTTTCATTTAATGACCTCAAGAACAAAAATAGCTACTGCTTTCCCAGGTGGTCCCTGCCACAAGGTAGATGCTGAAGCATGAAAAATAAAGGCTCTCAGAGTAAGATACATTCTTTCTCCAGACTGAAAATGAGAAATAGTGCTGTTTTGACCTTCTAGTAACTTTCAGTGTGCATGGCTGAGGAAAAGTCACTGTACTGCCACTTGTGCTATCTGTCCATCACTTGTTTTTTATCCTAGCTGGTCAGCTGCAATAATTCCAGCTCAGTCTTTGTTGGTTTTTCAGTCCTTTTTCCACTAGTTTTAATCAGAAATATTGCTAGACAGCGTGATTGCATAATGTTGATGTCTGAAATGCAAAAATAAGTGTTGGTAGGTATTCTCAATACAGGGAGCGGGAGGCCTCCAGTCTTTCAGAAACATGTAATTCATTCTTCTTAACCTAAGGGTGTACATATGTGCATATATGCCCTCTCTTCACATATAAAATTAGAGTTGGTATCTATCTGAGTGTATAAACAAATATGGAAGAAAATGAAATGCGCTCAATGCTTGGCTGAAGGTCTAAAATAGTATTTTAAAACATACACAGGAAACAAGGACCATAGTCAGTCAGGTGTTTGACATGAAAAGTAAGGTGTTACCAGTTTTGTTATTAGCTGATGCCTGTGCAAGTTTGGTTGACTGGTGGAACAATTTCAAAATCAACATATTTCTTGTGGGGTGGCAATATGTTGCCAGTATGAAACCTATTGTGTTAGAGATAGCTCACAATTAAGGAAGAACTCAAAAGAGGGAAAACCCCTAGTATCTGTTAGATACAATGAAAAGTCAGTGTTCAAGTTACTCGTGTCTGATGCCAGCTCTTTTTTAGCACATACCAAGACTGGGCTCACAGGCCTCATTTTGCACCCACTCGCTTGAATATGCTTGGCAGAGGCTGGAAATTATTGTGAAATGCTGACTTTCAACTCCCAAGGACTATTCTCAATTAAAAAACAAACCAAAACATAGTTCAATATTTAGTGAAGTTGTACTCACTGATACCCTAAAATAGTCAAAGAGAGGATTAAGGATTAAATAAACCTTGTAAAACTGAGCAGTGGCAGTTTACCAGAATGCTAAAATGACTGTTGCTGCCACCATCTGCTCCTTTAGGCACCCATATTAAAGTCAGTCTTGACTTGCCTAATCCTGTAGTATTTGTAACTGCCTTTCAAGCTTTATCAAAGTGCAGGGCTGGTTTACTGAGAGATTGAATCAGAGCTGCATGGCAGAGGAGTCTGCATGGAGCAAGCAGTTGGAATTTTCCAGGAGGCAGTTTGATTTCCTGCTCTCATGTTAACTGCATGCTGCTGAGAAACATATAAACATATTCCTTCAGATTTATTACATTGATAAAAACTGCCTGACCCCTTAAGCCCTGTGATGCAATGCCTATTGTGTATGGTGTCTAGGGAATGACATATTTGGTCTGAAAATATTCCTTAGCAGTGTTTTTTTTTTTTTTTTTTTTTTTTTTTTTTTTTTTTTTTTTTTTTTTTTTTTTTTTTTTTTTTTTTTTTTGGTTGGGTTTTGTTTGTTTGTTTGTTTGAAATTTGCCATAGAAGTTTTTTTTTTTTTTTCAAGGTCTAGCACAGGGATTCCCAGAGAGTATGCTACCAGAGTAGCCTTCCTGCTCCTACCCAAAATGAGTGGTCCCAGGGTACAGGGAGCAAGGCATGTACAGGCCACAGGCTTTAGAGGAAAGCAGGAAAAGCTGACGTGTGCTGCCACCTTTTTTTTTTTTTTTAAAGATGAAAATTTTTCTATTTAATTTATCAAAAATTTGGGAAAACAGTGATCTCTGTGGAGTTGCTGCTCAGAGTACAACACGAGTTGTATGGAGTTGAGGTTTTTTCCCCATTATTCCTTTCCAACATTTCATGTTAACTTATTTTTAAGCTGCACTTTGAGAAGCATGTACTGATTTCTTTTTGCCTCTGTGTTGTTCTTGGCTTCTGTAATACTGTCTCTGAGTTACTGTCATCCTAAATAATTTTTCCAAAGAGGGAAGTTATCTAAAAGTGACAGTAGTGTTTGAGAAATTAAGTAAGAAGCCAAAATAGGAGCATGGGTACATGGGCAATACCAATGGCAGATTAACTGCTGATGTCTAAAATGTTCCTGTCTATACTTTGATTGTTACTCACCTGTTATTTGGACTTGCATTGTCAGAATGCCTTTGGGACAGTAAGAGAGCTATTTGTTGTTGTTTGAAACTCCCTGGGAACATCCCAAATAATAAGTTAGTAACACTCCAGACAAGAAAAGGCCACAAGAAATATGTGATGACAAGATTTCCAATATTTTCCAGCTTTTGGATCAAATGCACTGGTCAGGAGGCAAAGGCATGCTGTCACTGATGTGCTGTGCCAGGATAGGGCCCCCGTGTTGCATTCATTTCTCAAGATACGACAGCGATCCTAGAAACAAGCGATCTAAAGATAGTTCTTAGGTCAGTGGTGAAATAGATCCTTACTTCTGAGTGTAGGGACACCACCTCTGTGACATCCATTAGTTGCTGAGCTAGTATACTAAGCTGCCTTCCTGCTGTGAAATGTTTCAGTCATCTGGTCACTGTGCAGTAAAGATGGATTTATTTGCTTAGATGCAGCGTAAAGAGCAGAAACAAGTGTAGAATTTGGGGAAGAAAAGGCAGCAGGCAAACATCCACTGGCAGCACTTCACACAAACATAGTGCTCTTTGGAGGTTTCTCATGCAGCTGCAATAGCTCTTTGGCTTCATTTTGACCTCTGCCTATGTAGCCTTAGAACAGGTTAAGTGGGTAATGTTAAAATAAATCACCGTTTTTTAAAGTGCTTCACAGAGCATTTTATATCACTGTAGATATAAGACTACTAAATGTGTGCATCAGCCTATGAAAATAGTTTTTCATCGTAAGCTTAGTCTGGCGTGGAGCTTGGAGACCATGATATATGAATCCCAAGGGACAAAATATTAGGTTCCAAGATTTTGGCTGCAAAATGGTAAGTCTAAGTCATCAGAATTTTAAGCTGTTCAGTGACCAAAGTTATTTTTATTTTTGGAAGTGGATTACTGATGACACATCCCTACAGTCCTTGGCACGCAACCTCAGCTGTCAACATTCCTCGCTGCCACGCTACAAAATGCATCCGATGCTCTTATATGGTCTCTTGGCTGGGTCTGTTGGCCTCATAGCCTTTCAGTGGTTAAGGGGTTTGTGCCCACTTGCAGGTTAACTGGTCTCCTACAATACAATACAGATACCAAGAAAACCTGAACTTGGAAGCATTTGTCATTAGTTATACCCAAACATCCTTTGGAGTTCTTTCTTAATAATGTGTCTTCCTGTGTAGGTATCTTTCCATCAGTACCGTTCCCTGCCTCTCCCTCTACATGTCCAGGAATGTTCCTTGTCACACTGTGTAGGTGCTACAAAGCAGCTACACCCCAGCTGGCTGTTTGGAAAACTAGAGCAGCAGCACAGAACATTTTTGAAGTGGACAATTTCCTCTCAAGGAGAACAGCACGTTCTCTTTTATGTAACTCATATTTATGATTTTAAAATCAGCACTTCAAAACTTATTTCCAGCAAGAAAAATCCAGCTGGCTCACTTGCTGATTACGCAGTGTAAGATACCAGCACCTAACATTTACAGAGAAAACGGGATCAGGAAAATAAAGATTTGGGGATCCACTGTTTCTAACAGAAGAAAATTAGTCTCTTAATCTTACACCATTTAGACATTCAAAGGGAAAAAAAAATAATCAATAGTCTTCCACCTGTCCTTTGCACAGGCTGTTTGCATGTATGCATACAGTATTGAATTGCACAGGTGTGACAAGATCAGTCTAAAGAAGTGACAACATAACTTGTCCTTTGCCTTAATGTTACATAGCAACATTTCAACAAGTGTTTCCTAGATCTCCACTCTCTTGTCTTTGTCACATGGCCACTGTTGGTGAAAATTTCCATGCATACTTGCAAACTACCTTCCAGAAATGTCAGCTGTTGCTAGAAACTTGCAGGCATCCCATGAAGAAACACCTCAGCAGCCATTAATGAAGAGCACCAAGATAGTTAAAAAACACTTTTGGAAAAAAAGAGCAGCTGTGGCAACCTGGAGTAGTGCAGCAGAGAATGTAAGTCTGCGTAGAAGGAAAACTTGAGGCAGATAAAACACAAAACTGGGAAAGTAATAGTTGAAAACTCCTTTTAATTAAGCCCAGAAGTGAAAGAAACCACCAAGGAATAAAAAATAAAAAAAATAAAGTATATGCTAACTGTGTATACTTTGTCAACTTATTTACAAACCTAATGCCAGAGTATCTTCCAGAGCTGCCATACTGGGAACACAAGCAAGATTAAGTAACCAAGCCTTTGTGCTAACACATGAGAAGAGAGACAAACCCAGCTTACAGTATAAGCCATCAGAACCTTTACACACCCATGTGCTGAAGTAAAATTCCTACTCCTTGTGGTCTTAAGTGGTCTGATATACCTCAGGATATGCTTTCTGGTCATCATTTTAATGGATAAATAAACACGCAAAATAAACTCTTCTTAGGCTTTCCAGCTTGCAGTAGCCAAGAGAGTGAGGCACACAGGACATGGTCATATGAAGAACTAACAAAACAACCTTCCCCCTTTCTTCGTATTTGAGACAACAGCATCAGCACAACTGGTTTTGAATGAAGGACTGTGCTTGGTTAAAAGCCATCTTATCAATATAGCTGAGGAATATGTATGATCTTTCAAAAAGTGAGAACTTCAGGCAGATACAGGATTTTACCAAGTAATCCTCAGAACAACTGTGCTCACATTCTCACATGCAAATACATTAGCTGCAGAACAATGAAGCTTTACATAGGTTTTTTGGCCATGTGTTGCTGTTAATTAGTGCCAGCATGGATTCCTTCACACAAGCTTCCTTCAGCTGAAGGAAAAAATATGCTAATTCTCACTTATTGCCAGCATAAAGACTTAGCAAAGAGGAATGTACGCTTTGACATGAAAATATTGCTATCCCATCAGTATTAAAAGAAAACAAAAGCTGGGCATGACATCTGCTTAAGAATCACAGATGTTCTCTGCTGGCCATGAGGCATCTGTAACAGTCTTCCCTAACCACTTCTTTGGTTAACTACTTACACTAGTCAGATCCCACTTCAGAAACCTGAGATGAAAGACTTCTACAGCTACAGCTGCATTTTTAAAGATGCCAGCACATCCTGCTAGGAGCATTTCAGAACCCTGTGACACTGAACAAAACAGTATGAAAATGAGTTTTTCAACTTGACTTGCAACTGCAAGTAAAATACAATGAACACAACTGCATTTGTAAATGCACAATAGAAATGTTGTTCTTCACAAAAGATTGAGGTATTTTATCTATATAGCAATCTTTATTTCAAAATGGCGTTTATTACAAAAATGTAAAAATCCAGCTAAACCAGAAATATTGAGATTATTTTCCTGGAGTATCAACTCCAGGGATGTTCGTCCCCACATCCTTTTCCTCACTATATTTTCCCCGCTTCCAGTCTGATTACACAGGTGCAAATATGCCTAAATGGCCCGGAATAGATAAATACACTGAGAAAGGCAAAAGCTGTAAAGCTAAATGCATGCGACAAGTTCTATCAGGAACTTAAAAATAAACATGAGTGTAGAGATACTCTGCAGGTATCCATGGATTTGCTCAGTCATCCTTGTCTTTTGCTCCATGTTTCAGGATGCGTGTGAACTCGATGTAGTTGAAGTTCCCCTTTTTGTCGATGGGTGCCTCCCTGTACAGCTCATCCACCTCTTCGTCCGTGAACCTGTCTCCCATGGTCGTCAGCAGCTCCCGCAGGTAGTCTTCCTGGATGAACCCTGGAACACAACACATGAAGACATTTATCTGCTAATACGCGGGTGATAACTTCTTTCTTTGAGTTCTTTCCTTCAGCTAAAGATACCTACAGTCTTTGTTTGCCAAATGAAAACAAAGCCATTGAAGACTATTTAATAATTACAAGCATTCAATCCAGTGAGGCATCTTGGTTTGCCAGGTCTCACTAGTTCAAGTAAAGGCCATTTTATGATTTCCTGGTGGTGTTCCAAAGAATATAAAAATCTGTCAGTATTCACACTGGCCCTCTTTCTCAACAGCAGGGCTATACTCCCAGTAGTATCAAGAGCCCTCTAACAACTCTGTATTTTAAAAATTACAAAGGGGATCCATTCATTTTGAACATTCCTAATGAAAACCACTAAAAAAAAAAAAAAAGTCATGGAACTTGACTACCTATGTTCAACAAGTGCATGAAACAGGGAGGTTTGAAATATTTCAAAAATTTCAAATTGATCTTAAATCAATAACAGAACTCAGATTTACCAGACTGCAAAGAGTAACTTTTTGGCACTGCTTATTAAGCAAGCAGCCTTATATAACTTGTGATTGCTTCTATCAGCACTCCTGTGAATCACACAAGATTTTTTCTTGTATTCATTTTCTTCTCCTTTGAGTTCAGCTAAACAGAGGGAAGGTGGATACAAGTTGCTGACAGAAAACAAGTTCTTCATAAAAGCACAACAGCTTTGAAAACAAGGATTCCCCCATATAAAAGTTGCCCTGAAGCTGAATTTTAGCTTAGGAATAATTTAAGACCCTGGTTCCTCATCAACATCTTTTTTACTTTCTCCTGTCGTGAACAACAGAACTGAACTGACAGAAATTTGGAATTTTTTACAGAGACTGAAAAGGTAAAGTTACCTGATGAAACACAGGCATGATTTTTACTTTGCAGAAATTAGAAGTTTGAGAATTAAAAAATTCATCATCACATCTATGAACACAAGTATTTACTGTTACAAAAGGAAGTAGAAGTAATACACGTGCACCGATATTTTACCCACGTACCTGTTGCTTCTTCATCAAAGCAAGCAAAAGCATTCCTGATTACATCTTCCGGGTCGGTGCCATTTAACTTCTCACCAAACATGGTGAGGAACATCGTGAAGTTTATGGGGCCTGGAGCCTCATTCATCATGGCATCCAGGTATTCATCCGTCGGATTCTTTCCTACAAATAAAGGGATTCATATTTGGTTGCGCTTTCAAACTAAAGGAGTAATGTCAATCGTGCACTACAAACTGA
>NW_020955379.1:1077079-1234179 GCF_003031625.1 Empidonax traillii
AAGGAGTAATGTCAATCGTGCACTACAAACTGAGACACCTCTCATATCCTGAACTCAGGAATTTCACTTAAACAGCCCAAACTGGCTTGGCAAGCATAAACAGCAAAGGGACATTACCAAGGGAGGCGAGCATGTCGTGCAAGTCCTCTTTGTCAATGAAGCCATCCCTGTTCTGGTCGATCATGTTGAAGGCCTCCTTGAATTCCTGAATCTGTGACTGATCAAACATCGCAAATACATTGGAGGTGGCGCGCTGAGGGCGCTTCTTGGTGGTCTTCGTCTTTGCCCTTTTGCTGGACATGTTGGCTGTTGGCTCTAAGAAGACAGAAACATATGCAAGGTTTAGCCTTATTAAATCGTATCACAAGTCCTTGGGGGAAGGATGAATAAAGGAATATCAAATTCCATGTTATCAGCAAATATGCCAAAGTACACATTTACTTTGGTATCTCCTGCTCCATTTTCTTTCATTTAGATTTCCTTTGCTATTAAAGTATAAGGTCTTTCAGTATTCAGGGACTGGCACTGTAGGCCAGTAGCAGGCCACATAAAAAACCCAAATCAAATCACAGCTTTTGAAATGAAATCACTCAAGTGTTTGTATTACTGATTCAATACTCCACCTGCATCTTCCACAATTAAAGATGACTACACACTCAGCAGTTTGGGAGGCACTGTTGACCTGCCCTGCAGGAGGATATGGGCTGCTAAACTAGCATAGTGGTTAAATAAATCAGGCAGTATGTTAAACGGACAAGTTGGAAGGGGAAAAAAAATTGTACTTTAGGCTCTGAAAAGCATTTTGTTAGACTAGCTGCCGTTGAGAGACGACTGACTTGGTTCAGAAGCTCTACACTGCTATTCTCTTACACAGTGGAACTATCACATAACACACATGCAAATGCCAGCACACTCTTTAACTGAATTAATGGCATAATAGGCACAAAAATCTGAAGACCGTTTCTTTTAAACTATCTACCTTTTAAAATATCTATATATTCTTGCAGAATCTTTATAAATTGTCATGTATCACTAATATACCAATTTCATTGTTTCCCTTGAAGCTGTCAAAAGAAGTAAATGTGGTGGCTTGCACGTTATAACACCAACATACTCAGGGCAGAAGTGAGGCTTTCAGGTTAACGGAGTCTATTTAGCTGGGTAGGTACATTTAGTGCTCAGCTATACTTGATGGTACAAACCTGAAAAGCTGAGTCATTCACTGAAATGCAAACACGAAGACCTCAACATTGCTTTCGGATCAGAAGTTAAACCTGACGTCGTTTCCCAAATTTCATAACCTCTACCCATATTAGATAAAAGTAAAGTATAATCCATGCTGCTATAATCCTTTATTATGCCCAAACTGTTATGCAAACTAGGTTCCTTCCATCCTTGGTTTTGAATTTTACAGGAAAGACCTGCAGCAAGAGCGTGCTGAAAGAGGACAGATTTAAGCTTCACCTTAATCACAAGTGAATTACAAAAATAAGTAATCAAAAAAATAGCAACATTCTGAAATTTACACTTAGTTTTACATCTTAGAAAAATAAAATCTGGACAGAAATGCAATGTTAATCAGAGTCACAGCACAGTTCTGTTTCTCAGATAGTTTGCTCAAAGACAGAATAATTTCTGTTAGACTCCGGCAAAGCAAGACTGAAATCACTAAATGGCATTCAGCCTTAAAGAAAAGGGAGCAAAATTACAGCAAAGTAACTCCCGTACATAAGCAACCCAATATTCAGGCAAAAAGCAGTTTGTTTTTGTTTGTTTTTAACTAAAAGGAAAGGTATTTTACCTTGCTTTGTATCAGATACCTGACATGCTTTACCAAGCATCTGGATCATAAAAGGAAATTCCATGGTTATGTCCTTCTCTGTCTGTCCACAAAGACAGTTAGTGATTTCCCCTGCTAGTTCCACACTTTTAAATCCTACGTGCATGTACAACGTTCTTCTGACGTACAAAACAAACCATTATGTCCCGCACTAAAAATAGCCTGTGAAATGCAACTGCGCATCATCCAACAACGCAGAAGTTCTCTTCGTTGCACTCACTAACCACAAGCTATCCGAGATGTTTGGCCTCCATAACAGTTCAGCAAATAAATGTGAACTCTTGACATCGAGATGTTTATGAAGACAGCTGACAACAAAGGTAGTTTGCTTTCAAGTTGCAGCCAAGGGCTGTGCATAAAGTCTGTGGTTTTCTTACCTCAGTAAAAACCCTCAGGCAAGTTCCTGTTAAATGCTGAATTATTGATTAAAAGTTCCATTACCCAAAACCAAACAGTTTAAGTAACTGTTCTCTGAAATAATTCATAGTTTTCAGGATATTGCCCGTTCCAAGTAGACGAAAAAGTTTACTTTGCACATGCTGTAAAGGCAGTGCTTCCAACAAGCCACTATCTGCAATTCTCTCACCTACAGCTCAGTCCTAAACAAAAGGACGTAACAGAGGCAGACTGCCAACACATTCTTTTAAAGTCTGTTCAGAGGATTGCTGTATCAGAATATTGTACTCGAGAAGATGAAGAATTTGCCAACGCTTGCATTACTGTTTTCTAAGTTTCTGTGAACCAGGCTCGGGAGGCAGCACAACTCCTTCAGCTCCAGAGACCTCTCAGTCTGAATATTTTAGGTCTCACAGGACTGCAGTGCCTTTCAGGATAGGTTTGGTGCAGCTGCACTGGAGACACTGTACTCAGCTCTAGGAAGCTCTATTAGAAATAGGATGGTACACTGGAACACGTTCAGAAAACTAGAGTCATCAATCCAGTTAGCCAAAGAGATCAGCTTATGATTTATAAGTTCCAAAAGTGTTTACACTTTGTGTTATCTCTGTGTATAACAGTGAATGATGTCATAAGCCAGAGCTAACCTCATTTGAGTCAAGCACTGGACCCCCAAATTTTAGAGAAAGTAGAATTTAATCTGATAAATTCACAAGGTATTTAAAAAACAACAACAAACACTACAAAAAAGCCCCCCAAACCAACCAACAAAAAAAACACCCAACAAAAAAACACACCTAACCCCCACTTTTCTAATTGAAATAGGGTAAGTACAGGCTGCAAATAGAATTTCAGTAGAGAAAAAAGTGGAAATACTTCACATTAGATAGCACAAGTCATGACATGCAGGTTTAGTCTTTGTCGTTTAATATTACAATGCACTGAATGGTCTAGGCCTTGTTTTGGAAACTGTCCAAGACACTTCTAATGTAAGACCTTACCTGCGAGAGTTCTCAGAAGAGATTTCTGAAAACTTAAACTCTCTTAAGGAACATTTTCACATATTAAAAGAAACAAAAGAACTAGTAAAAGGACCGTGCTGCTTTGTGCTGCCTCTGCACTCATTTGCTCAGTCAAGCAACAGCAGTGGATATCAAACCACACAAGCACAGAAAGTCATCTTATGGTCCCTTCCTGTGGGAAAGGGATAAACCCTTGGAGAAGGCAAAACCAAGCAACTAAAGATATTGAGCCAGACAATAAGCCGTGAAAATCTACAACCCACTAACAGTGCTGCAGTCTGAACCTGTTCGGAGGCAGGGACCAAAAG
Source organism: Empidonax traillii (assembly GCF_003031625.1). Taxonomy (NCBI): domain Eukaryota; kingdom Metazoa; phylum Chordata; class Aves; order Passeriformes; family Tyrannidae; genus Empidonax; species Empidonax traillii. Next base: position 1,080,646 of record NW_020955379.1, read on the forward strand.
GTGCACTTTGGAAAACACCCTCACGTTTCAACATTGTAATAATTGCAATATTGTAATAATTGCAATGCCTAACACTCGAAATTAAAAAGAAAACAAGCCACCACACAATATATCCCCACAACCCATAGCCAAGAAAGTCTCTACATGAACTAAGATATAACATCAAGCTCCATCATCAAACTCCAAAGTCAGCCTCAAAGCTAAAGCCCAAGTTCTGTCTACGTAATCCATTACAGTATCACATACAGTCACGCATCCATCACAATCTGGGTGGTAGCAGGAAGAGATAAAACTGCATTGTGCAGATCTCTGTCAAAGCTCAGTAAGAGCAGATTACACCCTACACCATTGCACCAGTCTTGAAAGCCACCTTTAACACACTGTTTCCCTTAGATGGGAGTCAGAGTTGCCTCAAAATCCAGTGCCTGTGAGTCAGCTTGTCTGCAACAGAGACGGCTCAGGGTTATCACTCTCTATAACTACCTGAAAGGAGGTTTTGGGCAGGTGGGGATCAGGCACTTCTCCCAAGGAAAAAGTGACAGGACAGAACATCACCTCAAGCTTCGCCGGGGAGGTCTGGGTTATAGAGTGGTGACCTCATAACTCTCTACAACTACCTGAAAGGAGGCTGTAGCCAGGTGGGAAGCGGTCTCTTCTCCCAGGCAATCAGCAGTAGGACAAGAAGGCACGGGCTTAAAGTCTGCCAGGGAAGGTTTAGGCTGGATATTAGAAAGAAGTTCTTTACAGAAAGAGTGATCAGGCATTGGAATGGCCTGCCCAGAGAGGTGGTGGATTCACTGTCCCTGGAGGTTTTTAACATGAGGCTGGATGTGGCACTGAGTGCCATGATCTAGTAATCACAGTGGGGTTGGATCAGGGGTTGGACTTGATGATCTCGGAGGTCTCTTCCAACCCAGTTAATTCTATGGGGAATTTCTTCGTAGGAAGGGTGATGAGGCTTTGGAATGGGCTGCCCAGGGAGGTGCTGGAGTCACCGTCCCTGGAGGTGTTTAGGGAAAGACCGGACGTGGCACTTAGTCCCGTGTCCCGTGGTCTAGCTGAAAGGTGGTGCTGGATCACAGGTTGGGCTCGATGATTTCAGAGCTCTTTTCCAACCCAGCTGATTCTGTGATTCCGAGACCGAAGGGACCCACTGCGCTGTCCCCAGTGCCGTTGTCACGGCCGCGTTCATTCCAAATGCTGCGCAGGGGGGCACCTCTCCCGAGACCTCTCCCTCTTCCCACCGCTGCATCCCCAGCCCAGCCCTTCCCGTGCTCCAACAAAGCCGAGGAAACAGTCGCTGAGAGGTGATGCGGCCGGGAGGCAGCCGAGCCCTTCCGACAGGGAGCCAAGCAGTATCTTTTAGCACCTGTTCCCCGAAACAATGCCCAGGTTGTTCATCTCCGCTGGCGATGCCCCCTGCCCGGGGCGCCGCGCCCCGCCCGGCTCACAGGCCGTGGGCCGTGGGACCCCGAGCCGCGGTCGCCCCCAGCCCCGTCCGGCAGGGCGGGTCCCGCCGAGGAGGAGCGGCAGCACCGAGTGAGGCCCGAATGAGGGCAAGGCTGCAAGCGACCCCCGGCACCGCCAGCGACCCCCGGCACCGCCAGCGACCCCCGCCCCAGACCTCACGTCCGCCCGTCCCCGGACCCCCGGACGGACCCCCCGGCTCACCTGGCGGAGGCGGCAGAGGCTCTCAGAGGGTCTCGGTGGGATCGCGGCGGGAGCGGCGGGCGCGGCACTTCCGGAGAGCGGAGCGGCCGCCGCCCCGCCGGGGAGGAAGGAAGCCGTGGGCGAGACCATCCGCGCGGGGGAGGAGGGTGCGGCGAGGCACTGTCGTTCCGGCGGCCAAGCACCACGAGATAGGCAGGGGAGAGAGGACGTGCAACAAACCATGTGTTTCGCGTTTCTTCCGCTGGGCCTCCGCCGTCTCCGGGAGGAGAAGGTCGGAATTTCGGACTAGGCTCCTGTACGTGTCTCCCCCCCTCCCCGGTGCCGCGTTGGTGCAGCGCGGTGCGGTCACCGCATTCCAGAGGCGGAGGGGCGGGGAGAGCGCGCGCCTGCCCTTGTAAGGCAAAGCGGGAGTTTCCTGCACGGGAACGGGCGGACCCGTATCCCATCGCCCCGCCCCCTCCGCACCCCCGAGGGGTTGCCCTCGCCTCGCTTCCCATCGCTTTGTTTCCCGTTCTGTTCCATGGGGTCGCCGGTTCGGGGTTCACCTTGGGCTGCGCGTCCCTCCCGCCTTCGAGCGCCGCGGAACTGCTGCCCGCCAGGCTCCTGCACCGCCTTCCCCAGGAGCATTGTGCAAGTAGGGCTGCCACTGTCTCAGCTCCCGCTTTCTGACATGAACAAGTCCCATTCCCATCTCCGGTTACTGTTTGTGGCAGTGCGGTGGCGGGAGGGAGCCAGTGACACGGAACCACAGAACCACAGAACCACAGAATGGGTCAGGTTGGAAGGGACCACAGTGGGTCATCTGGTCTAACCTGGTCCATCCTAGAGCAGATGCCACAGCATTGCATCCAGTCAGTTCTTGGAGCCTCTCCAGTAAGGGAGACTCCACACCCTCTTTGGGCAATCTGTTCCAGTGCACGGTCGCTCACACAGTAAGGTTCTTCCTCACACTCAGGTGGAACTTCCCGTGCATCAGTTTCTACCTGTTACCTCTTGTCCTATTACTTAGCACTACCAAGAAAAGCCTGAACCCACCCTCTCGGCACCTACCTTCAGATACTGATACACAAGGTGCCCTCTCAGTCGTCTCTTCTTGAGGTTGAACAGGCCCAGTTCCCTCAGCCTTTCCTCCTAAGAGACATGCTCCACTCCCTTGATCAACTTTGTAGCTCTAAACAGCCCAACATATGTAAAAGTACGTAGTATGGCACTGTCCTGCAGGCTGAGGAGGTGCTGTGTTGCAACAGCTGATGGAGCTGGTACATCTGGAAGATTCACAGAATCATGAAATATCCTGAGTTAGAAGGGATCCACACGGATTAAGGAAGTAAAACTCCTGGCCCTACACAAGACAGCCCCAAGAATCACACTGTGTGTCTGAGAGCATTGTCCAGACACTTCCTGAACTGTCAGGCTTGGTACTGTGACCTGTGGAGCCTGTTCAAGTGCCCAGCTATCCTCTGGATGAAGAACCTTTTCCTAATATCTAATATTGTTTCTAACAAGTGAATTACTTGACTGCCCTGGGTTCAGGGAAAGTAAGCAAGAGCAGAGATTTAAATTAGATGTTAAGAAGAAATTCTTTACTATGAGGGTGGTGAGGCACTGGAACAGGTTACCCAAAGAAGTTGTGAATGCCCCATCCCTGGAAGTATTTAAGGCCAGGTTAGATGGGGCTTTGAGCAACCTGGTCTAGTGCAAGGTACTAGGTACCCCTGTGGCAGAGGGGTTGGAACTAGGTGATCTTGAAGCTCCCTTTCAATCCAAACCATTCTATGACTCTATGATCTGGCCTGGCTTCCAAAGAAAAAGGCCTTATTCCAGTTTGCTGTTGGCATGTTACCCCATCTTCAAATAATTTTTACCTGTCTTGCCCATGCCAGCAGGGTAACCAGGCTGCCAGGGGTCCTGGGTGTATTCAGTTCTCATAATAATCAAACTGTTTGGATTGGAAGGGGCATTTAAAGATCATCCAGTCCAGCCTCTAAGAAGAGCAAGATTACTTGGAGTTTCCTATCATGATTCTTAGAACAAAGATGAGGAAGGTGGGCAGATGAAGAGGAATATGGGATGCATTATATAAAAATAGACATCACAACTGCTGCCTATGTGGCCTAATCTATCACTTTACATCTAGTTCTATTTATATAATTTTTTCAGAACTTGCAACTGCATATAAACTCACATAATTTTTGAAAACAGTAAGAGATTACCATATTTCTGGCTTTTTTGAGGGAAATAAACTTAACTGAGTGGCCAGGAGGTGTAGCCTCTGATGGACTGCCCTGGCTGCGGCAAAGAACACAGATGTGGGTAATATCTCCTCTACTCAGCACCTGCAGAGTCAAAAAAGGCCGTCTGCAGTTTTCCCTGTCACTGGTGCTGCCAGTGGTATTTTTTATTGGGAAGTGGGGTGGCTGCTGTCACACCTCCTACCTTTCTTTGGGGCACTGTCAGGATACTGCAGGCTGCCCAGTTGAGATGAGTCTGTTGTGTTGTAACAGGCAGCACCTGACACCAGACATATGAGTTTTTGTTGCAGAGTGGCTACAACATCAAAGCTGAGACAACCTATCCTCTTATGATCCAGAAATGGGTCATTCCTCCTTCTTTGTACAAAACTCATGCCTGTTCTGAATCAATTTTTTTCAATCTTTGTTTCTTATGTTTCTAGAGCCAAGTACTTCCAAGACTGGAGTCAGTGGCAAAATTAATGTGTAATTTATCCAAGTTAACCTTGATAAGAGCAGAATGGGAATATTTGACTATATTAAATGTATTTTTATCCAATAATTAAATAAATAATAGGATGACTGATTTCTTAATGTTTTCCTTCAAAAATTCATGCAATACTAGCTCAGTGTTCATTTTTATGACCTATACTAAAATAATTTTTTAGCCTCTCCAAAACTGGATTAACGAAAATAACAAGCAAAGGCTAAAATATCAGTAAGGAGTATGTAGGAAGACCTGTTAGAACAAATCTTCATACATGGGATCTGTGTCTGAAGAGTCCTTGATATAAGCAGCTGACAGGTTTAATATTTAACATAATGAGTAATACTTAATATATTGACTAATCACAGAGGACTTTAGCCTATACTCTAAATTACCATAGTTGACCTTTTGCATTTTTTTTTTCTGAATAATCTCTTACTGGGAAAAGGTGAGCAACCTTTTATTTTGAGAAGTAGGGAGAAACTGAAAGACTCAGTAGGTTTCAGGCATCTTTAAGAAATGCAGCAGTAACGCTGATCCATGAAGAGCAATCCTGTTTCCAGAAAAAGATAATTAACCAGTTGTAAAAACCCACGTGATTTGTTTGTAACATTCTTCTTCACTAGCTCTCATTGAACTTCCTTCTGCAGTATGAAAGTGCTATGAGTTCACTTCATCTGAAGCATAGGTGAGCTAGACAACTATAAATGCTAAACATGAAGTTTGGGAATGTAGAAGGATTTTCAGTAAGTAGTTTTGGAGTCTACCATCAATGGGATTTGGAAGCTTGCACACTTCCAAAACCCCTATGGGCTTCCAATATTTGGACACCTAAGTAACTTCAGAATCTACCTTGGAGTGACTTACCTTCAACTTCCTCAGAGGCCAGAGGTCCCTAAAGGAGGAAGTTTTCCAAGGCTGCTTTTAAACTCAGTCTTGACTGTACTTAGACTTAGCTAATCCTTCTGGGTTGGTGAATCCTTTGTATGCATGGATAGTCTCATTGCAGTAAATACAGTATTAATGGAGCAACCAGGTTCCTCTCTTCCCTTGCAGGCAGTCGGCCCGCCATCTCCTCTGTGGTGGCTTGCCTGGGGAAGGATCTGCCTTCCTGAGCTCACCTGGTCTCTGGCATTATTGTGTTTTGCATCTTCCAAGTCTTTTTATGCTCCATCACTATAGGGCTTTCCACTGCTGCTTTCTATACACTGTTTGGGAGCTTCTTCTCACACTCAGTACCTTACTCTGAATGTAGATCGGTATTTTCCACATACATAGAATACAACTGTCCTCCATGGAAATGATAATATTGCAATTCAGGCTGGCAGTGGCAGCCTAAAGTGAGTTATATCAATCTACCAAGAAGAATCTGCAGCCACCAAAATCCTGGCCATATGGAAGTAAAGGGCCAGGATGTCACACCTCTTCATCAGTGTGTCTTCTGTGAGGATGCATTTTATTGGGAGAAGGATACCTTGATGAACTTCATCCTTTATTGAAGTTTATGTGTCATGCAAATCCCCAAACAATTCAGTGGGACCTAGGGCATTAAAAGAAACAAAAGCAGAGCACCATACTCAAATAAATTATTTACCTACTCTAACCATAAGTCAAATGTAGCGATTTGTCTAATTCTTTTAAAATTATTTTTTTCTAGACCAAAATGATTACCAAAGTAGTTAAATAATAACAATAATGAAATATAGCAATACCAAAAACAATATATAATATCAATAACAAAGTATAACAAAACAATGATAACATAACAACAATAATAATAACAAAATGCATTTGCAACAAAGGTTGGGCATATTTTATGGCATTCAGTTATGCAAATAATAATAGTTTATGAAATAAAATAAACCAAGAAAGCCAGACTATAGTTACTTTATGGAAACCACCACTACTGAGTCAGGAAAGAAGGAATATGCTTTGACTAGCAACCAGCTCCAGCAAGCAATACATGACTTCCACAGTACAGTGAGTAATATGAGTTTACTTAAACAGTGCAACTCCAGCTGATTCTGGAACGTGGAAGGTGGGTGCCACACCGTGGGCCTGGTAGTGCTGTTCTTAGGGCATTCCTAAGGTGGGAATATGTCCCTGCACCTCTGATCTGTGAAGATGTTCCTGTGGAGAAGCCAGAGGCGCTGTTGCTTGCTCACAGTGTGCCAGCCAAGCTGCTTTAGCCTTATTGTCCCTTTGCTTCTTGCACAGCTCAGATGTCCCACTCCCAGCTGAAGTAAAGAAACATTTTGAAAATGGAAATTGCCATCAATACACTTGAGAACAAGGCAAACAACAGTGTTGTCTAAGCCAAGACATCTTTCTCCTGCACCAAGAGTCCACAAGCAATCGCACTTGAAAGAGAGAAATGACCAAACTGTCTGAATTGTTAAAAGAGAGCACTTTGGTGGGCTGTCCATACTGAGCAGCTGTGTCTGTGCACAGAGTTAGCCCTCTGGTATTGCTGAAGAACAAATAACCATAAAACAATGTTTAAAAATACAGTTTTGTTAAGCTGGATGATATCAGGTAATATATTTATCTTTCTTGCTCTTTCCAGAGACTTCTATCTGCAACTGATCATATAGGCTATGCCACTTTTTCTAGTTGTGATCAATACCACAGGAACCTTTTTTATTTTGAGCAATGAATTTTTTTCTTTTTAATCATGCAAATGAAGGTCTTTCGTTTTGTACTATTACATTGTGTCTGAAGTAGATTTATCCTTCTATTGTGTCGCTCCAAGGCGCTCGGAGCCGGGAGCCGGTCCCGTACCGGCTGTCGCCAGCAAGGGGAGCTCCGCATTTGGGTAGGATCCGAGAGACAGGCCAGATCAGGCACCGATACGGCCAGGGGAGGGAGAATGCTGTAAAATGACATTAAATCGATGTGGAACTAAATCCTTCTGTGGGCTGGAGAAGGAAGGGTAAAGATCCAGCAAGTGCCATGGGCTCCAGGGTGATATTTGGGGCACTCCTGAACTTTGCAAATCTTATAATAGAATTACTGAATTATGGAATGATTTGGGTTGGAAGGTGCCTTTAAAGTTAGTCATCTAGTTCCAACCCTCCTGCCATGGGAAGGGACACCTCCCACTAGACCAGGTTGCTCCAAGCCTCGTTCAGCCTGTCCTTAAACACTTTCAGGGATGGGGCATCCACAATTTCTCTGGGTAAACTGCTCAGTTTGCCCCTCACCACCCTCACAAGAAAAAATTTCCTCCTAGTATCTAATATCTTCCTACCATCTACCCTCTTTCAGTTTGAAGCTATTCTCCCCTGTCCTATCACTACATGCCCTGTTAAAAAGTTCCGCTCCAGCTCTCCCCTTCAGGTTCTGGAAGACTGCTATAGACCTCCCCAGAATCTTGTCTTCTCTAGGCTGAATAGCCCCAACTCTCTCAGCCTGTCTTAACTGGAGGGGTGCTCCTGCCCTCTGATCATTTTTTGAGGTCCTCTGAACCCGTTCCAACATGTCCCTGTCTCTCCTGTGCTGAGGACCCTATAGCAGTGCCTGGATCGAGCATGTGGCCAACTGCAGCAAGGGAAATTGCTGGACATTTTACGAAGGGAGGGTCTACCTTGCTATAGTAGCCCCTCTTTGCTCTTCTTCACTGCTGTTAATTGCCCTTCCCCAATCACCAGAAACTTAAGAGAAGTGTCTCCTAGCTCTGGTTGCTCCAGAAGCTTTCCTGTGAGCTGTGTGTATCATAGCTGTTAAAGCTTTGTGAAACCTGACACTGAAGTTTCCCCTCTGATGAAACCCTGAGCAATCTCTCTGGTTTTGGTACAGGCTGGGAATCAGTGTGATCATTTTACAGGAAGCTCAAATGTTTTTTTTCTGGGATGGAAAATGTTTTATTTTACAGTATTGCAGTCATAGTTAAAGATGCAATAATAGGTACAGCATCATAGCAATCAATAACACCTATAGTAAATATGATTTCTGTTTGTATAAAAAATTAGTCTCCTTGTTTTCAGCATATGTATCTGTGTGAGTGTGATGAGCCAGAGCTGACCTACCGCTTGAATGAGGTTGAAAACCTTCCTCTGAATCTGGACTGGATTTAGAACAGACAAGAAGGAAATTTTGAATAAATGTTAGTTGAATAAAATAATCAAGTATTTGGAAAGTATATGAAAACAAATATTCTAGAGTAGGCCAAGAGCTGGAAAAAAAATGAGACTTGAAGTGAGTTTCATTCAAACCTGGAAGCCAATGAAGAATTCATAGTTTATGAACTCTTTTTGGTGAAAATTGATGAAATAAGCACATGGACAGCAGTGAAAAAAACAAACAAATTGCAGTAGAAAAATGAGTTAATTAACACAGGAAATTAGACCCAGCTTCACAGAGCTCTGGGTACACCTCCCTCCTATAGCCATGCCTCCTTGTTCAGCTCTGCCTGGATGTCCCACAGGAACATGTTCTCTCATTTGTGTAGCATAGGAAAAGTAACGAGGAGTTAATGAGGACTGTGAAAAATTAATGAAAGCTATAAATGCTTTTAAAATAAAATACTTTGAAATTTTTCCTATCTATAAGCCTATCCCATTATCTGAATATTATCTAACTTGTCTGCTTGCACACAGCACTCCACTGACTCCCTGCTGCCAGCGATGGAAGGAAACAAGATTTTATTCTGTTAATGAGCTGGGAAGACATCTCAAAGTCCTTGCTTAGAGAGAGAGCTTTTGTGCTTTTTAAAATGAAATCTCACTTTAAAAAGAAGAATGTTAAGGCTCTGGCCATTTTACACATGAAAGCAGCTTTGAGAGCAGAAACCAGGCAGTAAGGTGAAATGGCATGTGTAACTCGATTCATCTTCTCCATCTGGGGCTAAGAGAGAGCATAATCATTTTCCAAATGCACCACCCAAAACTGTAATCTGACCCATGTCTCTGGGGTGATAGTAGTGATCAGGAGCTGATTGCAAATTATAGGGGAAATTGAAAAAACTGGTTTGTAGTCCCTCTAGATACTCCCACTTTAAAAGTAGTCTTCTTGTGAGAGTCTCATATTGCAGAATAGCTGCTGATGGAGCATTCTCTCCCATGGCTGCACCCCAGAAAGGCTTCCTTGGGGTATCTGACAGATGTAATAAAATCTCTTTGTTTCGCTTTTCCTCCCCTTGTATCAATTTTAAGGAAGGAAAAGGACAAGCTCCCACTTTTCTAACTGGGAGTTTTGAAGTCCTTGTCCAGCCCTTCTCCCACCAGATCCAGCTTGTCCAGCCCTCCCTGCTTTTTCTAGGGCCACTGTAGAGGGGAACATGGGACTCTGGCTTCCTTGCTGCAGGTTGGGTTTTACCAGTGCTCCTGCACCCTCCTGAAAGGGTACCCCATTGCTAGAATAGAAAGCCCAAGAACAAGGCCAGATGCTGCTCACTTGAGCTTTTCTGGCAGGCAGACTTCTTCCCCTCTCATTAGCAACCAAGCAGCAAGAAAAAAAAAAAAAATTGCTCCACCAGGAATTTCTGGAAGTGATCAGCAGCTGTTGTTAACCCTCTAGCAGTCATTACGCTGCTGTACTTGGTACTGGCATTAGCAGAGGGAAAGGACATATTCCCTCTCTATTTACTCTGCCAGCTAGCATAACAGTCCCTGGAGAGCTGTAACGAAAGACTGAGAATTTACACAGGTGCAGGTGGGTAAGCAGACAATCAGCCCTAATTCAGGAAGCCTCTAAACAACTTTTTCAGGATTGTTCTCAGCCGTGCTCACAGCTGTGGGCTGAGGATTCAGCTGTCTGCCCACCATGGCTGTTGGAGCAGCACACATACTTTCTCTCTGAAACCCAAAACACAGGACTTTTTCAGGGATGGGAAATGTAAAATACTGCGGTACACTTAATAAGGAAACTTTTTTTTTTTTTAATGCAGGCAAAATGAGAGAAATCTGATATCAGCTGTAAAAATGTCCACTGTGTATTCTATTCTAATGACAATTTTAGACCTCCAGAAGTAATGACAAATACATGTATTAAAAATTTCAAGGTGAATTTCAAATGTAGTTTCTTTGTCATATATAGACAAATACAATAAAATACTGGCAAAAATATTTTAGAATTACATGTTTCTGGTTCCAAAATATCACCATTTCCCCCCAGTATTGATTTATCACAAAGATTTTTCACAAAATCCCATTGGAATCTGAAACTTTCAAGAAGTTCAGCCTCTGCAAGCTAAATAACCTTAAACTTTAAATCATAAAATGACAGTGAAACTATGCTTGAAGTATTCAATTCGATCTCTCCCATGTAGATAACTTTAATTTTCTTTGGGCTTTGGCCAGAGGAAAAGTAAAGTTTAAATAAATCTTTTTTTTCAAAAGAAATGTGGATTAACTTCAGTGAACTGCCAGGAGGTTATAAATGGTCATCAGATGTGCTCAAATTTGGACCATCTCGTAGAAAATAAGACTGATCAAGTTAACAAATGCTTCCCCTCTGTTTTTGCATGTGACTATAAATAGCAAACAAAGATAAGTCTCATATTTTTTGCTGTGCACATTTAGTCCTTGAATTGGTATCAGCTTTATAAGACACAATGAACTCTAGGCTCCATACACTTTTAACTTTATCTAATAACTCTGAGTGTTGTGGGTCCATATCACTGTTCTAATTATTCCTACAAAGATTATGCAGTTATCTACAGGAATGTTTCTAATTAATCCAAATAGTGTGTGTCTATAGAGATGATAATTTTGGAGATTGTCTCCCTTGCACTAATTTTTCTCTTGGTAAAGATTAGGAATCCTTTCTGCTGGGGTAAGCAGTGTAATAGGCCATGCAGAGTGACACCTCTTGTGATAAAGAGATTGTATTGCCATTATGATAGCAGGCATTTTAGGATCATGTACTGTATATGCCTATCCATAGAAAGTACAGCCCTCTGTGTGCAGTTCTCTAAATAACTCATCTGGCCCAGTTTAACACACAGGGGATGAATGCTGGAGGAACCATGATTATAAGCAGCTCAGAAGCAGAAAATACCTGGGCAAAAGAGACTTTTCTGCTCTGTTGTCGGCTTGCTACCAGCAAAAGTGACGTCAAGTAGTAAGGGCACATGCTGACAATGATTTTTATAATACATTTTTTAGAATAATTCAGAGACTTGTGGAAAGATAAAACCTTAGATGCCGGTATCACTGAATCTTCTTGAACTGGAGCAGCTAATGTTAATCACAGAATCATTTGTATGTGAGGACTCTAGAACCAAAGATGTTCTGTGGCAAAAGAGCAGAATTATTAATACCAGATCCCAGGCTTGAAATGGCTGCCACACTGCCCATGTCACACTAGATGAGCAGGAGAAACCCAAGCAAAACAGGGAGATCACCAGACTTTCACTTATTGCAGAGAATTAGGTTGCAACATCTTCCTTGGCCAGCAAAGTCAACATTGGCACTACATAGAGGTGCTACCTGCTCTACTGAGCAAACTCTGAGAGAAACCATTTTCAGAATGAGACATAAGGGTGCAGCAACAAATTGATTGTGAGTCAAAAGCTTTAAATACCAAATAGTTTGCAAATGTGCTTTGGAAACAGATCTCCAGTTGTGCTACAGAGAAAGAAAATGCCAATTACAAAAGAAAATGCAAAAGCAATTATGCCTGAGTATTTTAATGTTTGGAAATTTGACTAAGATGACTGGAGTCTGAAACACATTTCCAGCACTATATTCTCTGTTCAGTCTTGCTCATATTTATTTGGTTCTTTCCTTGAATTTCCGTGTTGCTCCACCTCCATGGGCAGACTGAAAAGCTGGACACCACAGTGTAAAAAAGGCAGGGAAACCATAACCCCACTGTGCTCAGACTGGTGCCAGTGCCATTCCCTGAAACTATTCAGATTTGTCAACCCTCCATCTGTCTGTCCAAGTTGGGACTATGGTGAATGAATCTTTAATTTCCCATGAACCCAAAGTCTACTGTTATTAAAAGGTGGCTATTAATTGAGGGTGTATGTGCAGCTCACCCAGTGAGTGCTGTTCACAAACTCCCTGAGTACTACATCTTGAACAGTAATGCCCAAATGTAGATGTGTCTTTCCCAGATAATCACTTTTCTTAAGAAAAATTATTTGAATTCCAAATTTAGTTTGACATTACAAGCTTGTTTTAAGAACTTGTGCTGGGAAGGGACTGAAACCAAACAGCTTTGTGAATTGCGCTGCTGGTTTCTGTTTGCTTATTACTTTAAAATTATTTTCAGTGAAATGATATTGTGCTTGTATCTGACACTTGAAAAGAAAAACTAAAAAAAACCACAAATAAAGCATTGCCATGTTTGCTAGATATTATGAATACCAATATTGCTTTCAGCAGTTTTCACTGATCTATGCAAATAATCATGTGGTTGTTTAGCTAGTCTGAGTTTACATTCAGAATACCGATCTATTAGTTATACACATAATTCGGAGATGCAGTGCTCTGAAAATTAATGTAGTTCAGCAATTTTAGCAAGCTGATTCAAATTTTAAAATGCTCCATGTTCTCACAGTATGCAATATATGTACAGCTCAGTGCTTTCAGTGTTAAATAAAGCAAAGACAGATTGCTTGTGTCTAACATTGACAGCTATTATGAGTGGCTTTCCCTTGCCATTGTCCATCATGAAGAAGTTAATCTTCCTTCATATGGGTCATTAAACTCCTCCACTTCAGCTTCTGTGGATTCACATACAGCTCTTTCATAACCTATGGAAAGATGATTTCCTTCTTCTCGGATCCACATCCTTTATTTGAACATGTAGCTGAAAACTTAGTGATGTTCCTGGACATCATATGCTGGCTAATGTTAAATGTCTGTGAGCCTTCAGCAGTGCAGCACCAATCCTTTCTTCAGCTGTGGCCAGAGATCATTCAGATGTCAAGGTACGACTTCTTAGGAAAAAATCTCCCCTCTGGTGTCAGCACCCAACTGACTGCAGGGTAGTCTATTCTCCCCAGAAGCTTTGTCCAGCTGCATCCCTTCAAATGCTCCCAGTCCAACGATTTAAGCTCTGCCATTGATTTTGCAGTATAAGGCAAAGTTTGGAAAGCAAGAGATAGGGACATAGGATTGGAGATGGAAAACTGGGCAAGTAGGTCGCAATGTTAAAATACCCTTTAAATCCTCTTTAGAACCTGTCACTGTCAAAAATCAGCCCTTGAATTAGAGGAAAGCTTTGCAATCACAGTTAGACACTGGAAAGTTGTGGAAGATAGCAAAATTGTTTTGTTTTGTGACATTGATAAACTATCAGCTCTGGGGCTGATTTTGATGCTAAAGGTTCTGAACCAGTAATGAGAATAGTAAAATACATCACTGTTTAAACTGCAGAGACTTTTAAAACAAATCTGTCATCAGACCTCCAAATGGTCTGTTGTTACTGTTCTACAATTTACAGTGCACTGACAACCTGCACTGGGGTGTCTGGAGGAGTTCAAACACCAGACTGTAGAGCCAGAAACATGTCACAGTTTTTTTAAAATGCAAACAAAGAATCAAACTATGATTCTGGAGGAGAGCCCCCAAATTTGTGAGGATCTATGGATAATGCTCCTGTCTCTCAGCTGTTAATGTAGTCAAGGGCTGGCACAGGTTGCTCAGGGAGGTTGTGCAGTCTCCATTGCTGAAGTTTTCAAGACCCAACTCAACAAAGCTGTGGACAATCTCACAGCTGACTCTGCTTTGGGCTGAAGGTTCAACAAGGGACCATATAGGCCCTTTCCAACCTGAATCATTCTGTCATTTTTGTGACTTTCATTGTGGTTCCAAATTGCCTTTAAATGCACTGTACTGTCTGTTGATAGTCATTACTTGAAATTGTTTGCTGGAGTTGTAGTATGAAAATGGAGATGTGTAGCAGTATGCAAATTTCTGCAAACATAAGGCCTGCTAGGCAGAAATAATGGCAAATAGAGAGATGACAGTAAAATGATGGGATGCTTGTCCTCTGCCTGTCACAAGCAATCCTATCTCATGAAAATATATGGCCAATTTCTAGAGTCTTACACATAGGCTTAATTTTTTTCCAAGAGGGATTTTCTCTGCTTAAGCTCAGTAATTGCTTTCTTGGCAAGTGAAAATTGTTCCAAGTGCATAACTGCAATCCAATAAAAGTAATAACCACTCTTTTATTTTACTTAAGACATGCTAACCAGGGTAGTTTAGAAGACTGGTCCTATATTGCTGCACACAATTCAGAATCATTAGAGGGAAGTGTGACTCTAAATCACAACTGAAGTACAGCTAGATTTAGCAATTCTGCTGGTGTTGCATTGTTTTAAACAACAATTCTCTATGGTGTAAGGAAAATGTAGAAATCAGTGTTTTGTGCAGTCAAGCGATACTAAGATCCTGTGAAGACCAAAACACGCATGGGAAAAAGAGGAAAAAGAGAAAAAAAGAAAGGAAGAACACAGAATAACGAGACAAAAAGTTCTATGAAAGAGAAGAAATATGATTGGAAGTCTTCTGTTTCTTATGCCATGGATACCATGTAGCTGTGATGGTTACAGCTTGGGAAAATTTCCCAGATCCCTATGGTTTGGTAAAGAGAGCAGCACTAAATAACCAAACTGACCAGCAAAATTGGGGTGTTCTGCCACAGACATTGGGTGATTTTTTTTTTTCCTTGGAAACTAGAAAAGAACAAGAAGTTAATCCCACTCTCATGGTTCATTTTTTTAATCTGGAGAATGATTTTGTCTCAGCCTGCAAGCAATGCTCGACAATTACTCATCTGTGAGAGCATCCAGCAGAGTTTCTCCAGTTCATGTTTACTAAGTACTTCAGAAAAGCCAGTGGCTGCAAGAGAGGATCCACAGGCATGGAGAAAAGCAGTTTTTCCTTCTGCAAGATGGGGTTTTGTTAAGATTCCACATGAAATTCTTTGCCTGCTAGACTGATCTTTGATGACTTTGAAGAAAGGACTATTTATTTAGCATAAATTTAATTTTTATTTGCAATCTTCCTGCCTCTTTTTCATTATGGTAAGAAAATAATTCTTTGTGGGGCAACATTAAGAATTTTTTTATTTAAAAATTCATAACATGGGTAAAAAAACCCCACCCTCCAACTGTTCTTTCAAGTGGAAAGGGATCCAATTTAAAACATATAAGGAATTACAGCTTAGCTGAGATGTCCATGATAGGTACTACATAGAAAAGTTTTGACACAAGAAAATAAGAACTGATGGAAAATTCAGGCTTATAAATAAAAGGTAAATAAAGTAATATTTAAAATGTAAACCAACTGGAAGATATGAGATACATAGTCTTAATTCTTTTGAAAGCTCATCAGCACGTGGAAGATTTTTGACAAATGACTTCAGACAGGAAGCTTGAATCTTGTATCTCTTCAGCTCCCACAGCTCTGCTGTGATTTATGCAAAGCAACAGTAATTATCATCAGAGTCAGGGGAAAAAAGAGAGGGGGAGAGTGTTTTCCCCTATCAATTTGCATATTCTGAATAAATTTGTATTACATATGCCTATCAAATTTACAAGCACATATAAAATCTTTGTGCCGTTTACACACAGAGACTGAGTAGTGACAAAGCGAGGAAGAAATTCAGAGTAGCTGGTGTGAAACAGTACAGGGTTCTTTAACAGAAGGATTTTTAGCTCATCTGGACAGTGACTTGTTTTCAACATCAATTTCAACTGACTGAAGCACTAAATGAATAATATAGTAGATGAGAAGCTGATTACACAGAACAGGCCAGGCTGTACACTCAGCAGTGCTACAACCTCTGTGTACACAATAAAATGGTCCCTATATAACTTGTTTCTGCCATCTTATATCTCAGTCTTTTAAGATCTTACTTGAGGTCTCAGAAATTGATATAGAATCATAGAATGTTTGGGGTTGGAAGGGATGTTAAAGGTCATGTAGTTCCACCCCCACTGCCATGAGCAGGGGCACCTTCCACGAGACCAAGTCACTCAAAGCCCCATCCAACCTGGCCTTGAACACTTTCAGGGAGGAGGCATTCACAGCTTCTCTGGACCACTTGTTCCAGTGCCTCACCACCCTCACAGTAAAGAATTTCTTCCTAATATTTAATTTAAACCTACCCTCTTTCAATTTAAAGCCATTCCCCCTTGTCCTATCACTACATGTGGTAGGAGGTTGGGGCTCCCAGCACAAAAGGAGATGTAAGATTATACTGTTTTCCTCTCACAGTATTATTGCTAATACATTTCGACTAATACCTTACAGAGTCTCTCTTATAAACTCTCTCATTAGGAAACTCCAAATGTAATTTCTATCCATATCAAGGAGACAGTGGTCTTTTACTTGGTCCTTCAGGTGTGAGGCTGTACCCTCAAGCTGCTGTAAGCTGCTCCTAGTCCCTTCTTTTAAAGTTTGACTCCCTTCTTTTAAAGTTTGACTCCCTGTGAAATGCATGACTGAGAGTGATGCAAAGAATAAACAGGAACAGAGACTGGCTTTTACCTGGAGATTAAGACCTTCTCATGGATGAAGGTAAGGGAACACAGACTTCCTTTGTCTTCAGTGGGTTATGAAGATGGCTAGTTAGGGTATAATGGCAAATAGCACATTTTCCTAAAGTGATTTTTTTTTTCTGGAGAAAAATGAATTTTTTGGGAATCGATTCAGAAAATTGGACCCAAGTTTGAAAATAAATTTCAGAAGACAACACACATAGTCAAACCCCTTTTGCTCCAGAAAGTGTTTTTCTAGTTTTATTTAAGACTCTACTTAAGTGAAAGAGATGGAACGGGATAGGGTGCTGTGAAATTTGACTTATGCCCACAGCTGCAGGATTCTGTAGCTCTCAAAACTTCAATGGAAAGTTTAGAAAGCTATTTTTTCCTGCCATGTCAGGTTCTAAATTAATATTTCAGCTTTTCCATTTAGAAAAACAAACTGGTCTTTGGCACTATGAAATTCTAATTAGGAGAAGACAGAACTAACATTTCCCAAGAGCCTTTCTCCCAAGACCAATATATGTGGATACACACTGCTGCAGAGATTCTGAGACTTCAGATCTCCAAGTGGTTTGAAATATATACTTTGATATTCAAATAGGGGTTAAGTGATTTGAGATTAGCTGTGGATATTATCACATAATAAAGCTAGATATAAATATGTGTAAATTTAAATGCCAAAATAATAAAAGAATACAGAAGATTTTGCTGTTAACACTGTATCTCCATTTTATTTACGGAATAAACAGAGCCAGCATGGAATTTGAAAACTGTATTGGACTTGATATACCCACAGAAACACTGAAAATGTTGTTTAGATTTTTATCCCCCACCTGTGAGCTTACAGATTGTACTGAAATGAGAGCAGAGAAACAAGATGTTTAATTGTTTTCATTTACCTACATCTTTCTTAATTCTTAAAATGCATTTTGCATTCATTAAGATTTCTAAGGTGTCAGTAGAAATGACACATTGGGAAGGCGTGGATCAGGAATTTGTAATAGAATCCAGGAGTCCATCCACTGAAGCCCCTATCTTCTCTAATGAAAAGTACACGTTATAGCCCAGAATATACAGCTCAGTGGCACTGCCATTGGCACAGTACTGCGGGGGAAGAAAAGCTTTTATTAGGGCTCCCAGTTTTCATTCTGCCTGTTGCAGGTTTGGCTGGTTTCCTGAGCCATGATACAGTTCCTGTGACTGTACAACTTCTTGCTGGCCATACTTTCTGTCCTCGGAAGCAACGACCAAAAGCCCATACATGGAGTGCAGCTGAGCAGCTCCCAGTGTTGGAGATTAAGAGGGTTGTGAACTTACTCCACAGTGCAGCATCAGGCAGGAAGCCGCAGCTCCACAGGGAACAAGTAGCCAGTGGGGACAATGAAGGGATTTCAGGTAGAATCAAGGCAATGAGGTGAGGAAGAAGATACTGGACAACCATTGCAGAGAAAAGCCTGGGACCTGCTGGCCTCCTCCAGACCTTATGGTTACACCCATAAGGGGGATAGCCCCATCAGGGGAGGAGGATATGGAAAGTTCTCAGTCGTGTTGCATAGCGAGTGTGGTGGAAAGTGGCTATAACAGAACTGAGAGGGTTAATATTTCTGTCAATACAAATGCACAAGATAAAATGGACTAATTACTTCTACTGAAAGTGCAGACCAAAATATGTATTTACAGTGATGTCACAGTCTATTCCACCTATTAGATCTCAGGTGACAGAAATTGTTCTGATGTAATATTCAGGGACATTGATTGCACATTTCTGTGCTCTTGAGCACATGGTGAGACTCTTGGAGATGGTCTGGGAAGAGTGGGAGCTGGACTTGATGTTCCTTGTGGGCCCCTTCCAACTTGGCATGTTCTGGTGATTCTGTGAAAGAAGACAAGCCCATTAATTATTCCTAGAGGTAATACTGTTTAATTTAGAAACAAAAAGTTGGATCTTAGAGATGTATTGTTTATATCTACTTAAATGCCTTGTGAGCTCATGTGCTTAATTTAGTATTTTATCTTAAAAAAGATGATAAAAAAGTAACACTTTGTCAACAAAACAAAGAAAAAATATATTTATTGAATTGTATGGCTTTATAGAGTCTTGCTAGATTGTCATTAAACTGAAATATCTGCATTACATATACCTTGGCTTGGCATTAAAAAAAAAAGAATCTCATAAAATACTTACATTCTTGTACCATGGCAAGGCCAATACAGGGACTGGTCTTCCTCAGTTTCTGATTCACAACACAGTATTTTTTTTCTTCTCCTAAATCTGATTTAATTAACGAAAAAAGTTCCTAGAAATAATTTTGAATTGGAATGCTGGTTTTATACAGAATTTAGTGAAGATACTTTAAAGGGAGAACTCTCAGTTTGAAGCTGCTGTCATCGTGTCTTTGCACAGAGATAGTACAGGGTATCGCTATCTGTCTCTCTCCCTCTTCGATGCTATATTTATAGCATCCCCCTGGCCATAAAAGGCCTGGACTGGGGCTCTGACATTCCAGTGACTGCAGGCATTATTTTTGTGCTGGACCTTCAAGTCCAGTCCTTACCCCTCATCCTGACTACCTCTTTCTTTGCTGGCTTCATTGTTGCTGTATTTTTGTGCTATTCATCCACTTGAGAGCTATTTCATTTGCTGCCATTCATTTGGGTCCTGGTAAGTGTTTCTTTATGCCAGAAGGCTTTATGTGTTCAATTATTTTTAATCTGAATCTGTTGATAGTAGCTCCCTTTATTCTTCTCAGCTCAGCAGTTATTTGAGAGACTTGTGGATATGAACTCAAGGCATCTGAGGATTCAGCTCTGAAAAAAAACAAAGTAGTGCAAGGGCTTTTTTATTATCACTCATCTATTATTGTATATTGTCACAGTACTCTCAAATGAAGCATTGCTTACTGAGATACAGGAGGAGTTTGTCATGTAACCTCCTTTGGGTTTACAAAATGTGTAAATAACCTAAATATTTTCTAGTTGCACAGGATGTCTTGTGATTTTAAAGCCATTGACTGAACTGAAGGAAATGTTATCTTTTTTTTTTTCCTTCCTAGAAGAGTTTCTTTTTTTTTTTTTTTGTTTAAATCTATTTCACTATTTCACTGATTCATGGAGTAGATCCTTAAAGAATTACATAGACTGGCAAACAGTGAAATAGGTAAGGCAAGTAGAATCACTTCCTTTAATGTGTAGCTACGACCTATGGACAAGTATGGAACTGTCTCTCTGCCCAGTAGTCATTTTAAAAATTCAGCTGAACAGCTGCTAACATGTAGCTCCAAAAACTGCATATTCACCTAACTTTATTCACTATTATTCACTAATATTTTTAGGCAAAGCTCTGCAAATATGAAGTGCTACACAGATCTTGAGAGGGAGGGCTGCCCTCACAGTGAAGGGGCCTGATTAATGGACACAGTCAAAGTGGGTACTGGTAGCGTGGATTTTGTACAACTTGAGAGATGGGAGTCAATCTGGTAATCACACGGTGCTCCAAACAGGAGCAAAGTCCTTAGAAGGTTCTGAGTTTCTTGTCATCTCTGATAATGTCACCCTTATCAGACTACTGTAACCAACTTATTCTGACCTAGAAGCAATTCTTGACGTTTCAGAAGAAATATAAAACATTACTCATAGTGTGATAAAATACCTATAAAAGGAGTTTCCTCTTATAAGATGTGAGTCAGTGTCAGTCTTTGATTGAACCAGGAAAGATGACTTAGTGCTCAGCTCCTGCCTTACTGACTTAGTTCTCACTCCTATCATAGACTCTTAATCCTGAGGACAGTGAGGTCCAGACCTTATGAGTTTGAAAGAAAAAGGTTTCCTTTGTACTTGTTAGCCTGTTCTTTTGATAAGATGTAAGTGAAATACCTCAATTAACTTCTTAATGGGCAACAAATGCAGAGCTTTATGGTTTTAGATCGCGTCCTTAGAAGCCTGAAAGGTTTGTGGGAACCTATGAGCAACAGGACTGAATGTCTTTAGCATTGTGCCTGTTGTATGTGTGATGAATCCAGCCAGTGCTGCAAATGAAGCTGGGCAAAACAAAGGGAGACAACTGTGGTACTCTGCAGAAGGAAAACAGGATGTACTCATGTTCATTCCCTTTCAGTGTGCAAGACAATACTAATCCCTACGCCTTAACATTGCTCAGCAGAGATCACTACGACTTGCAAATCCTAAACCTAGCTAGCCAGAGCTGGGAGAGGAAGCAATGTAATAAAATGAAGAAAAATAAATCTTCTGAAACTAGGAAAAATAAGAGACATTACATTCTACTGGTAGCTAACAAAGTGAAATAAATAGCAACACAAACTACTGACAGGTACTAGAAACAAGGATACTAGATAGAATAATTGTGTTCTTTTAGACTGACATGAAAAAATAGACAGCATGAAGAATAAAGGAATTAAAGAGGAACATAATTTTTTGCCATAGAGAACAATGAGCTAACACTTTCCCATTCCTCCCCATTCCTTAGATAAAAATAAAGGAAATGCATAAACTGGTCTCCTTGAAGTCAGTGTTTCACTGTGGTGAGGATATCATCAATTTCTTTTACAGAAAGACTTTTGAATGAGTTTCTTACTTGTTGACCTTCTGCAAACAAATTATCTACTCTGTTACCATAGAAAAGGTCCCTTGAGAGACCCTGCAACTTTTCCTCTTTGTTGTTTTTTGGATGGTTGGTTGGGTTTTTTTGGTTTTGTTTTTTCACAATTTACCTTAGTTAGTCTGAGTACCAGATCAGTTATCAAAGAAAATAGTTTGCAATTTGTTGACTTGATATCAGAACCAAACACTAAAGAAAAAGCCAATGACTGAAATACAGAAAGCATAAAAAACATGGGCAAAAAAAAAAAAATCACAAAATCACAGAGTATTCTGAGATGCAAGGCACCTAGAAGAATTATAAAAGTCCAGCTCCTGGCCCTGCACATGCCAGCCCCTCAAATATCTTGATTTTCATGAAGTCATGGTTGCTCTCCAGTTCTTTAAGCGTATTTTATGTCAAAAAATTAATTTTTTTTCATTAAGATGAACGAAACAAGAAGCAGAACAAGTCTCTTATTGCTGTGATTGCTATTTAACCCAATAACAAACATCTCTCACCATTGTTTTTGGATCTTTTTAAAACCATTCTAAACATTTCTCATTGTAGCTCATTTCTGTTAATAATCAGGTATCTTTTCAGGGATACTCCTAGACATGTTACAAGTCTAAAGAGAAGAGGAAGAAAGGTTATCTATGGATTAGTAGAGGCAAGCTTGCATGTCAAATAAGAAAAAGTCAGTTTTAACAAAGCAAAATAAAACAAAAGCAAAATAAAGACTGAATTGATAGCTTAAAAAACAAGCAAACAGGGGAAATCCTTTCTGCACTCAACCCTCATCCCATTTTGAGAGGGGAACTACCTCTCACCTGATCAAATTTCCTAGTACAAGCAACTGCAAGACAATCTACTGATGACTGTGCAAACTGAAACTTAGATGGGGCTATTGTCTGGAGGAAATTTCTTCGTAATCTTGAACATGAGATTTCATTTGGATTAAGGAGCAAGATATTATTTTATCCATTGTATACAGATGGTACCCCTGATTAAACTGTAAAGGTATGATAAGCCCTTTTAAATTGAACCCCAGTATCACATAAAAATTAATCAACATAGTATGCACATTTACAAAAAAAAAAGTAACATCCTTCTCAACCTTAATGTTGTTATTCATCATTAAAATACTAAATGGGATATTGAATTGAATCTGAAAATTGGATTAAAAGATTAATGAAATGTTCATGTATTTTTATTTCAGCCTTGTTGGAATCGCTCATGGCTTTTAAAATAATTTATTACTCTATTATCTCTGTTGTAATTGAACAAAATTATTTACCCTCTCTCTGAAGAAGCCAGGCCCATAAAGTTTCATTAGTTTGCAGCAATGAGTGGAGAAGTTGGGCATGTAAAACATGAATAGTTGGCAGTAACAGGGAGGCCAACTACAAACAAAGGGACACCTTAGTGCAAAGGTTTCTGGTCGTGATGGATGACATATAAGCATCTTGAAACTTAAATATGAATCTATCTGAAAGTTGGTCACGTCATAAAAAGATAACCCTGAATTCATTGCACTTGATTTTTTAAGTTCTGTGTTAGTTTGTATGAAGTTATGTATTCTTTGTATGTCAACTCAGGAGTTTCCTTGACAATAGTCCTCATGTTTGATCTGTTCTTTTTCAGACACTATCCTGTTTATTTACATTCAGAAGTGTTCAGGGAAAAGCAAAATTAGGAGGCACCCATGATGTCTTTACCTTTCTACCAAAGACACCATGAGCACTACGACCGTGCGTACCGCCACAAAGCGCTGACATCCACCGTAAGCCAGTATCAAAAGGAAACAAAGAGCAAAGCTGCTGTCTATGCTCAAGGATCCACAGCTTATGCCAGGGGCTCTGCCGGCTATCGCCATGCCTCTGCAGCAGGCTTCAGCCTCGACTCCTCATCAGCCTACAGTCATGGCTCCTCAGCCTATGACCTGGAGTCGGCAGCCTACAGCTATGGATCCACAGCCTATGATCACTCTGCTGCACAAAGCAAAAGATCTGCTGCCTACAGTCTCGACTCTGAATCCCTCAGCAGGAGCTCAGCTGCCTACAGCCATGCATCCGAATCCATTAACAAGTTGGCTGCAGCCTACAGGCTGGGATCTGAAGCCTACAGTTCAGGGTAAGTAGATCCATCTTTGAAACAGCATTCCTGTACAAAAATTTCCAACCAACTCCCATTGAAATCAATGGCAAAACTCTACTCCTCTTCCACATAAATTGTCCCTGTAGCTCGATGTTAATGCATAATCCTGGTGTGGTTTCTTTCACTTGGCTTTGGCAATGACAAGGGCTGTGGTCAGCTTAGTTTGTTGGACTCATTCATGTATGATGGTTGGACTGGCAAAATAAGAGCACTGGCAATGTGGGTGTGGCTGAATAATGGCATATTTGTGTTCCAAAATGATTAGGCATGAGCCACCTCTCCTTCCAAGTTGTTTAGCCATATTAGTACAGCTGAATTTAATACAAAGGGTTGAGATAGCTCTTGGATTGAAGCTGTCTCTTACCTGACCGGGATGGAGCAGTAAAAGGACTCAAAGCTGTTTATGAAAGTTTGAGCTGACCTGTCCATATATCATTAATTCTTCTTTGCCCTAATGGTTTCACTAAAAGTGAAACTTTTAGTGGTGCTGACTGATTGAAGAAATTTAAATTTTCACACTGTATATTGGTTGAGGAAGACTTTTTCCAAAGTAGGAATACCCTCAAGTGTCCATCTTGCATAAGAAGAGCAGCTATGCTTAGGTACCATGTTTTTCTGTTTATTTAAGATAATAAATATTGCTTAAGCAATTACATTAGCAGAATATTTTTGATATAGTAGCCTCAAATTATTTGTATGCATATATCTCAGAGATTTACGGAAATTAAGGAAGTATTAAAGTAAGATTCGAGCAGCTGTTAGCAGCAAAGGAAATTATCAACAAATTACAGCCCAAAACATCTGCTTGCTGTTATATTAATATAAAATTTAGAGTAGTGTTAGAAGAACTGATCAAGACTTGTCAACCAGAAAATTTTAATTTTGAAAACTGAATGTCCTCCAAGGATTGTGGAATTTTGGCCAAAACCACTGATGGAAAATCTATCTGTACCATATTAAATAACACCTTGTGATTACAGCTTTGACTTGGCTTTCGGGAACTTTAGGGTAAAACCTCTGATTGCCAGGGTTTGTTCAGGACTTTGAACCTCAGGCTGTTACAGCCCAGATGAATAACTTTACCTGACTCCTCACGACAAGGAAGACAGTGAGTTGCTGGAGTGTGTCCAAAGAAGGGCAACAGAGCTGGTGAAGGGTTTGTAGCACAAGTCTTATAAGGAGCAGCTGAGGGAGCTGGGGTTGTTTAACCTGGAGAAAAAGAGACTCAGGAGAGACCTTATCACTCTCTACAACTACCTGGAAGGAGGTTGTAGCCCAGTGGCAGCTGGTCTCTTCCGCTAGGTAACAAGAGACAAGAGGAAATAGCCTCTAGTTGTAGTAGGGGAGGTTTAGATTGGGTATTAGGAAACATTTCCTCACTGAAAGGGTGGTCAGGCATTGGAACAGGCTGCCCAGGGAAGCAGTGGAATCATCATCCTTGGAAATGTTCAAAAAAACACGTGGAGCAGGCACTTAGGGACATGGTTTAGTAGTGTGTTTGGCAATGCTAGGTTAATGATTGGACTTGATGATCTTAGAGTCTTAATGATTCTATGATTCTACAGCTGACTGTCTCAGGATGGGTAATATCAAGTCTTTGCTGTTGAAACAATTTCACTTGTGCAGATAATTAACCAAATTTCTACAATGATGCAGCTGTGTCTGTGCTCTGTTGCTGACCCTGACCCAAAGCCTCCTTCTTCTTACAGAAAAGATTCCCATAAAAAAAGGGAACATTACTTGAAGTTTTAAAAAATTATTATTAAAAAAAGCTGCTCCTCAGTCCCAGTTACAAGCACTTTAGTTGTCATATGAGTGTCTTCTGAAGCCTGTATATTTTTAATAAGAAGAACTCTAATGTCAGCAAAGTAATATTAAAAGAAGTGAAATTGCTTAAGTGGGAGACAATTTACAACATTTCCAGGTTTCCCTAGGTTTTGTTCAAGATAGTATAAAAATAATAATAATAAAAATAGTATATTTGCATATATAGTACTCTGTAGTACAAGACTTGCCAACAGTTTGATATACTATCTTGGTAATCAGAGATAAGAATGTCACAGCTGTAACTTTTTTTTTCTGTGGTCCTGTCATTGTGTTGGCGGCTTGAGAAATACAATGCTGCTGTGCAAGACAAGGGCTCTGGAGATTAGGCACATGCAATTCAAATCTCTCTTGAACATAACTTAATTAACACACGAGAGAATATTTTTTCTGAATGAAAATCTCAATATTCAATATAGTTTTATGGTTAATATCACCTCTATGTTGATATTTACTTTGTCTTTGCAGCCCATTTTTCTGCAATTTGCAAGAGGTAAAGTGGAACAAACAATGGGACTCTACAGTTAAATGTAGTGCCAATTTGAAGTAACTCTTTCCAAGTTTGTGCTGTCTTCCCCAGATGGCCCAAAACACTTTGAGAGGTAATGTGGAAACAAAAGGTGTTACCAAAATAAATTGGGCGAATCAAAAACTTCCGGTTTTCACCTCTATGAAAGTAATGGTGTAGAAAAAACAAACAAACAAACAAACAAAGGAAAAACAAAAAGAAACAAACAAAAAAAACAACAACAAAAAAAACCAAACCCACAATAAAAAGGATAAGGGTCTTCAAATTTTTTCAATTTTTAAAAAGTAGAAAGGGCCTTTAATTTAAATGCTGTATCTAAATGACCTCAAGTGATGTTTGTTTGAAACAAGAATAGACACGGGAATCCAAATCCAGGCAAAATTTTTCAGCTAACATTTGATTATTGCATATCACTAGATAGTAATGTCAAATATACACTTATGCCTAATGGATATAGTTTTGTGGATAAACACCAAGAAGCCCAATAGGAAAATTCAAATACTAAGCTTTTATTCAGGCCACTTCTTATTTTTATCTAAAGTAATCTCTGCTGTACTTCAGTCTTTTTGCAAAATCTAAGTCTCATCCTTTTATTTAGTCACTGTACAGAAGAGTATTCTTGAAGCAAGAGTGTTGACATGTGAGGATTTTGTCATGGGGAAAATAGTGGAGAAGGACTAGGGACTAGGTAACCTGCAAGACCTTGACCTGGACCCTGGACAATTCTCTGACGTCCTAGTGAGGACAAAAAAATCTCTGTGTGCAAGAAGACTCTCCTTCCCCACATTTCAAGTCTTCTTCACACCATGATAGCTTGAAGAAATAAAAGGAGAAAAATGAAAACTGCCAAAATCAAGAGCAAGTATGGAAGCTTGCAGCTTTGCTGGTTACAGTTTGCAAAAACTGCAAAACCCTGGGCTCCTATAAGAAGGTCTCATTGTGTCAAGGTTGCCCCTTCACACCCAGCCCTCCCCACCAGCTCCAGGGCTGTTTGTAGCCACACACTGCTTCTTTGACCTCAGTAGAGGCAGGAGAAAGGAGGGTGTTGCTTCCCCTGAGGCATGGGCAGCATCTATAGAGATGAGGGCTGGCAGATCTCTCCCTTAATCCAGTGTTGTGGCCATCCATCTTCTTCCTTACCCAGTCCTCAGGGGATGCCAGCATGGACAGGTTGGCTCCTGTGGGAAAACCTTCTTCCACAGGAATGCTCCATCCTCCATGTGTTTCTGAGAAGCTTTGAGTCAGGTCTGCCAAAGCTGCTTATAGCACTACAGGCCTGTCAAACAGGATTGTTGGATTAAACTCATTTACTTCTTTTTTGGAAAGCTCAGTCATTTGCCTTTGCTCGATCTTTCACTGCTTTTCCATGTCTAGCAGTATCAGAAAATCCCATTTTGTCACAGACAGATTATCTACCACCAAAGGGGCCAAACACTTGCTTAGAGGGAAAACAGAAGTTACTGGTGCAGCTCAGACATTTGCATATGTTTTGCAGGTCAAGCCAAACAGCAAAGAAGATGTGATGTAATCCAGTTAACCAACCAGACAGAGGAGAGATACCATACTAACTTACAATTAATTAAACTGCCAAACAGTGAGAGTAAAGTTCTTCTGAGCAATACTGTAACCAGGATCATGACAGCACTGAGTAAATAATACACTTGCAGAAACATGAGAGGACCACGATCTTGGCACTGCTCATCCTTTGGTTTATTATAGGTGAGGGTTAAGAAGGTGGCTTCCAGACGTCATAGCCAAGCATGGAATTTATTTTAACGAGACCTGCTATGTGGAAACAATTCCCCCTTCAAACAAAATTGTTGTGGAAGCTGTGTTAGGGAACAGCATGATTATTGCCAACAATATTGCCTGGTCTTGTGACACACCTGTTACCACCTTAAAATTAATTCAGTCATCAGAGTGCACCTCTCATTTTTAGAGGCTGCCTTTAAAGAGCTCTTCTCAGAAAATCCTATTTTTTTTTCTTTCCTGTAACTGCATTTTTCAATCCACTATCTCCTCTTTAAAGGGAGTAAATTAAAACACAGAGTATTAGGAAAGAAGTATCTGCTAGAAAGAAAGCCTGGAAAATGCCTCTTGGCTAATGAACCTCATCCAGCAGGTGCAGCTGGTGCAGACATTGTGTATGTCACCATCCCTTTCTGCTGTGGGAATAAAGTGAAAGAGAGATGTAACAAAAGCATTCTGAGGACATGATTTTGTAATGGTGTAAAAGCACTTACAGGTGCCATTTCCTGCAGGAGTGAAATAACAAAGGAATAGGGTGTTGTGGTCTGCTCCCAGAACATGCCCTGGGAGCATTCTGACAGCGAACTTCTACATTTGCTGGGTGCAGACTCTCTTTGTGCAGGGTGGGAATCCTTTCTCTTCAAGCACAGAAACAAGGACAGTGACAACATAATCTCTGTCTGAGAATAAGAAATCAAAACAAAATATCTGTTTGGGGGTTTCAGAAGCCCTGCATAATGTTGTTGTCTTTAGTTCCTCTGTTGGACTGGGGGGGAAAAGCTAATAGCATCTGTTTTTTGCATTTCTGCCTATGACTTTAGCATTTACAACTCAGTGACTCTGTTGAGAAAGTAGAAAAATGCTGGCATTGATATTTTAACATACTGAAAAATACCAAGAAATGAGGACAGTAGACTTGGACCACCAACCTTGATAAGACAGTACAGATAGTACCTGACCTGGAAAAAAACATACATATGCTAGCTGGGCATATCAAATGAGGCTGAAAGATGTTAAAAGGTCATGGTACTGTTCCTCCCTATGAAACTAGAGAGCACTGATACTCTGCTCTTTCTCCTCCAGGGAGATTCTGTTCCACATATCAGGTAAAAGGTTGGAACATTTTAAAATAAAGGGCAAGATTTTAGAATCTGGTTCAAGAAAGAATCCTCCTTTGGGCCACCTAAATAATGATTGTAGAGAGGGTTTGGGTTTTGTGTTGTACAGTAGAAAATAGTAATAACACAAAAGGTAAATGGGGAAATAAATCATCCTGATAGAATAGTGTTACTCTGTTTTCCCATCCAAAGAGCTCCATTTGAATATGCATTTCTATTAGACTTCCTATAGCTCTGCCTGATCAGAAACAAATGACAGGATTTGGAAAGGAGAAACATTTTCTGCTGCTTCAAATTTATTTATTTCAGCTCTTGGCTTATCCAGTGCAATTCTAAAGATGATTTTAAAGTGACTCTGGATATCTCTCTGAAAACACCAGCTGGGTGCTCTGGTGTGGTCATGGAGCAATTAGAAATTTAGGAACAGCTGTGAAAGAAAGCAAAAGTGAAACAGAAAGCATATTGTGCCAGTGTGTTAATCCAAGGTATACTGGTAGTTGAAACACCAGGTGCAGTTTTGATCATCTCATCTCAAAACATACAGTCTGAAACAGGAAAGAATCAGATGTCTGTACAGAGGGTAGGGGGAGGTGTGGAATACTTTCTATTTGGGGAAGGTAAGACCCTGGGGCTTTTACCTTGAGAAGAAGGTGAATGTGTGCAAGTGATGTTAATGAGTGATGCGATAGATGTGTAGAGAGTGAAGAAAGAACAATTTTTCACCCAGTGCGGTGTGTAAGTACAGAAGAGATTTAAAGTGGCAGATAAAAACAGGTTCAAAAGAAAGTGCCATTTTCATATATAAAATTGTAAGCTCATTGTTGCAGCCAGGATGCAACCTCTGGCTCAGAATGTCCCTAGGTCTTTACTTGAAACCAAAAGGATTTATCAAGGGACTTTACTCTCCATAAACTTTCTTTTTACCCATTCTTGACCAGGAACAGAAAACTGGTCTAAAAGCGCCATCAGCAATATTTAATGGAACACTTCTCAGGAGTGTCTTCCTTAGTCCAGATCAACTTTCTGGAAGAGTAAATGACTGAGGGAAATTGACTGGAGTGTTGTGTTATCAGTCTGAGAATAGCAGATGATTAGAGGATCCACATGGATCCATCATTCAGCTCACAGTTATCATATGCATTTCGGATAGCTGAGTGCTCTCTCTCCTGTACCACTCCGAAGTATTGCTCTTAGAAGACGGTACAACAACTCTTGCTTCAGTTGCCTTTTCCAGGGAAAGAAGAAGAGAGGAAAAGACAACTCGAAAGGTGCTTTTCTGTTCCTGAGAACATACACACAAGAACCAACCAAGGGATCCCACAACATGAAGGATCCAGGAGTAATAACCTAGAAAATAATCAGGTGGCTGCAGCAAAACACTTGGAGTGCTTAAGCAAAAAATACAACTGTCAAACAAACAGAGTCTGTAGGAATTTATTCTTTCCTTTTCATATAATTTTAGAGTGTTGTAAGTGAAAGATAGGGAATCCCCACTATCATATAGGAAAGACATCAACATGATGCCTAGCAGGGAGTGATGGGAATTTCTATGCATGCTCCCCATTAATTCCCTACACATGGGCATAATCTGGACCGTAAGTGAAAACTAAACAACCAGCAAGGCCAAATTCTCCTTTAGTAACAAAGTACTAGTCTGGATTTAACAGTGCTGTAGATGCCTGAGCCAAAAGTTTTACAATATTTTTCAACTACTTTTATGAAAATAGAAAACTTCTGGACATTTTAACTGAAGTTCAAACAGCACTATTCTCCTTCTTGATCTAGAAACAATCAGGAATCAAGTAGCCTTCCAAAAGGTCCAGCCTAAAGCCCTGAGGAAATCTAATGACAGCATCAAAATTCCAGGTTTGTCCCATTTTAAAATAGGTCAGGAACAAAAGTCACCTGCAAAGTAAAGAACTGCAGCTCCTTAAAGATGATAATTCAATTATGAAAAGAAATGAAAGTAGTTTGCCTTTGATGTTTCACATCACTTATTTGATGATGAGTTCTCCCACTGCATTTGTGGTTTGCCCTAGTGATTGTACCACATCATTGTCCAACCCAGGAGTGAGGCCATCCTGCTTCACAATAACCTTTTTATATTGTACTCTGTTTGGACTATGCCCAAGTGTTTTCTGCATGGATTTCTGTCCCTAGAGCTGGATCTGCCTCTCTTGGATCCCCTTCCACCAGTGCCTGGTGTCAGACCCCACAGAATCTCTCTACTGTGGACATGATCTGTGCCTTGGCTGATCCAGGGGTGCCTAACATGGAAAACCTTTGGCCCCAGTCCTGTTGTGTGTACCACAGGCCCTCACTGGCTGTGCTTTTCTTTATATGGAAACCAGGATACAGGGAGAGCAGGAAGGAAGGAGATTCATTGTGTGGTTGCTTTTCCCCCCTGTATCAAGCATTTTTTGACAGTAGGGAGCACAGAGGAGAGGGGCTGCCTCACTGCAATGCCAGGCAAGATGAATACAGTTGAGTCTGATGAGATGGGAACTAAGAGAAAGGAAAGGAAACTCTTCCTGACAGTGCTGGAAGTGGCAGGGCAAAAAGATGAGGGCTGGAGCACAGATGTGAGAGGGGGTGTGATGTTGAGGCAAGGAACTGGATGGAGAAGGATAAAAAATTACATTAGGAAAGATATTAAGAGAACTAGAGAATGGGAGACTGATTTAGCAAGGACTGTGTAGGGAGAGAACTCAGTTTGAGCAAAGGGATGGGCACAAAGAAACAAAGGAAAAAGATGAGAGAATGAAACTGGACCAGTGTGATCTCACACACAGTCTCAATGGATAGATTATTACAACATATTTTGGAAGTTAGGCACTCTTATTGTGTTGGAAACACCTCTGAAGCTTGGTACTTTTTCAGGGATACAGCCTAAGGAGAACATTAGCCCAAGGATATAATATCCATAATACTACATTATGCATGCATAACATTCTCAGGGGCCCAGTGCTAGCATGAGTTTTGATTATATGTGTACAGCATGCTGTTTAAGATATCCAGGGTATGGGAGGAATATTATCCCTGATAGTGGTACACGGCTGGGATAAAGAGCCTTGCTGAGAAACTCTGTGCCTTAATTCTGCTCCTGTATCTACACATATAAGTGGTGAGCTTATACTGTGTAGCCAAATGTCCAGACCATCAATGTGGTGATGTTGCAACACAGATGAATAAACACTTTAGGGATTTATAAAAGGCTGACAACTAATTAGCATATTCCATAGATCTAGGAGTTAGATATGTGTTGCTTTGGAAAAGGAGAACAGAAGTGTTTGGAGCTTTGCTAACACAAGTTGCAACCATGTTAAAAATGAACCTAAAATGATTGCCTCAAATATGCTTCACAACCTTCAGAATCCCTCCCAGGCTAGGTAGGAGGGGCAGCCTTCCCTCTGGTTTGCTCTTTTTCCTTTCCACTCGTTCTCCATTTATCTGTGCTATGTTAAATGGTGCTACTTCACTCAGCTCTTCCCTTCTACTGGGTTGGAGTGGTATTGGAGAGCAGTGGAAATGGCAACACTGGTGACTGAACAGTGCTCTGCCCTACAGTTTCTGTAGAGAAACTTAAATGCATAATTACTTCGGATATATTTGAACACCACTGTTTTGTTTCAGAACCAGACAATTTCAGGACTGTAAATTTTGGAAAAGCAGGGATTATGAGTTCAGATGTGTAATCCTTCAAAATTACTCAGTGGTCTCAGTGACTTCAGGATCTATCAAAACTGGATATATAAACTCTCCAAGTTCCAAACAAAGAGCTATTAAATGTACATTTAATCCAGTATATTGTTTATTCTCTCTATTAGATTTAATATTAAGGGGCATCAGTGGTATTTTTGTAATGATGGATTTGTCAGAAGTATATTTGTCTATATGTTTAATAAATCTGAAGCTATGACTATAAAAAATGATGGATTTTTTGCTTATAAAACAAGACAGCAATACGTTTTAGTACTTTAATTGTATTTTGGAGTGCTTCTTAACAGCTTTTTTTTCCTGAGTTCAACGATACAATTTTTATTTTAGACTGAAAAACTCCAATTTAATGATCGAAGATCAATCCTATAAGATGAGTCCCAAAGCAAAGAGAGCAAAACAGAATTTGATATCTGAGGACAAAGAGAATGAAGCCATGGACTACTCAGTGCCCATATTCACAGGACGGTATGTTCGCTTTCATTTTTTTGGTATTTTATTTCTGACAATTTATAAAATAACAAATCCTTTAATCTATTTTTACACTCATGGGTCTCATGGTGAGAGTTTGCACTTCACATGAGTGATAAAAAGACAAAGAGAAGTCAACTGACTGGCAGAAAATCAGACATTGATCATCCAGAGCCAGGACAAATGAACATATGTGTTAGAACTGTGTTTTGAACATTGTTAGGACCACTTTCTACTAAATGAAAATATAATTATAACCCTGCTTATTAGGAACTTGGCAAGCATGTTGTCCACACGATTTAGCTTATTCTTTTGTTTTGAAGACTTGTTCTGTAATCAAGTGTCTCTTACCAAGCATTAAACATAGAAACAATGAAACAATGTGCTAATGTCTTGTCCTGGCACAGGGAAAACCTGGAATGAAACCAAATACTCTTTCAAATCCATTGTAATGATTCATACTGATCTCAAGTATTGGTGGTATTTATTGTATGGTTACTACTGATGTAATACATCTTACTGCAGCAGTGTTCTCAGTAAAGCTGAATGTGAACTTTATGTGGAAGCCAGAACCGACATGAGCAAGGAGGCTCCACTGCCCTTTCTGGGGTACAGCATAGTGATTTTAGTAGGCATGTCCAGCAGTTCCAGCATAGTCACTTGTTCAGATTAATACATACTGGGGTGTGATGTGGAAAACTGTTTCCTGCTTAGAGGCCAGCAGAAAAATTTTTTTACTATCTGTAGTCGAACAGAAACCTCCCTACAACTTGTCTTTCCTCTGCACAACAGCATTTTTCATGGGACACTTTCAAGTTGTTTCCATCAGCCAATGCTTTTCTGTCTGCTGCTTAGTCAACACCCAATGGCACTTTTGCTTTGTATCCAAACTTGTGGTTTCATGTGAAACTGAGTTCCAGCTTGTCAGTTTTTTATTATTGCTCTGGCCTTCTGAGCATTTATGATGCTTTTGTGATGAGACTAGCAATTTTGGTTTTATTAGCTTCCTCCCACTATCTCAGAGTAATTTTTTTCTCACCCCTTGTGCATTCTTGTGTCAGATTCACTGCTCTTTGGTCCAATCAACACTGAGAAACACACTGTTGCCTTTTGAAAAAATTGCTTTGGAGTTTCTTCCGTATCTTTTGTGATAGAAACACATAACTAGTTATATGATAGTCTAAACAAAACTTGCAATAACATATTCTCAAGGCTTCTCACTACTTTTGCATGTCACCCAGTGTTTATACTTATGTGGCAGCAGATTCCTCATCTGTCTCCCATGCCTCAAGCACAAATATCCTCCCTTTTTATTGTATCTTGAGTCTACAAAGGTAAAATTTATAGTTTGGGCAATAGTTGAAAAACACAATTTTTAATTAGTACTTTGCTTTTTTACAGGCCCCTGTGGTCCTGGCACATCATGTTAACATATTAACAAATCTTAAGAAATACTTCTATTTTATTTTAATTTTTTTCTTAATGTATATGGCAATATCTAACTCAATGTGATAGTGTGTAACTTCATTTATTTGTGTCTGTGCAATAGTTTGGGATCCTACATTAAAAGATACTGTCAGATTCTTATATAATTGTTACTATTCTTCTTCCTGTTGTTGGTATCAATCTTACTTTTTGTACATGGCAATTCAGAAAGCTGTCTGTGCTTTTCTGTCACTGAAATGACCCAAAAAGTTTGTTTGATTCTTTTTTTTAAAAAAAAATGTTAAAAAGGGATTCTTAGGGTGCCCAACTCGACATGGCATGAATTGGTATCTGGTTTGGGTTTTTTTCTGTTGTCATCATGCTCATGACTGCATGCCAAGACTGCGGAAGTTGCATGCCACATTCCTGTCAGATATTTATTCTTGTTTGAAAGATAACAGCTGAAGGCCGCTGGACCATGTGCATGTTAAATGTCGTTCCCAAATTCCTCCGCGAAATTGATGTGTTGTTTCCCATGGGCAGATAGCTGTTAAAAAAGAATAGTTATTTATAAAGGTCAGCTCTCTGTGGCTTCATTGGAGCTCTTGCCCATCCCGCTGGATGACCTTCAGCGATGTGTCACCATTTCCATTATTTAGTTCTATTTCGGAACCTTCACGTTCTGCTGTAAAAAACTCCTTTGCTCAGACTATTCACTTTTACAACTGTTCCTCTAAACACTTGGGCTAATCCTTGCAAAACAAAATTATGGGCAGCCAGGCAGCATTCTACACAATAAAACACTCAGAGCTTGATTTAATGCCATAGATGCTGAAGATACTGAGTATGGCTTATGGAACTATTTGCAATCACTAACAAATCCATGCCAGAGGACTGTAGATGGCAAATACCCTTAAAATTCTATTTTGTGTGTGTCACAAAATGGGAGTTTGATCTTCTTATGTCTGTTTGAAAAGTGTTTTTTACTGAAACCCCTGAGACATGATTGCTGAATCAATTCTTAAATGGCAACATGTGCTGTCTTAGTGCATTCATCATTTTAGGAAGCATGTTTCTCTTTGATCTGGGAAGATTATAACAGGAAGAAATTACTAGAAAATCTAAGTATTTAATTCTGTTGATCAAAAACACCTGGGAACCACACTTGCAGATGGCTGAGTCCTGTATTAGTCTGATGATATTCATCAGCTCCCAGAAGATGTTAAATGCCTTGAGGAACAAGTCCATGCTGTGAAGTTGCTGAGGTCTTAAATACTGTAATTAAGGAGGAAATAATGTCAGTTTGTCTTTGAAGAAAAATGCCATGGATTAGTTTAAACTGAATGTAGATAGTTATATTCATATTAATTAAATTGATTTTTTTTAAATTGTTTTTAAAATCGTTTAAAATTTTTAAAATTTTGGCAATATATATCTGCAGCTTCAAATGATATTTATGGGGGCAGCTGGTGTATCTACATGAAAGGAATCTATAATTTCACTGATTCTTTAAGGATCATCTTCTTAAAGCAGCCCAAAACACAGGAAGCTGAGCTTGACATAGGTCAAAGCTCTGTGCTGTTAAGTAAGGCTTTTAGTCTTTTAAGCAAATTTTAAATGTAATTAAGTTTACAGCAAATTCGACTGCTTGGTTATCTTGCATCTCACCAAACTGACTTCATAGCTAAGGGGCTGGACAGTTAATTGTGAGCTTAAATCCAAATTTTCTTGAGTATTGAGATGTGCTATCAAATGCATAATATCGGCAATCTAAAAGAAAACAGAAAAAAAGTCATTCTTCCTAATATGAAAACTTAGTAGTAGTAGTAGTAAGCATTTTATGATAAAATAGAGAAGCTATGCTTGAGTGCATTCTGGAAACAGAGGCTGCTGTTTCTATAGTGCTTGCAAGCTGGCACTTACTAAAACAGAACCTGTTTTCAGTGTGCCATCTAATGTCACCTTAAACCAACTAAATTCAGCTGAAGGATATTAATGCTTTTTCTTAAGTCAAGGAACTCTCATTGTATATGCACTACTATAGCAGCTATAATATCCTGGCAATGTCACAACAATATGGATGTGACAGTACATCCACATATGAGTGGGAAAACAGGATCAGACCTGTTGAGAATAACTGTTGTGTCTCACCCCTGTAGAAAGTCTGAAGAGGAGGCTTTAAGAAAATCCTTAATCACCTTCTTGAAAGCATTACAAGATCAAATTTTCTACAAACAAGGAGAACTTTTTGTTATGTACAGTAGCGTGGGGATTTTGTATAAATGACAAGTGTTGCATAGCTTCACTTGTCTCCTGCCCCTTTGGTAGTGTCGTTCTGAATGCTGCAGCCGTAAGTCAATAGCTGAAGATCTGTGGGTGTGCTTTACCCTACTCTTTATGGCGATGGAGATATAAAACCACAGCAGGATAATGGTTAAACTGAAAATGTGTGTGACACAGTTATAGCGCGTGTGACATAGTTATAGGGAGTGGTGCTGAAAATGGCCATGTCTTTAGACAGCGAAATACACAGTCTTTTTGCAGAAACCTTCAATGTTTCTGCTTTGAATACATATGAGACTGTAGTATCAGAAATATATTATGAAAGAGTGTTGGCCACTGTAGGTGGCTAATTTGATAGAAAGTATAAATGGAATATGTTGTCAGCATTTGCTAAAGGGATTCTGTTTTTTGAAAATTCTTTCAGAGAAGTGAATATCAGTGGGATCACAGACACTGAAGAAGAGAGAATTAAAGAAAGCGCTGCATATGTTGCCAAGAGGAACCTTTTTGCCACAGGTGAAGGAGTTAGTGTCAGCAAGGTGGCCAAGTCAACTTCTGAAGAGGAGCATCATGAAAAAAAATCAAGGAAAGTAGCGATCCGGGAGTCTGCTGAACGTGTGGCCATGAAAAAAACGGTAAAAGAGTAGAAATGAACACCTAGGCTTGTAAACAGTGTGGGTCTTTTTTGTTTGGTGTTTGTAAAGTGCCTAGCACACTAGGGCCTGATTAAGTCCATAGGCAATCGCAATAATGGTAGCAAAAACCCCCAAGTATTTTCGATGGAAATCTTTTGAATTCCTTACAAGTCTTGTCATCCAAGTGTCAGATGGATAAGGAAAGAGGCACTGTGCCTAAGGCAGTCACCAGGCACATTTCTGTTGTGCTGGGAGAAAAGGACAAAGTGGAGGACCAGGATGTGCTTTTTGGTCATGCCCACACCTGGTTAAATGGCACAGCCTCATTCACTCAGATGATGAAGTAGCTGCTGGGTAGAGAATAAAGCTGCCAATATATGTATCTTGCCCATAAGTAGGTGTATGGGTAATTTCTGAACTTTACAGCCTGAGAACAAGCTTATCCAAGGCATTCACCCCAGAGTTCTAATAACAGAGTGTAAATTAGGGCAGAATTAGGGTGAACTGGGGTAAATTATGTGTAAATTATAAAGGAACATCTGGAAATGAAGCCTACTTATAAATACGTTATGACCGGACTAGCAGAACATATCAAGTGCAAATACGTTTTATTTTGCAAATTTGTTACTATTTTGAGCAGAAGAATTAGCAAAATGCTTATAAAATATCCTCATGACATAAGGTTTGGAAAGGGTGTAAACGCTTTGAAGGACAAGATACAAATTCAAAATCATCTCAAAAATTGAGAAACAGTGAAAGTGAAATTTGATAACAACCAACAGAAATTACTACACACAGAAGGAAAAGATCAATAGGAATAAATCAAGAATGCCTGGCTAGGTAGAAATACTTCAGGATCTGAGAGAAATTTAATGTCAGTTGATTGAATGTCAATATAAAAACAAATGCCATTCTAGAGTATTATCGCTAACACATAAGGGGCAGTTTTTGATTGCATTGGAGTCTTTTGGGCCTATGATAGTCAGTGGTTGCTGTTTGATGAATGTTGAGAATAAATAGAACATGTCCAGAATTGGCAAAAAAATTCTAAGGAAAAGGGATATCACCCACTTTATAAAAGACTGAGAGGATTATGAAATCTGTCTTCTTTTAATAATCTCAATACAGAAACCTGTAAATCTCCAGAGAGGTGAAAGTCAGAGCAGAAAAGAAATAATTTAGTTTGCAGAAAGCAAGATTTATAGCATATTAGCCACCCTGGGAAAGATCCCTTCATGGGGAAAGGTTTGAGAGTAGGTCTGTCAGAGATGATCTAGATTACACAATCTTGCATTAGAGCAAAAGTATAGAAGACATCTGAGTTTCAGGCCCATTTCACCTTTCACTCTGTATTTAAAATAATAAATAAGTAATTAAATGTGGAAAATTATTCTACTTAGAATAGTTTTAAAGAAAAAAAAACAAGTAAAATCAAATCTTCCTATTTGTGGAAGGAGAACTTCTGGAAAGTGAAAAATTTGTTTTCTGTGTCCAGGTGAGATTAATACATGAAATATGTCTGTCTGAATTTTTAAATAACAAATACAGAGTTTTTTGCAATTTTTTTGACGTGTATTAATAATTTGCACTTCCACCTGCTGTTATAATCAATTTCTATAATCAAGTTTATAATAAAATGTTTCTTTTCCAGCTAGAAGAGACTCAGGCATTCCATAAAAAGCTGAATCAAGATAAACTCTTACATGCTCCCGAGTTTATCATTGAGCCTCGCTCCCACACTATCTGGGAAAAGGAAAATGTTGTATTTCGTTGTTCTGTGGCTGGCTGGCCAGCACCCCGTGTTACATGGTAAGTTTGTATCTCTGGCACTAAAAGCCACCAGATTACCAGTATCTGAAGTCATCTCAGTGAATCTAGTCATTTTTCTGGAAAAATGTAAGTTCAATAAAAAATAATCAGGCACGGATGACATGCCTCTCAAACACCTTTCAAGTCACCTTGTACAAAAAGAGAGCAAAATATTAAAAGACAAAATAGTACTTTGCATAACAGCAATAGGAGTACATAAATTTTTCCTTTATTTGGTAGAGATATCAAATATATTCCTTCTGTCCAGTGATGAAGGAAAAACAGCAGTTTAATTTATCATACTGTCTTTAATAATGTTTTCCAAATACTTCTGTTTAGTCTACAAATGACATTAGTGTCCCTGAAACATTAAAGCAGGCTTTGGTCAAGAGCAAGCTTCTTGGCTGCTGAGCAGCTGTACTACTGAATCTCCATGAAACTGAAAATCTCATGATGATGATGTGAAATGTCAGTGATGATGATGATGTGTTCATAGCAGACACATCATCATTGAAATCAAAGACCTCAGATAGAACTGGAACCATCCAAATATTCTGAAAGCTATTGGAAACTTTCTATTCACTTGAATGGTTCTTGTACTAAATCTTTGCTGTAGTAAGTCCAAAATATTTTCTTAGTCACAACTGAAGGTCTAATTTGACTTTTGAGTAAAAGTTTATCCTGACTGGAATTGAATTTAGCTTGATTAACAGTGACTCGTGAAGCTTTATTGTCTCACCATCTTTTGAGATGATCTTTCTTCTCTCTTTCACAGTACATATATAATCCAGTTGTTAAGATAATAAGTAATAACTTTTTTTCATACATAAAATGAGATTTGATGTTATTTACCTAAGAAAATTCTTCTAGAATGTGTGTATAAAATGTCTGCATGTGTTTTTAAAATTAACAAAGATTAAGCCTGTATTCAGCATTAATAGGAGTAGGTCCTATGGAACTTGTATTTGTGGAGACAACAGAAAACATCTACTATATCATGATGTTACATAATACTCGTGTTGTGTGATTTACTACTTGAATTGCTTGAGGAACTCTGCATTTATTTAAGTTTTAAAAACTCAAATCTCAGGGCTTGACAAAAAAGGCTACTAAGAGGTACATTAATAAGCCAGAGCTGATGTCCACAAAGTAACCAGATCTCTCTCCTTGGACTCTGAAAACCAGTAGCCAGGTTCTGCATGGAGACATTTTTCCTGTCATGTAAGGATTGCAAGTGACCTGTGTTGACATTCCTCCTGAAGAGGATTCCAGATAAACCCTTGGGGTCTGGTCTCAGCTGGACACATGGCTGTAATCCAGCTCTGTAATCTGAATCCTACCCAAGAACATGAGAGCTGGGTCATTTTCCCTTTGGTTGAGATTCACCTTATCCGCAAAACCTGACATGGTTAAACCAAGCCTTCAGCTGTCTGCCTTTGCTCTCACAGTGCACCAGCCTTTCATCTGAGTGCTAAATGTGGATGGCTGAAATTAATACAGTGTTTTACAAATCCGAAGGGATTTCAGTTTGCCACAGGCTACTAATGGAAAAAAAGAGCTCACATCTATTTCAGCAGGTGTCTTTGCCCTGAGATATAGAACAGTGCTGACCTGGATCTGTCAGCTTTCATTCAGCATTTCTAACAAAATATCAGTCGAGCATTCCAAATAGTCATTCTTTGTATAAGCAAAAAAGAGCTTTTCAGGCTGTGCCTGAAAAATTATAAAGCTTCATGAGCTTTCTCTGAAGAAAACCTTACTGCCTGATGCAGCTGTTCTGACTCCCTTGGAAAAAAAAAAAAAAAAAAAAAAAGCATATGGAAAAGCCAGGACATTTGAAACCAGCAGCAGAAAGCATAAACTATCAGTGCCTAATGACAGTGGGTGGTTGCAGTCCAACGTTAGCTAATGACCTGGCTATTCTGGAATTTGCGTTTCCAGAAATAACAAGTGGTCCTTCTAACACATGAGCCCCATTCTTCCCATAGATAGATGAATATAAATAAGCAAAAATTTAAACAATTATTTTTTACTAACTTGATAATGAAGACAAAAGAAGGGAAAGTCTTCCTGCCACTAGCATGACCAGTTAAAGCTCATTTCTGCACAGCACCCTATGCTACCAAATGACTTCACTACCAATGGGATCCAAGTGTTGCCCAACCCTTTGGAGAAAAGTTAGAGATTTTAGAGTCAAGTCCTGTTTTCCAGGATTCCATATTCCCTGGAAAATATTAGGAACTGCTGGCACTATTCTATTTTCTAAACTGTTTGACACACTAGATGGAATGTAAAGAGGTCCAGGTTTTCCCAGGCAGATCAGTCTTGGGGGGGCACCACCTCACATATGAGGTGAAGAGTGGTGGGGAATGGATTAGTCTTGCTGTACCCATGTATTATTCTTTGTCTAAGTCAGGATAATAGAGTAGGAGATCTGTAATGAGGTCAGGCATCTCTGCAGCTGATTGATGTACAGAATAGAATCACAGAATCAGACAGGTTGGAAAGGACCTCTGAAATCATCAAGTCCAACCCTTGAATAGAGAGTACTGCCCTGCACTGAGTCCCTTTTCTTAGAGATTTTGTTGAGAGAAAGATCAGGATAAAAAGCATTAGGTTTTGTGGTCCTTGCTGACTTCGGCTCTTGAAAAAATCCCAATGTATTACTGTGCCCAAATATTTCTAGCGAGGGAAATATTCTCTATTTCATAACACTGACAGCACTGAAAGACAATTTTTAGATCTGTTGCAGATATAGCTTCACCTTGAGATAAAATAATAATATTCTTGGGAAAATAAAATTGCTAATTACTGATTTATTTGGTGAAGAGGGACAAGCCACTGACATCAGATCATTTTCCTTCCCTGACTGAAAGTCATGAGAGATTTAAAATTTAAAATCTGAAATAAAGAAGCAAAGCTTATTGTCTGATTATCTCTTTTGAGGAGAAATGTTTATTTAAGCTACATCAAAGTAAGAGATGAAGATCTCTATCACCATTTATCGTTCCACTTCATTTATGTACCTTATGGAGAACAGGAAAAGCTATGCTAAAGTAGGGCACTCTCCTAGGAAACATTTTTTCTTTATAGACCTTAAATCAATCCCAAATGTATTGAATACAATTCAGTGTGTAATTTATTAGACTTCTATTCTCGATTTATTTCATATTACCAGTGGAATACTTACTTGCTTAAGATGGGATTCACTCAAACGTTTGCCTGATTACCCCATGTATTGTCCAGAATGGGCAACATTTTATGCAACAATTGGTAAGGAAGAGTTTACTATGAACTACTGAATTCTCAGAGGGAGAGTCTCAAGCTGTTTATATAAATTCTGAAATTAGCAGAACCAGCTAACTACTGACCAGCTAACTACTGACCAGCTAACTACTGATTAATTCATTCCTGAAAATTACTTACTGGGAATTTTGAATAGTAAACTTTTCCATCCTGAAGATATTCCTGTACCAGAAAACACTCATCCTGTATACCAGCCTAACCCCATCAGGACTTCTGTTACATTAGCTATGCAAACAGAAAAAAAGAAAGCTAACTTTTTAGCAGACATTTTTGTGAATATGGAGGCTTTAAAAGTAGATCAAATATGCAAACCAAACAAAATACGTATGATACCTAATGGGTAAGGATGTTATAGAATTTTCGTTGTTTGCAATTCACAAAACTCTGCTAATGTGACTTTTCCTTTCCTTTGCAAGTATAGAATGAAGTTCATGGTAATATAGACTGATTTTCATCCCACTCAAGACTATTTTCTCCTTTTAGTTAGAAAATTTCCCTAGGGCAGGTCAAAGATAAAAAGAGAGAGGCTACACTTCCAAAGTAGATTCTTCCCACGCAGAAACTGATGTTCTATTTCAAATATCAAGCACTTGACTTTTTAAAGTATATAATTATACGTTTCTCTTTGTGAAATACTCTTTCTTTGCTTTTCCATAGGTACAAAAACAACGTGCCCATTGATGTACAGACTCACCCTGGCAAGTATATCATTGAAAGCCGATATGGACTGCACTCACTGGAGATTACCGAGTAAGGGAATACTAGATAATTTAACAAACAACTTATGTTGAAATGTTGCTATGGATTGAGACCTGCAAAATGTGAACATATCTCTTGGGCATGTAAGAGATACCGAGTAAGGTGGTATCAGACATATCACACATATCAGCTGAGGTGAATGCTGTCTCCTAAATGTTGAAGGAGTTCTGGTTTACCACAGTGGAGGATGTGTAATTTACCTGAGTTATTTATCTGGATTATTTATCTGGATATCCTCTTTATGATTGAGTTAGAAACATGAGACATTTGTGACTACTTTTCCCACTTGTCTGCCTGATGAGTGCAGTTAAACAGGAAAAAAAAATTCAGTTAAGGGTAAAAATATGTGAGTTAATTGTTTTCCAAAAACAGCAAAGTTCATAATTCTTACTGAAATGAGGAACAGAACTGAGATGTCGTCATTTAATCACAAGGAAGATCTTTAACAGTACTCATCCTCCAAATGGGAAATTTTTGCAGTTATTTTTCACTAAAAGACATTGAAAATATGAGACCCAATCAGCAACAATCTATATTTTACAATTTATATACTGCCAGGTGCCTTTGAAAATATTTTATGAAATCTACCATTTCTACAGCTTGCACACTCTTTTCATAGGAGACAGTAAATTAGAGATAAATATTATCAGTTTGCCCTACTTTTGCTGTATTTTCAATTGCAAATATGTAAGTGATATTTAAAAAGAGACATTTATTTCAAACCCTGGGTTTTAACACCGGGAAAAACTTAATGGTTGCAATCAGTCCAGTGTGCAGTGTGTCTGCCTCCCAAGCTCTTTCTTTACAGATTCTACCCAGGTTTCTGAGAGTTTCCTTAGTCTAAAACATAGGAGGGGCTATAAGAAGGAGTAAATGTGTGCTCTGACTTATCATTTCTATAATTTCAGGTGTGAATTTGATGACACTGCCCAGTATAGGGCCTCTGCTATGAATGTTAAAGGAGAAGTTTCAGTTTATGCTTCCCTCGTGGTAAAGAGTAGGTTGCAAAGTTGTTGTGTTTGTTTTTTTTTTTTTTTTTTTGTTATGATGCATATTATCAGTTTTGGTTTTGTGGCTCAGAGAGCCTTTACCTCTTGGTGATAGTGACCGGATTTGTCTTTTTCCATATAGGGTACAAAGGAGAAATTGATGCAAGTCTTTTGCATGCTGGAAGTCTTTCCATGTCTCCATGTAAGTTACAATATCTTTGTCTGACACTTCCATTTATAGTTGTGACATCATGACATATGACTAAGCAGAATATTTAGTAACATTATTTTAAAAAGAAACAGGTCTGATTTATAAAGGTCCTGAGCTCTATAATTTCAGATGGTGTTAGTCTCTCCAGCAGGGGAATGGCATTGCTTTCTAGGCATATTGGCTCATATAATAAACATCTTGTTAATATTGCACATCGCTGTGAAATAAAATCTGTCAACAAGAGAGACACTTCATCTTTTGCAATATGTAAAACATGACCTGGAAAAAAAAAGCTAGGGTGTGCATGTGCCTCAGTAGAGTAGGTGATTTAATCATTTTTATCTGCTGCCTGTGGGATTCCGTGAGTTGGGAAAATATACAGAAAAGATCAAATATCCAGAACCCAATCTGACTATTTTGAATATGAGAAGGTAAAAATTGTAGTTTATTCTACCCGAGAACCTGGCATTATGATGTTATTTACAGTATTGCATAGATGTTTCTGTGAGGATAAGACAATCTACCCACGTATGTCATG
Source organism: Empidonax traillii (assembly GCF_003031625.1). NCBI lineage: Eukaryota > Metazoa > Chordata > Aves > Passeriformes > Tyrannidae > Empidonax > Empidonax traillii. Next base: position 1,125,597 of record NW_020955379.1, read on the forward strand.
TGGATGAAGTGCACTAGGGACTCCATGAAAGGCTTGATAGATGACACTTCTGGACTTTTCTTTTATTCCAGCAGCACAAATAGAACCAGAGAGATGCTACAAAGACATACTAGTTGGCATTTACATGCCAAAGCTCTGAAATAATAGAAACAAGATTATGTGCCACATTACAAAATATAATGCCATACACTTCCAATGCAATTTAGGATCTCTCACTTGGTTATGGGAAAGGAAGATGATGATTTGCACATATCCATAGATCGCAGGAAGACTGAGTATAGGCCAGCTGTGTAAAAGGAACATGTGGCCTTAGGTTTTATCTGCACAGTTGTTTTCAAAAGAAACATGTAATGTTCTATACATGTATGTATAGTCCAAGTGTAAGACACTTAGGATATTCTGTCTGAAAAACTGCACAACTTGGGACATAGAGCATCAGAAAAGATGGATTCAGGAGCAAATACAGAAACAGACTGCCTAAATGCCTTGGGGATTGGAGAGCTCATTTTATATTAATAGCCCCCGAAAAGGTTTATTTAGCTTATAAAAATAAAGATTGAATGGACACATAATTGCTCTGAGACAGAGCAAGAAGGGAAAGAGAAGAACCATATAAGCTAAAGATCAACTTGACGTGAACAAAAAATTAATCATAAATAGAAGATTTTACAAGTTATAAAACAAACATAAGGACAAAACACCCAGATCTGAAATTTTAAAAATACTGAAATGAAATTCTGCAGGAGTCTCTCCCTGATAAAATTAACTATTTGTAAGAACTAGAGTTGTATGAATAAAGACATAGTTGATTCTTTGTGATGGAAAGGGTTCGGGTTATTTAACACTGCAATTACCCTGAGGATGATGACTATATATATAGTTCTATTTATAACAAACTTTAGTTGAGACTGTATTCATAATTATTGAGTACTTTTTCTTCCTACTTTTGTCACAAAAGGAAAGACGAAGTAAACATCAGATTTTTTTTTTTTTTTTTTTTTTGCTTTATACAGTTGCCGTTACCCCTCATGGCTATGCTTCCAGGTTTGAAATCAGTTTTGTCGACAAGTTTGATGTAGCATTTGGGAGAGAAGGAGAGACAATGAGTCTGGGCTGCACAGTTGTCATCAATCCTGATATCAAGCGCTTCAAACCAGACATTGAATGGTACAGAAATGGTGAGAATGTTTGACAACAGAACTACAAACTTCTTTTTTTTTTTTAACTGAATGCTATGATTTGATCATCACTTTCTCAATTTTTCCAATAGTAATATTTTCTCTTTTTGACTAAAATTGTTTCAAAATTTAGCCTTTTGATGTGAAACCACAGAAAACTCATAGGGCACTGTGGAAATGCCTTCTAGGAATTTTTTTTCTTAAAAAAATTTAAGTTAGAAGTATTTCAATCAGATCCAACATCTATATGGACTATCTACAAAGTCCATATAGCTTTTACTTTTTATATATATGCCAAGAGATTTCTTAAGTAGTTGCACAAATATGTTGTGCAACAGCTAATAAAAAATCCTGTTACTCTCTGAAGTTACAGTTTGAAATTGAAGACAAAATTTTCATGACAGCAGAATTAGCTGTAATTTTGTTCAAAGACAGAAAGTTGTCTGATAAGGATGGTCTCTTGTGTACTTCCAATCTATTCAAATATATTCTCAGTATTCAGAATCTACTCCTCAGTAGATTCAGCTCATTTTCATCATGAAATTCTCCAATTCCTAGGTGTTCTTATTACGCCATCCAAATGGGTCCAGATGCAGTGGAGCGGGGAGCGAGCTTCATTAACACTGACTCATGCAAACAAGGAAGATGAAGGTCTTTACACCCTACGAGTGACAATGGGAGAGTACTATGAAGAGTACAGTGGTTATGTCTTTGTTCGAGGTAGGATAATGTCTTGTGAACAAAACTCATTACAGAACTGAGCAAGACATGCTGGCGAAATTGGTCTCAGATATTTAAGTGGTTGGTGTTTTTTTTTCCTCCTCATTTAATAGAGAATAATTATTTTCTATTATAGATTCTAGAAATATTGTTTGCAGATGTTATCTCTGTAGAAAATTCAGTGCTTTGGTGTTATGTGCCAGAACTCTAAATTTCATTGGCATTCTGAGAAGGAAATTTAGGGTATTGATGTAACTTCACTACTTCTCACTTTCAGCTAGTGAAGAGTATTGAACATAAGTAATAAGGAGGAAAAAGCCACATAATAATAAAAGATGCATTTTTGTAACTATCTCACTTCTAGTTAAACTACACTATTTTTATCAAGATTTTTATATGCCATTTGAGGGATTGTCTCTAATGCACAGTGCAGGAAAAACAGTACAGTGGAATGGAAACACAAAGATCTGCACCCGGGGAAGCTTAATCTCATGCAGCAGTGTAGGCTGGTGTCTGACTGTCTCAAAGGCTGCTTTTCAGAAAAGATCCTGATGGACAACAAGGTACTCATGTGCCCTTGTCACAAAAAAAAGGCAGTGGCATCCCAGGCTACTTTAGGAAGAGCACTGCCAGCAGGCTGGAGAGGTGATCCTACCCCTCTACTCAGCACTGGTGAGACTCATCTGAAATGCTGGATCCAGTTCTTGGATCTCTATACAAAAGAGGCATGGACTCACTGGAGTGAGTCTAGTGAACGGCTGTGAAGGTGATTTAGAGCTTGAATCATCTCTAATATAAGGAAAGGGTGAGAGAGCTAGGACTGTTCAGGAGAAGAGAGATCTTAGAAGGAAGTTATCTACATTATGTATCTGATGAAGGGGAGTAAAGAAGACATAGCCAGGCTCTTTTCAGTCGTGCCCAGTGCCAGGACAAGAGGCAAATGACATAATTTCAAATAAGGGAAGCTCATTTAAACATTAAAAAAAAAAAAAAAAAAAACACTCTATTTTTTTTTTTTTGTACTGTGAGAGCGGTTGAACACTGGAACGTTACCCAGACAGCCTGCGGACTCTCAATCCTTGGAGACACCCAAACCCTGATTTGACATGGCCCTGAGCAACCAGCTCTAGCTGACACTGCTTTTACCCAGGGGGATGAACTAAGGAGTCTCTAGAGCTGTCTGCCAATCTCAACCATTATGTGATCCTCTAAAGTAGTGCAACAAAGTGTACAATTAAAATGTCATTTTTCTGAGTGTTATGTGCTTGTATCATGAAAAACTTCATCGAACTTCTATTGAGAATTATTTCTTTAAAAGGAGCCGTTGCTATCAGGTTGTGTGCTGCTTCTATATCTGTCCCAGCTGCTAAGAGCAGCTGAAGTGTGTAGTGCTAATTCAAAAGGCTCTGGAAATTCTTGGCTCTGAGACCATGCCCAGAATTACTCTGTGTTGTTAAGTCCATTAGAGCTGTGTGAGATAACAGCCTGCTCAGAAAATATGACTGAAGCAGATGTTTTCAGCACCTGAAGAGTCTATTGAAATGAGCATCTGTGATAAGAAATAGGACTTGTCTCTCTTTATTTGTTTTACATTCTGCTGCCATATAAATAAATGATCACTCTCAATCCTATTACGTCTTCTAGCAAGGCAGGTGTGACCTGACTGTGAACCCACTGCCCCTTTCCCAGAGTGTCTTACTAGGCAATGGGTGTGTTTGCCAAATTCTGATTAGATTAATCATATTTTACAATCCTATTTAAGTGGTCCCCACAGCCTTGGTTGGCTAGCATATTCCTCACTGCTTCTCCTAAACTGTAGACAAATTTGCTCTAAAATGGTGTGTTATTTTACCTTGAGCAGTTGTCTTTTTGTGTCACACTTAGAAATCCCTGTGCATTGATGGAAGGGAGCAAAGCAGTGATCAGGCTCGAAAAGTTAGGTCTTCAGACAGGCTTTGAGACGATGTGTGACTCCTCTGCCATGGCTACAGGTCATCATTTGTCAGCAAGACATCAGGGATGAAATCCTAGCCTCCTAGAGGCTGATCAGCAATGCTGGTTGTCCCAGCTATTTCCCAGTCTGTCTTGGAAAGAAACTGTGTTGTCTTATGCTCTGTCAAGCAGTACATATGGGCAATTAAAACCTTTTGTAAAGAGATCACCAAAGACATATTGTTATTGCTCCTAATGTTCTTAGTATTTTGTGATGTTAACTGGATTGTTTACTCTGTACGTTATCACTTTTAAAAATGCATTGAGTTACCCGTAATTAGAACCAGGGCTTGGCAAACTTAGTGCAGTTTCAAAAGCTCTGTGAGATGTAACTCTGTCTATAAGACAAGGCACAGTGCAAAGCATGTTCTGTTTTGTGGGGTTTTTTTTAGGAAAATGATTGTTTTACTTAATGAAGCATGTTAAATACTCTTATAAGGCATTTTTTTCCCTGAAAGCCAAAAGCATGAAAAATAGTGATTACTTTATACTGTAATACAAAGTCCTGTAATGCCTTGTAATATTAAACCTTTTTAAAAAGTCTGTGGTTTAGAGGGAATGAATGAAAAATATTTATTAGCAAAATATTGTTTATTCATGTATATATGTTTCGTCAGGTCTTCTTTTGAAGTAGCTCACAACAGGCCTTGAAAATAGCTACATGTAATTGTACAAATTGATGTTATTCTGCAGAGAAACAACCTCTCTGATTTGAAAGTTTTTCACACAATCTCTCTGCAAAGCTTATTTTTCTCTACATGAAAATGACACCTTTTCTCAAATCAGACTGTGTAAACAGTAAAATTCTCTAGTGCCCAGCACTGTGCTCTGCTTTTTAAAGTTTTAGATAAGATATGTCCAGAAGCTGTTGGAGTCAAGGCCCTTTGACACGAGCAGTCCCAGATTTGTGATAAACACTTGAAAGAAAAAATACGCTCATCCTTATGAAGATTATATTCCTCAGTGATAATGTGTGTGCAGTATAATTAAACTTCAAAAAGTTTTGATACCTTTGCAGTTCATAGCTAACCAAAATCAAACAATGAAGGACTATGAGTGGAGATAAAATACTTAATTCAATGTTGTTATATCCAATGGGTGAATACTTCTGATTCAACTACTGCCTGGCTGTAAGGCCCAGTCTGCCAAGTTTTTAGTTCAGCTATGTCTCTGGCAGCTCCCTAACCAGAATGCATGGTACTAATTTTATTTAAAATGCCTAGGTGAATTACATTTACAGTATGCTGTAACATATTGAGCATTTGTAAATGTGGCAAAGACAAAACCAAAACCTAGAAAAACACTGACAATATAAAAGCAAATACTTTTTGAAGCCAGTAAGGAACTTCTTTTTTATTTTATTTTATTTTTTTGGCTCAGTAGGAACACATTTAGGTCCTTAAAGATTTATAATTGTGAAAAAAACCATGGTTTACATTTGGAAACCTATTCCTCCATCCTCATAGACGCTGATGCTGAAATCCCTGGAGCTCCTGGTGCACCACTGGATGTGCAGTGCTTAGATGCCAACAAAGATTATGTCATTGTCTCCTGGAAGCAACCCGCTGTCGATGGAGGAAACCCCATCCTCGGATATTTCATTGACAGGTCAGTGAGCACGCTGGACTGGAGAATTCATATTGCTGCTTGTTCTAACTTAAAAAACTAAACGCACACTGAAAATAGTCATTTGTTATTTTCATTCTTTTTACTGGCCTGAAGAAATTACTTTTTTTTTTTTTTTTTTTTTTTATATTGGCTGGACCTGATCTAACTTTCATGGAAATAATCACATATTGCTTCATTTAACTGCAGAGAAAGGATTCTGTGAGATGCTGCATAGCTCAGCACTCGCTGCTTCCTATAAGCTTGAGAGGCCTTGGGACTTTGCAGTGTTTGGGAGCTTATAGGGTCTGCTGTTTCATTAGGCAAATGTGTCTCCTTTTGTACCATAGCTCTTCTGCCTCTTTCCTAATAGTTACTATGTAACAAAAAAACAAAATATTATCTCCTAGAGACTTGGATTTCTTTTTTATATGCTGCTGTTATCTAAGCTCTTAGATTCACAAGCTTCATGCAAATCATGCTTACTTGTTTGTCTCTGCAACAATAAGAATTGGAAATAATTTTTAAAAATATGAAATCTCCAAACCTCCACATATCACACAGTGGCAGGAGTGCAGAAACAAGGATTTAAGAAATTCAGTCAGCATTTTGAGACTTACAATGATCTTCAGTGCTGGTAATATTTGTTTGAATTTCAGTAACAGAATACATCATTAGTAATATGGAATTTCTATGGGCTTATTCAGATGCATGTATTATGCCATTGTATATACTTACATTATATATATTACATTTTATATCTGTAAAAAGAGGGCATTGCTTTTTGAAATAAATCCAACATTTACATATAACTTTTTGCTAACCTTTGAGTGTCAGTTGGTGCTGTAACTGTGCTGCATTAGGACTAAGATAGAGCTCTTTACCATTAATTGAAAAATCCTTAACAAAATATAGGACTAGACTCTGAACAATAATATCTCATTTTAAAACTAAGCTATTAAAGGATGTTAGCACACGGTAACTGCAAGACGAATGGTATTTTGCTTTTTCTCTTGTGTTCACCTTCTTTATTCTGCATTTGCTCCTAAATTCTAAGCTGTGTTGCTGCTCTCCAGTGTTTGATCCCACCAAAGGCATTTAGGTAGCCAAATATTCAGCCAGGATAGCCCCTAACTGCCTTTTTTGAGTGAGTGGGTGGTCGAAGCCAACAGGGCTGATCTGTGCTAAAAGCAAAGCTTGTACATTCCTCACCCCAGACAGAAACCAGAACCACAAAACTGCCCTGAGCAGGACGGTAGCAATTTTCTCAAACAGAAATGCTTGCATCTACCAAGAAAACGGTGTGGGAACTGTAACATTCACTTTGGTAGATATCTCATCGGCAATAAAAAGTCTTTCCCAAGCTACAGGGCCATGTTCCTGTTGACCACATTGCTCGATACTGGGAAGACATCACCACAGGCTCCTCCTGGCCCTCTGAGCTGAAGTGGCTGCTGGTTATATCTCTTCCTTCTGCCAGAAATCACCCTGCTGACATGTGTGAGGCTTCACAGCTGTGTGACCAGCAGCACCATGCTGGGTCTTGTCATTGAAGTGACTGCAGCCAGCACAGCACAGGCTCCCTTGGCAACCTCAGTGGTTTCTGAAGCAGGGTTTGGCTAAGTGCCCAACTTTAACCCTGTTCATGGCCATCCCTGCGCTGTGCTGGTCTCAGAACTCACCATGGAGGTCTCTGCACCCTGAGAAGCCCAGTGTGCCACATGCACAGTGCAGCACTGTGCAGGAAAGAGGAACTAGTCACCTTCTGGCAACTGCAAGAGAGACAGGTGTTTCATGTCCCTTCAAGTATGCTAAAGCTGACACTCCCTGAGCATACTTTGGAGGGTTTAAGCACTGAAGTGAGTTCTGATCCTGTCCCTCTTCAGTTAAGGAAAAAAGGGGTGCAGCTGCAAGGGATTTAGTGCGTGCCCAGACCGTACTCAGCCCCGATACCCTGGTGCAGCTGCTTTGATGTCACCAGTATATAAAACTGCTGTGGAAACTTGTGCGGACCAGGAAATCAATGCGAACAGATGGTGGAGCTGCAAAGGCGTGTGGGTGCCCCTTCCCGGCACTGCTCATGCTGTTTGTATTTTCCAGGTGTGAGGTCGGCACCGCCCACTGGACCCAGTGCAATGAGAACCCCGTGAAGTTTGCTCGTTTTCCTGTCACTGGTCTGATTGAAGGCCGTTCCTACATTTTCCGAGTCCGAGCCGTGAACAAAGCTGGTGTCAGCCTACCGTCCCGGGTGTCAGAGCCCGTGGCTGCTCTGGATCCTGCAGACAGAGCCAGGCTTAGAAGTAAGACGTGTTTTTTGCTTGTGAGGCTTAAGAAGTCACAACCCATTTAAAATGAAAAAAAAAATAAAAAAAAAAAAGGGAAAAAAAAGAAAAATTATGACAATTAACTCAGAAGCCTTCAAAGTGCCACTAGGGGGAGCAGTACAAACCAAAATATTCTTTGGAGGTAGCTTTGCCAAGAAGAAATCACCGTGCTCTTTGCACTCAGTGCTCTGTCTGATGAAACGGCTATGACTGGCTGCAGTGCTGTGCTCCAAACTTGCAGGAAGAGGGGGGAAAAGGCACAGGAGAGCGAGAGAAACTCACTTTTGTTCAGCCAACAAATAGCTGAACAGATCCTGTGAATAGTCTCTCTGAGACACAGACAAGGGTGCCTGATTCTGTGCTCATGTGACAATCAAAGTCTTGCAATAACATCAGGGCAATACCGGGACAGCCCCACAGATCCCAGGCTTTCTGCTTTAAAGTTAGAATTTTACAAGTCAAGGATATTTTTCCTGTGGCCTCACAATGTCTCAGGTATCTTGCTTCCATGTTCACCCCTCTACCCATATGCCACAATCATACGCCTAAAATCAATTTCTACTTCCATTCAAAATCTATCTCTACATATTTCTGAACATATAAAATTAAAATGGTCCAATATGAAGAGGTATTGTACGCAAAGCTACAGGGATCCAATGGTCCCAGCTTGTATGAGTTACTGTATACAATGCAGCCAGATAATCTAAGTTCCTATTCAAGATAAAAACAAAAGGCCAGAGGAAGGAGGTTTGGCACTGCCAGGAAACATTGCACTCAATCATATTTGTGAAACCTGAAGTCAGGGGAAGGCCTCTTCTTCTCAATGGGCAGCATAGAAGCTTTCTCAGGATATGAAGTCTGGTTTTGTTGACCTATTTGCATTATATCTCCTCTCCTCATCCTTCATGACCTTTTCTCCCCACCGGCTCCCTCTCTGCTCGCATCTCCAAAACAGATCAGCCACTGTAAGGTGAGCAATGTGGAGGTGGAGAACAGCATTGCAAAAATTATCTCTGAAAGTGCATTGACCCGGCTGATAACTGAATGCATAACTGCAATAATATGGTAATGTAGAGGCGCTGAGAGAGCCACCCAAATTATATCAAGTGGATGTGTTGAGTCAGGCTGAGACATTTCTGTTTGTGACTGTGACCTGAGATTTAAAAGCTGGTAATGTGAAGGAAAGTGGTTAAAAGGAGACAAAAAACAGCCTGCAGGAATTCGGCTGTTCTTTTAATAAGTGAGCTGTTAAACCAAAGGAATAGAGGATAGAAAATAAAGTTGAAATTATTCTCTGAAAACAATGAAGTGAGCCAAATAGCTCTGCTTGTCACCTAGGAGACTTCAGTGACATTTCAGAAAGGAAGACATGTTTTGGTGGATTAAATTTTCTAGCTATGTTGGTTGCTGAGCTGCTCACAATATTCAAGCTGATAAGCCTGCAACTAGCGTGGGTAACTAGCTTGCTACATGAATAAGAGTTACAGCATTAACCAAACCCAGAGCTCACAGGGACCCTGCAAATACCAGTTTTGAACCACAAAAGAGTCAGTTTTCTCATTGTTTCAAAAGTTCTGGAAGTCTCCCATTCCCATGATACCTCTGGCATTCGTTTCAGGTCACCCTTCTGCTCCTTGGACTGGACAGATCATTGTGACTGAGGAAGAACCTGCAGGTAAACACAGTCCTTTTGCCTACAAAAGTCTAATGTGAAACTGGCTGAGTAATTAGGAGAACTCTGAGTGAGTACAGTGGACTTTGGCACTCACCCAAAGTTCGTTGTTCTGAGAGCCACTTGACCTTGAATAATTCACAGCTTGGTTGTTGAGATGTGGTTTCATTATTCAGGACCCCCAAAAAAAGCATGCTTAGAATTAAAAGAAGGACATTTAAAACTGACATTTAGAAGACTTCTAACTCTACGTTTTTTAAAATTATCAGGTGGCAAGGTATATTAATACTCCTATATTTCAATTATGGCACCACTTCTGAGACAAATATAAAGGAATTAAATATTAATTTCTTATTCTGTTCTTCAGAGGGTGTTGTTCCAGGTCCCCCTACAGACCTCCAAGTTATTGAAGCCACCAAGAATTATGTTGTGCTTAGCTGGAAACCTCCTGGACAGAGAGGCCATGAGGGTATCATGTACTTTGTGGAAAAGGTAAAATTGGACAAAATCAAAATTATGCTGTGGCAACCTTTTACGTTTGTTTTGCCAGCTCTTCTGGACTTCTAGTTAACTTTCATTTCTCTCTGAGACTTTCAAACTAGGGCCAGGACTAGAACTTCATCAAGATAATTGTTAAACTGTAGATTAGGATAAACTAAGAAGAGAAGAAAGAAAAGAAATAGGAAAGCAGGTGAAGATTGTGTCACAAACTGTAATATTCTTTTGTGAACTGTGTTATTCACCTCACTTGGAGCAGATGAGCTGACAAACTCTATAATGAGAAAGCACAGAGCAAAGTCACATGTTTATATATATATATAACAATACACGAAATATATTCATAAAATTTGTCTGGTAGGACAGATTGTTAACACTTTGGATGGAAGCATTATCCAAGAGTTTCTTGGCATTAGCAGTTTCTCTTCCAGCTGCCTTTTCATATTTATCCTCTACATTAACTTTGCATTTGCTTCACCAACTCAGCAAAGATGACAGAATTTCTTGTCTGATTTTCTAGAACAGAATCAGTTTTAATTTCAGTGTTCAGCTTTCCTGAGGTGTTTCTTTATGGCTGCTAGCCTAGAAAATTCTTCACCCCATCACCCTTTTTACTTGCATGTCATGGCTCATAAAGTTTTTTATCAATGCTTTTCTCTATCAGGCTGGAGGTGTCATCAAGGGAGACATAAATATCTTCCCATTATGTGTTTTTCATCTCTCGTACAAAATCTGATTTAAATAAGTGAATTTCACTTAGCAACAGCCTTAGAGAGGGTGAATATATGAATTTTGAGTTTCCATAAAAGAAAGCTTTTCAATAACTGATTACACGCTGAGTACTCAGCACTAATGTCAGATAGTCAGAGAACGTTCTCCTGAGAATTTGAATCCCTCAGAAACCAGAGCCATTACTTGAAATTATAGTTGATATAAATCACAGTGAAAAATTATTCAGTAAGTATTAGTAGTATAAGTGATCATGATATGTAGAGTTTCTAGCCACAGAAATAAAAACAATTTGCGAATTAGTTGCATATGTTAATTTCTTTTCTGGGAAATGACAGTCAGACCCTGATGAGGGTCATATTCCTCATTCTGGAAGCCACACCAAAAACATTAAGAGTGACACAAGCACATTTATAAGCACTGTAGTAATGTTGGAGTTTTAGTCTTTACATGATGTTGAATATCTGCAGAACATATTTTGAAAGTGATCCAAATGCAGTTATTAATAGTATCACATCCTTGTGATGCAGAGGACTTTAGCTTTGGTATATAAAAAATAGTAAACTTTTATCTAAGTTTTCTGGAGTAGGTGGACATCTGGTAGATTTGTAATCTTTGAAATATGCTAATTCTGTGAAAAGGCAAAGAAAAAGGGATGTGTCTCCCTGTTTTCCACAGCAGATGTGCATTTGGTGGTCTGGGTAGAAAGCCTTGTTGCCTTAGACACTGAGCTTTCAGAGGCATTTGTTCTGAAAATGGTTTCTGGGATTGCCTACAGTGTGTTGCAGGCACAGAGGACTGGCAAAGGGTGAACACTGAGATCCCTGTGAAGTCTCCTCGCTTTGCAGTTTTTGATTTGGCTGAAGGCAAATCCTACTGCTTCCGAGTTCGCTGCTGCAATTCAGCTGGAATCGGTGAACCCTCAGAAGCAACTGAAGCCACTGTAGTGGACGACAAACTTGGTAAGTTTGTGATCATGTGTATTAAATTACCTCCATGGTAACTTTTCAGTTTGTGATGTAATTGTTCTGTCTGTAGGCAGATAGAGGCCCAGAAAATAATTCAGCTTTGAAAAGTGCTGAATGACTTACTCCCTTTAACTAAAATAATTTTGGTTTGGATTGTTCAACCTTTAATGTATAGTCAAACGACAGATGCAAACCAAGGAAAATAAGGATGCCAAGAGCTTCAAAGACTGAAAATAGCAAAAGAAAAGGAAAATTCAAGGAAGTACAAAAACGTTTTGTTTTACTTGGAGTCTTTCTTGAAAATAAGCCCAGACACCAGCAGAGTTCAACCTTCCTTTTTTGCAATTAAACAAAACTGAAGAATTTAATGCTTACATGAAATGAAGAGACTATTTTCAGTGGAAGAGAAGCCAAGACGTTCAACACAGTAAAACATCAGTAGCTACACTTACATTAGCAATTTGTTTCCAAATAGCAATGCAGATTTCAATCCAGTTCCCAGATGGTCTCTGTTCGCTTCATATTAAGTCCTCAGAGCACTTTAATGAATGTGAGTTACAACTTTTAAGAAGAGTAAAACGTCTCCTTGAACAACACTGTAGATGCTCTTGGCTACCTAAGAAGGGCATTTGTTTCTGGCTTATCCTATGGCCTGCACAAGATCTTCAATGTGCGCCTAATACATTTTACCTTTTAGAAGGCTCCAAATCACATCTCTGGTGCAGATATTCAGTACAAGGGAATAAACTAAATATAATTTGAAGGAAATGCCCTGAATCATAGGCAATGGAGAAATGGGGAATCTCACTACCGAAGGCTTGAGCCTACTGATCCTGTCCTGTCCTTAAATCAGAGAAGTTTTTTGAAGGTTAAATCTGTACTAGTCAAGCTAATATAATCAAGAATAGAATGCCATCCTTATTTTATTTGACTGGCTGGTCACTAATGTATTTCTACCTCTCTCCCATAGATATTCCCAAAGCTCCTGGCCGTATTATGCCTACTAGAAATACAGACACCTCAGTTCTTGTCACCTGGACTGAACCCCCAGATGCCAAGGAGCTAGTTGGGTACTACATTGAGTCAAGTGTAGAGGGATCTGGTCGCTGGGAACCATGTAACAACAATCCAGTGAAAGGCACAAGGTAATGAATTTTAAAGGATGAAAATTATGGTAACCGGTTTCTGACCTATTAGATATATGTGTTTTCCAGTCATTAGTAGCAGCAGAGGTAATCTCTCTGTGGTAGCCAGAGGGCTGGAGTCAGTCTTGCGTGTGAAGTTCATAAGAAGTTATAAAAACATACTTCAAAGTGTGAGCCTTGTCTAAAAAGAAATTATAACCTACCTTACATTAGAAACAATTAGGCAAGGGGGTAAAAACGTGGACATGCCAGTGAAGGAAAGAGAAGTAGCTCGCTAATTCTATTATTGTACAGCTTGACAAGAAACAGTACATTGAGGAATGACTGAAGTTACAAACGTGGAAAACTAAACTGCATAATGTTTGGAAGCAAAGTTGTTTTGGAAGACTACTGTAAACATTTCTGGACTGTGTATCTAGACTGCCAGGAGGGCATGTGGACTACATAATACTAACAGTATTACTTTCTAATGGTTCTTTCACTTGCAATAATCAAGATATTAATGAACACTCATATATTGGGTACGAACTCGCATTTCTTCGTGATATGAAGCTTGGTCCCTAGTCAGAAAAAATAATGAAGATTTAAGACTTTATAAGCTAAATCAGATTTGCATTTATTTGAATAAGGATATAATCTTCAGAGTCTGAAGGAGCAATTGCAGAACTTTGTCTCAAGTGGATTGATGTCAATACAGGGATAGTCCCTGATTGTTATGACTGATTATGCTTACTTGTAATTGCTATCCATGACAATCCTTAGTAAAATAAGTAAGGCTCTGCTAAATACTCTGGAACCAGCTTTGTTGTTTAGAAAAGCATTGTAAATGCTTAGTAAGTCAAAAGTACCTAAACCCTCACTTTCTTGAACACAAGCACAACAATTTCTGCTTAGTATTCTTTTGTGCATTCATATTGCAACAGATCTATGTGTCAATATTATATACTTTCATTATCTACTTCCATGGTTTATATTATAGCTATAGCAAGTATTGGTGAATTTTTGTGCTGTTTGCTCACTGTAAAATATGAAATGTGATCTTGATTCACCTTAGAAATAAAAATATTATTCTGAGCTAATACATATTGTGATATAACTACACTGCATAGATTTCTATCAGTGCATTTTTAGTCACAGTGATATAATGTATGATGCAGTCAGGCACAGGTTGTCTCTTAACTCTTGGTTTTTCTGATGGAGTCAATCTCAAAGCATTAGCTGTAGTTCATAGTTTGCATTATGAAGACTATTTTGATCTTTTGAAATTTGTTTTCTGCCCTCATCTTGGTGAAAGCAAATAATGTGAAGAAGTCTACTAGAATGGCTTGGAAAAATTCCACTCTGAAAATTTTGATTCAGGTTTTACTTTTTCCCCCAAAATAAAACTTTGATTTTGTTTTCCACATTATATTTGCTTCATACATCATCGCATGAGGTCAGTGTTGGTAGTACAAGACATGACATTATGAAGTAGAATCAAATAAAAGTAATAAAACACACTTAAAATACTTATTGAAAAATAAATGTTGTTTTAAATAAAAAGTTTAAATTTCCAAACCACAGTCTATTCCTAAATAATCTATTCCCAAATAATCTATTCCCTGGTTTGGGAAATTTTGTGTTGTCAGGGTGGACACCAGAGAAAATTTATGAGGGTATTTTTAATGTGAGAGTCAAGTAATCTAGTAAAAAACCTATTCAAATAAAGGAATTTGTCTGGCTCAGATTATTGTGCTATGTGTAGAAGCAAGAAAGTGAAACAAGAAAAATTATTTAACTCTTGTACAATGCCCTGTAATTTTTGTAATTTTTGTAATTTTTGTAATTTTCCATTTATGATTGGATGTGATTTATGGAAGTTTGTGCTACATTTATCTTTTACTTATGTAATGAAAATATCCCACAAGAAGCAAATATAGACCTTACCTCTGCAGATTTTCACATTTTTCTATTAGGAAGTATGGATTTTACATACTAGCAGAAGTGAAGTAGACCCTGCGATAACACAAAAACTTGTGCAGTCTAGAGAAGGAGTGTTAGTAAATGGTATGTCTAAAGAAACAGGGGTTTAGACATTATCTTTGTTGGATGAACGAGGTGCTTAGAAACCTTCTGCATTCTCTGACCTTCATATAAGAGACTGGGATCATGGTTTATCCTTAGTTTTATAAATTTACGGAAGAAATACTTTCTCTTCCCTCTTAAGATTTTTCTTTTCTTTATAATATTTTCTAAGTATTCCTTCACTGATTTGTTTTAGATTCATTTGCCATGGGCTCAGCAATGGTGAGAAGTACATTTTCAGAGTCAGAGCTGTTAATGCAGCAGGGCTCAGTGAATTTTCCCAGGATTCAGAGCCTATAGAGGTGAAAGCAGCCATTGGTAAGCCATTTTCCATTGCTCTTTTCAATGGTATATATATTGGGTCTTAATTAAGTAAAGAAGTTTTCAGCAATTATTTGTAACTAATCATTTTGTTTTACAATGTTTTTCGCAAATAATAATTTATCCATAGATCCTATGGTCTCACAGCCATAGTTTCACAGTCACTGCACTCTTGTAAACTGTTCACCTTCACCATCCAGTCTTCTTCAAGTGTTTCTTGTGAACCACTGTATAAGGGCACTGTCAAGTTCACTTCACAGGTATCCTGGAAAATGGAATGTCATTCTGATTCTGTAATCTGGTATATCACCTCTAATGTACACCATCCTATACGCAATCAGTTTCTAAGAAATTTGTTTCCATACCTAAAGTCAGTAATCAGTGCAAAGTGTCTTTTGTAAACCTTCTATAACCCTGTGTGTTCTCCCTTTGCTGATGGATTATTTCTGTTTGCCACTGCCTGAACTAATCCATAAAGATTAATGAGATCATCAGGCTAGAATGAATTGCATGTCTGCAACATCCTCATTCTCATTTTTATCAAAACTGCATACCTCTCAACCTTAGAGCAGAGAGATGTGGCCCAAGGCAATTTTCTGAGATCATCTTGAAAGGATCAGAAACATGACCTAGAAGATCTAATACTAAAATAATTGTAGCAAAACAAGGATACTGTTAACATTCCATCTTTTTTTTTTTCTGCTCTGAAAACTAGACATTATTTTAAAAAGCATTATTTGTGAGAAGGCTGAGAGGTATTCCATACACTTCAAATTTTTGCAAATTCAAGCTTAACATTTTGTGCATAAACCCAGTCATTTGTCATAATTTGGCTGTATTTTTAGCTGTATGCATTTCTTAATTCTGTTGACTAAATGAAGTAAAAAGAATGTATTGTAATTCAAAATGTCTTTGCTGTTTTCTGGCAATTATAGGGGGAGGATTGCTTCATGGTGTGTGTCCTGAACTGAGTGGTAAAGCTGGTGGACTAACAGACCGCACTACCAGCTGGGAAGGCATGCATGAGACCTCCCAGCCTATCTTTGACACAGATGCTTTGCTAAAATGCAATGCTAAATTTAATAGAGACACACTACCCAGTAGCTGTGACAAACTGGGGAGTACAGGAGACTGTAACATGAGAGAAATGGTTAAGGATGCTTCCGCACCACAAAAAGTTGCTGCTAAGCAGGCAAGTAAGTCTCGACCCGGTGATCTTTTGACAGTGGAAAAAGTCACAAAGAAGAAAGATACAGGTGAGAATTAATAAAATAAGTAGATTTAGTTGCTTTGGTACATCCACTTCAGACTGCTGTAACCTCTGTTCATCCACTCCTCAAGCGGACATGCTCTGCGGTGATGCATCCTTCATCAGGCCCATCAATTATGTGCTCAACTCTCCATCAAGATCATTACACATATAATGGTATTGGAGACCACTTTACAAATTCAGTGGTTACTGAGAGTGAAACATATAAATAAGTTTAGTAATTTAATGGCTTGTTTGACTACATTTTAATGTACACAAAACACTATAATATTTCTAAATCACTTCAGTAATTTATTAGGAGTCTGGTTACCTAGTCCCTGGCTTATATATGTGGGCAGGAAACAAAATCTGATTATGTTGGTAAGCATAAAAATCTGTGTTCTGTTAGGATATACGAAGATCCTTTGTGGATTTATGCCTAAGCTACAGCTTATCTTTGACACACTCTGAATGTTGTGTTCTATCTCTGATTGATAGCAGTACGTAAGGAGGAAAACCTATCATTTTATAGGTACATGCACAAAATCATGTTTGATGTTTTCAGCACCTAAGCACCCATTGTGCTCAAGAAATGTGGGGCTTGAATTTCATCCTGCTACCCAGACAATGAACTGAACTCCTCCCCATGCCTCTCAAACGAGCCTAAAAAACTTGGGCAAATGTTGAACAGAAAATAAAGTAGAGGTTCCTGGAGCTAGATAACACTGCTATAAAACATTGAAGACAAAAGAAAACATATATGATGTGGGATTTCCATCCAAAGTAGGACTTTGGAGTCACAAGTAGGGCTTTTCACTGGTGCATGACATATTGGGTGCAGGCAACCATTTCTCTACTAGATACAGAAGAAATATAAGAAATTGGGTTGGGATTAAGTAAATGATTTCTGCATTATTATAAAAAAAAAAAATCCAAGAAGGAGGATTATGCCATGCATTTTTTAATGTAAGTTCCAGTAACAGACATGTTCCATTTCTGGTCAGTCTACAGTGCCTGTGATCACACTGTCTTCCGTTAAGGTAAGATCATGTGATGGGTGCAATGATAAAATTTGCACAGTGTATAATTTAAAAAGAAAGAAGAAACAGATAAAATCCATTCTTGGGAGAGAAGAATGCAAGACTATTTAAAAAAGAAAAGGAACTACAATGCATACTGTATGTGTGAAAAAAGGTTTGGTTTCTGCAAAAGAAAACAAATCATTGCATCTCCATTTTTTTTTACTTTTCCTGTAGTGATAGTTTCAGTTCCTCATTTTTCACAATATTAAAGTGAGTCCTGATCACTTGCATCAGAGCTGCAATTGCAACACGTTCTTTCACCATGTATCAGCTTGCTTTTCAAAAACAGGGGTTCCTGAAAAGTAATTCCTATGCAGTTTGGACTTCTGCATTTGGTTTGTGGAAGTTTTTACCCTGCATTTCTAATTCCAACTCCAGAAACTTCCCTTGAGTGCATAAATATTGTCCTAATTAGGAAACGCAGGGTAGGAGCCACCTGAATATGGTAAGTGAAAGCCAGTCTGACAACTGAAATATTACTTCCTACTTACGTGCTATTCACATTGAAACAGCTGCTCCATCTCCACCTTATGACATCGTGGTGCTTGAGAGTGTTCGTGACTCAATGGTATTGGGATGGAAACAACCTAAAGTCACTGGTGGAACTGAAATTACTGGCTACTATGTGAACTATCGTGAAGTGGTTGATGGAGTTCCTGGGAAGTGGAAGGAGGGCAACATTAAGGCTGTTACTGAGAGAGCCTACAGGGTAAGAGATTAACTTCTGTTATTGCTGGGGGTGCAGACAGTATTTCCAAAGCAAATCTCAAAGACACAACTTTGGGTTGAGTTATGATTCAGTCTACAGTTAACTGTTCAGAGGGTTTTAAATCTATGATGATAAATGTATTTAGCTCTGTTAAACTTCCCTGTAAAATTGTTTGTACACTTACCCAGTAGTCTAGCACCAACTCTTGCCTGTAAATTCACTGACATATTCTGATTTGTACCTCAGGACCTCACAAGAAATGGCATTCCTACTGGGCTTGGTGGACATATCCCAGTGCTTGATGGTGCTGGAACCAGCCCTATGCCAGCTGCTTTTTGTTATCAGTTCTTGACCCAGCTTAGAGACAGTGCTAGCTGCAACCTTGTTGAACTGCTTTAGAAATGAAGAGCAATGCCAGGACTGAGTTTCACCCCGCTGTGAGGACTACTCTTGCCTTAAGTGAACTTGCTCTGTACCACGAGGCAGACTAAGATAATTGTTGAGCAATACCCTGTTTCCTCCCTGACTACTAAAGTGTCTATCAATAGAAAAAGGGGGTTGCAATCTGAATGTGCTAAGACCACGCAAATACGCTCCATCACTGATTAGAGGAAAAAACAAGATAGTTATCACTTTAAGCTGTCAATAATACTTCCATCTGCAGGCACACTTAAAAGCACGCTCATGTGTTCAATAATTGCTATTGTGACTTTCTTCTAAAGACTCAATCCAAAGTTAATAAGTACCATCTTATTGATCCTGCAGATAGAAAACCTGAAGGAAAACATGGTGTACCAGTTCCAGGTGGCTGCTGCTAACTTGGCTGGGGTTGGAACGCCCTCTAAACCAAGCAACCCCTTCAAATGTGAAGTGTGGACCATTGCTGTACCTGGTAGGATCCTGAGTGGGACACAGCCCAGAGTGCTCTGTGATCTGTTATCTAAGTCCTCAATGCAGTCTGTTTGCAGGGGAGTCAACGGGGCCCTGAAGTTCATGCCCAGGCTTGAATCTCCATCACTTTGATGTAGTACCTGTACAGTGATGCATTACATAATCCCTGTTTAATCGGTAGCATTTTGCAAGCAGCTTGTATTTTTTTTTTTTAATCTTTCCTTCTTGATCCTCTACTGTGTCTGCCACTTTGCTTTCTAGTTTAAATAGTAGACATAAATACCTGCCTAAGGCACAAGGCAGAGAAGCATGAGGTCTTGTAAATGTATCACTTGTGTAAATGTATCACTTCAAGGCCAGATCCCTGAAGTGATACATTTACACAAGCAGGACATTAGCTTAATAATTAACTTATTTCTCAGAGTTTGGAGCTTATTTGTCAATTTTGTAAGTTCATGAATATTTGATCAAGATACCAGTCTCAACCAATCAGATTGCTTTTTGGACCAGTCTTTTTAATTGACATGGGTTGCATTTACATCAGGTTCTAGATATGATACAGAGGAGCTGCAGGTTATGTCAGTTTTGTGTACACCATGTGTGTCTGGTTTTGATCTCTGAAGTCTTATGCATTAATCCCTTTGGGATTTATTTTGATGCCACAACTCCAACTTTTACCTTTCAGGGCCACCCCACGATGTTAAATGCACAGAAGTTAGGAAGGACTCTCTGGTTTTACTGTGGAAGGAACCAGTTTATACTGGCCGTAGTCCCATAGTTGGTTACTATGTTGATATGAAGGAAACTGAAGCAAAGGAGGAACGCTGGAGAGGTGTCAATGAGAAGCCACTTCAAAAGAAATACTTGAAGGTAAATAGCCAAAGATTCAAATACTGGTGTAACAGTATAACCTTGAGGACGTCAGTCTTCAATAACATCATCCTGTGCAGATCATGGTTCCACTAAATGGAATACTTAGTAAGATATTTTGGGCCAAGGATACAGGCATGTAATACCTGTATAGTCAGACAAGACAGTAACTCAGATATCAAACTGGTATGACAAGTCTAAAAATAAAAAAAAAGCACTGCTAAAACCAACTACCATTCTTGTAACACAGGAGGCATCCCTAGCATTTACTGACTCAAAGGGTATCACTAAACAAAACCAGATGCTGTGATAGTATGGCAAATGATTCTTTCTAATACAAAGTATCCTCTGCTCACATTTCACAAGTTAAACCCAAGCTTTTTGCACTGTTACGCTACACAATTTTGTGGAGTGGCTCTAAATAAGGGAACATCAGTATCTCAGTTCTAGAGATATAAATGAAATAGATTTCCTATTTGTATGCTTTTCAGAGTATTTGAAAGACAACTCACTTTAAAACATGTTCCTTTCATATATGTTTTAAAGGAGTATTCACAGGTGATATAATGCCAGTAGAATTCCTCAGGTCACTACAGCTAAGTCTGTACAATGAAATGCCCTCCTGATTCTAAATAGGTGTTGCTGACACTTATTACCCTGATAATTTGAATTTTAAAAGCCAGCATTTCTCTGCAGGAAAAGACTGTTCCAAAACCAATGCTCCTTTTGCAAAGAAAGTCAATGACAGTAATGACACTGTCTGAATGTTAGCTATGTACACAAGGAAGAAGCAAGTCATACAGATTAGTCATGTCGCCCTGGAATTGGAAGAAAAAAAAAAAAAAAAGACAACTGGAAAATAAATGAAACAAAACAAGAAAGGAAATATAATTGTCAGGTATCCAGACGGATCTTAATAAGCACGAAATTAAAATCAGTGTTTTGCAACCCATTGTGTGTGTATATTTGGTTCCTCCAGATTGGTGGCCTAACAGAAGGCATGAGTTACGTGTTTCGTGTGCGGGCAACAAACCAGGCTGGTGTTGGGAAACCATCAGATGTCACGGATGCTGTCATAGCTGAAACACGACCAGGTTTGTTAGAAATACTTCCTCTTTCTCATTGTATTTACTCAGGTTCCTGTTTGTGAGATGTGTTCACCTGCAGGCTACAGGCCAACAGCCTGACCTCTCTCAGGTCAAGTTTTTTACAAAGCAAGATATGAGGGTGTTATCTTAGTTTCTTGTCTGGTATATTTTAAGACCAGAACAGATTTTCTTACCGAAACTACAGGTTCAGGAAAATAAAGATACAATAAAGTGGTAAGATTTGCATGTATCTATAGGTAGATAAATCAGCAGAAGACCCACTAAAATCAGCTCAACCAAACGATATACTACAGATGTAGATTTTGCCCTCCTTGTATTAAACTTGTTGTTTATGCTTTATCATTCTCCTTTTTATATGTAATGTGCCTCAGGAAAGGGTAAAAGAAATTACTTTTTTCCCTTGATCTTTAAAATAAAGGCTTTAAAAACACAATGAAGTCACTTGGGAGACCACTTTCAGTAGGAATTCAAGTGCAGCTGTTTGCTGGAGTCATCCTCGAAGGCTGGCTCCAACATGTCTGTAACAACAGAAAGAAACACAGAAAAGGCAGAATCTCCATACCTAGAATTTCAGGAAACCCCTGGGTTCCATTTAGCTATACAAGTAACTCAGGTGACTTTGATCAGAGACAACAACTTCTTGTCACTAAGTCCTAACAGAAAACACAAGCATGGGCTTGTGCCTTATTCAGCTTATTCAGATTATTTTAGAAGTGCAGAGTTCTACAAGGT
Source organism: Empidonax traillii (assembly GCF_003031625.1). Classification (NCBI taxonomy): domain Eukaryota; kingdom Metazoa; phylum Chordata; class Aves; order Passeriformes; family Tyrannidae; genus Empidonax; species Empidonax traillii. The sequence continues at coordinate 1,147,455 of NW_020955379.1, forward strand.
GCAAGAACAAATTCCCAGATATTTTAAGCAAAGCTGGTATAAGGTTAGCATGATGGAAGGAAGTAGAGGGGTACAACCCAGCCTGGATTCACTGTACATGTTCTTTTCCTCTGACAAGTTCCCTTCCTATACCTGCAGACTCTCATTTCTGATCTCAGCTGGGAAGGTTTCTAAGAGCAAGAAGGAGGGCAGGCGGTGGGCAGTCAGGACAGCACAGGTGCTGGGGAAGCCGGACACAGGGAGCATGAGCAGCAGTTCATGGGCATAGACAAAGGAGGTGGCTGCTGGGGTAAACTGCTGCCTACTCTGCCTGCATAGTGAGGCAAATTGCTGCTCCTGCCTGGAGAAATAGCCAGACTTTATTTGGGATGCTATTGACCATGAGGTGTTGTGAGGCATTGAGCAGACATCACGAGTGATCACCAGATCCTATTCCCATCCTGGATGCCTTGGGAGCATATTCCTGGGATTCTTTCCCTGTTTCTGAACCTCAAACCCATTTTTACATCTCTGTTCACACAGCAGCTCTAGCTCAGCTCTCCTAGATGCCTGGTCCTTATGACTAAGGCAGCAAAAACTCTAACAGGCATTGAGTTATCTCTCAGTGAGGCTGTAAGTCAAGGAAGTCTGAATAAGGAGGTCTGAAACTGGGGGTGTAAAAGAACTGGAAAACTCAGACTGGGGACATCGGGGTGACTGCTAGTGAGGCTGGGATGGGAAGACGGTACTAGAATGAGTAGATGGTCAGTTGAAAATGTGTAAGATTGGGATACAAGCACAATAAAAAGGGCAAGTGTGTGAGTAAGAAGGGTTTGGATCAGGATCTTTGAGAAATACAAGAGTCATAATTTCAGATCTACAAGACTGCTGAAGCACCAGGGCTATTTCCATTACCTACAAGTGCAGTAAGGCAAAACTTAGAAACTTATTCTTGAAAACAGCTTAGATGCAGCAACCACTCCTAAAAAGAGAATGAAACCACTGTTAGTACTAAACTTTTGGCATTATTAATCCATTTTAATTGAGGATTAATATCTACGTGTCATACTTTTGATAGAAAGTTGCGATGATAACAACCTTCAGGTGAACTAAATAAAGGATTGGCCATGCCATCACAATTAAAAAAATATGAACATAAATTCTTGTGAAGGTGACCATCATGACCAAAAAAAATTGTACATTGTTTTCAGTGTTCACTCAAATGAGGTGCATGTCCACCTGGCAATGTGAACTTGAGCAGAACATTTTGTTTACAGACCTCACCATTAGAGAAGGGAGGTTCATGGGTGTAACATCTAAGAGATCACCAGAAAGTCAGGATTTGGTCCAGTGAAATCTTAGGGAAGCTAAAAATTATTTACTTGTACAAATCTACTTGACCCAAATTTAAAGCTGCGATTTGCTGGTACAGCATCCACCAAACTAAGCTTCTCAGAAGTATTATGAAAGAACGAAAGCTTTTTAAAACAATTATTTCAGAGAGCAGTATCTTGGAAAGGCTTCCACCTTTCTCACTCAAACCACACAAATCTCAAGAACAATCATATCAATTTTTTAAAATTAGCCCAAGTCTTTTGGTGTTGCCCAATGAATGATGCCTTTATTACCATCTTAGACGGAGACAAAACATTGTCAAATCTCTCTAGACAATTCCTGCTGTAATTCTACTTTTGGCTAATGTGTAGAATGAGAAGACAACTGAGCTTTCTAATCAAAGAATGTAAGCAAATAATATCCTGATTGAAAATACTTGCTTTCATGCAGATGCTACCATTTGTCTTTATCCAATGAAATGCATAAATATACTGATACAATACTTTGCATTCACCTCCTTCTCTTTGGAAAGCACATTTAATTTTCATAGTTATCTTTTAAAATTAAATGAAAAAATGCAACCATATAAACAAATACCAATCCAGGATACTTTTGAGCTGTAACTTTGTCTTTTGACAAAAGCACTTCAGCGTGTGTGGATCTCACAGGAAGCAGGGGAAATCCAAGAGTAGACTGCAACTCTTCCGCATTGCTGACCTTAGTCCTTGTGTATCTTGGTAAAAAGCAAAATTAGATCCTCACCCTGCATCAGTCGCTTGAGAAAGGCTTGAACCTCAGAAATTAATGAAACCCTGTCCCATTCAAGTTTTCTGACTAGTGATATTCAAAATTATGCCACTAACTCTAGCGTTTTGAAGATGTCCACTTTATGTTCATGTTGTTTTGTTCCTGTTGATGCAATAAAAAGCTCAGATAAATGGAGTTTTGAGATGACATCTAAGTATTTAATTTCTTATTATGACTCTAAGAGAAGCTCTGGATGATATCTTGAACCAACAAGCTATCTAGAGGAGGGAAATTAAGAATACTAGTACTATGGCATTGGAATGGGCTGCCCAGGGAAGTGTTGGATTCTCTGTCCCTGGAGGTTTTTACGATGAGACTGGATGTGGCACTTAGTGCCATAGTCTAGTAACCACGGTGGTAGTGGAAAAGAGTTGGACTTGATGATCTCAGAGGTGTTTTCCAACCTGGCTGATTCTATCATTCTATGATTCTTTGGCTCCACTTTGCAGAATAGGGGGAGAGAGGTCTCCAGATGTGGTCAGTAATTGAGACAGAATTTTTTTTTAATCATATAAATATTAGATGTAAATTCCATCATCACTTCTGGAAATAAATGCTATGCATTTTTATCGTAATGAGAATACTTTAAAATAAATATAAAAGATTCTGCTATTCAAATGAACCTTATGGCTGTAATTCTTTACATGTCACATAAAATGACATCAAAAGATTCATATGCTAATGGCTAATGATCTACAGGAAAGTAAACACTAATGAAATTTCAAGTGATGAATTTTGCTTATAATAAATTAAATTATAAAAAAATTGCAAATATGCTGCTGCCTAACAAAATATTTGTGGACTTTAGACTTCATTTATCATCAGTTGGTACTTGATGTGCTTCACTGCTGCAAGGGCTGATAAACAACAGTGCCAAAATGGGAATATTAATCTCATCTTCCATTAAACACTTATGGCAAATTATAAAAACTAAGAAAGCTGCATGTACACAGATTCTCATTACAGGAGCTGCTTGCAGTGCTGGAAAAGATGTGTATAGCATTAGGATGATGAAACACAGAAATTTTCTTGTATGCTTGAGGGTCATTAAGGAATAAAGCATTTAATCTCAATGTCAGGAATAAGGCTCTTGCCTTTAAGGTACAATACTTTGTGGAGAAACTGTGTCATTGGCATTCTGGGCAGCCCAGAACTGTCTCAGCCCAAGTAATAGGACATGAGTGCCCTATTCAGATGCAAGATCCAGCTCAGAGCTGTTCAGAATGTTGGATGTTCTCCAGCACCTCTCAGTGCACATGCTCCCCCTGACATTCTCAGACAAGTTGTTGAAATGAACATTAACGCCACAGATGATGAGCTCGGCCAGTCACCCAAATCCAGGATGAAATTCCCTCAGCTTCACTGGGGTGCAAGTGAGTAGGACAGAGGTGCCTTCAGGTTTCTGACATGGGATTCACCCCCAGCGCCTTTTAAAGGACAAACTGGGTCACCGTATCCAGCTCAAGAATTGTAGGTACTGGCAAAACAGGGTGGGTGACTTAAGCAGCTAACTGCAAATATTCACTCCCTTTGTGGGCCCAGGATTAATGGTGCAGACAGTGGCAGGGCTGGATGCCAAGCACAGCAATTAAACCAACCTCCTGGAGTGAAGCCAGTGTCACTGAAAATGTGCCTCGGTTGCACAAGTGTGCACTGCTGGGGCGACTCAACTGCTTCCTCTTCTGCCTCCTGCACCTCTTCAAACGTCCACGTTTGCAGACATTATTCCCTTTATAGCCTTAGCTTATTAGAGAATAGGAAATTCATGCTGTGTAACGAAAGATCTAACTACCCCCTAGCACAGAAAATATTCCTATTTAGTATTTCAAACATTTAGTGGATTTCGAGGTTTGCTTTTTTTCCCTCTTTCAGGTTTTTTCATAGCAGATATCATAACTCTCATGTGTGCTTAGACGCTTAGACTGGCTCAAATAAATCAGTTGATTTATAACGTTTTTTAAACTGTGGACTAGAAGAAGAACTGTTCTTGTGAATCAAGGACCAAGGATACCAATGAGTGCGGCAATTTATGTGCCAGCTGAGAAAATGGCAAGAATCTGCTTAATCCACCCTATGAATGATCTCTATATATACCTATATTGCTGGCTTCTCTGAGAAACTGGAATTGCCTTGTTCATCTCTTTAAGGAACCAAGGAACTTGTGGTTGATGTAGATGACAACGGAGTCATTTCCTTGAACTTCGAATGTGATCAGATGTCTCCAGACTCTAAGTTTGTTTGGTCCAAGAATTACGAACCAATTGAGGATGACTCTCGACTGAACATCGATACCAAAGGCGGAAAGTAAGAACTCCCAAGGGAAGCAATAGTCTCATGTTTGAGAGATCTAGACAGTCACAGAATTCCATCCTTTTGATGTATGACCTCACTAAGAGCTACACCTGCCTCTTACTTGGAGGCTACTTCTTGAGTATGATGTTCTCCAGCAAGTCCATATGCAGACCATTTGGAAATTGTAGATCACACAGAATGAGTCAGACCTCCTCTTTAGGGAATTTAGTTATGTTTAGGCATGGAGAGAAAAAAAATCTGTGCCTTGTTATCTTATAACCTATCAATCAAGGCAGATTATTATTATTATTATTATTATTATTATTATTATTATTATTATTACTATTATTATTATTATTCCCATTGCTATTATTTTAAATGTCCAAATAACAAAATTATCTGACTGCTTGCAAAATGGTTTTGCCATGTAGCACAGTTGTAATCCTTGGAGCAGTTGCAGTAAGGAGGGCTTTCTTCTGATGGCACCACCATGGCCCACTTTCGCAATTTACATAATGGCCTCCAAGCCCACTGTGTTTCTTCAGGCTTCTCACAGAGGAAGGCATAGCAGATGAACAGGTTCGGCCCGTGAAGGGCCTGTGTGCTCTTCTAGTGATGTAAAACCCATATTGAAAGAAAAGGTGACTCCCCATAGTTACAATGTTGCATAGGGAAATTGAATCGACCTGTATTTAGAGCAACCCTCTAGGGACATCAGAGGCTTGACAGCACTCTGGGTTTTTTGGTGCTATCTCCATTTGTACCACACATGGTTCAGTCAGAGCAAAAGCTAATACAAGACTATTTTTATCTGGTGTTATAGACATAAAGGAGGGGTTTGGTTCAGATTGATCTCACCTTTTTATCAAAATGCTTTTTTTTCTCTCAAAAGGTCAAAAGCTTCCTTTAAGAATCTCGGAGAAGATGATTTGGGAATTTACTCTTGTATTGTTACAGACACCGATGGAGTTTCATCAAGTCACACAATTGATGAGGAAGGTAGATTCAATGCCTCTTAGGCATGCCTGGGTTCCTTTCGCATCTTTTTTTTCCTGCTTCTATGTCTCTCAGATCCATAAGGCAGACACACCTTATTTATTTTATGTCTCTTGCAGAAATGAAACGCCTGCTTGCTCTGAGCCACGAACGCCAATTCCCAAGTAAGTGCATCCCATGTCTGTAGGGGAGAGTTTTATATGCAGTGGGATATCACAAAGCTGATGTACTTGAAGATGTCCCTGTGCCTTACAGGGAGGGGTTGGACTAAATGACCTTTAAAGGTCCCTTCTAACCCAAACCAATCTGTGATTCTATGATCACAAAGCTTGTGCCACCAACCAGTAGGGAGGCACTATAGCAATTTCAAGTGAAAATGGTTTTGAATTGAAAAATCTGAGATTCCTCTATTTTTTTTCTCTTTCTTTCAGTACATTTGTGTCTTACTGAAGTTCTTCCCAATTAGTTGCAGGGTAGTGATCTAGGCATATAATAAGTCTATATGACAGTTGGAAAATAAGTATCATGTTGGCTTTGTTTCTTCTGCAGAACAGGCTTTTATACTTACTCAGCATACCTAACCTGATTTGAGAACCAGAATTTGAAAAATTATCTAGTTTCTCTCTGATCAAAGTTAGCATAAGTTAAATTTAGGACTAGCAAAGTGGGCAAGTGTAGTAAATTCAGCTGTAATGATCTATATATACAGAATTTCTCTACTGAAACTCATTCCCTCCCTCTTTCCTTAGCATTTGGCAATATGAACATTCTTCCTGCAACTTTAGATGTTATTTTTGTCAGTTCCACAGACCTCCCATATCCTTATGATATCCTGGTAGTAGCAAAACTCACTTATTTTCATTGGAGTGGAACTTTAATAAATGGGGGGAAAAATAATATTGGACTGTATAATGAATCCTATTGCACACAACACGATGAAACCTAAACCTTGTCCCATCTTCTCCCGCTGCATTCTCTTCTTTTCTGTTCAAGACCCTGAAACTCTTGTTTTGACATCTTCAGCTTTGTGCATGCACTGCTGATGCCTCTTCCAACTCAGCCCACACCACACCTCTCAGCTCAGTCAAAACTTGGCTGCAGAAATGGCCTTTTTGCCCACATCATCTCTTTCTCATTTCCTTCTGTATCTTTTTCATATCAGCTCTACTCTTCTCAACATATTGTATCACCTCTTGACAGCTTAATGATAGGCCGAACATCCCCATGTTTACTCCTGCTCCTCCCAATTATTTCCTCCTAATTATATTTTCACACTGAAATTTAGTCGTTGCAAAACCTTACTGCTGCTGCATGACCTCACTTGCCCTGACCCTTCCCTTCTGAGGGCTCTTCCACGCTTTGTGTGCACAACTAATGTCACAAAATAAGCTCCTCAGATCATGTCATCTTTTTTGCACTGTATTAGGTAACAGCACGCTTCTAGATGTGCATGAGCTTCTGGAAGGCACAGGCAAAAAGGGAGATCACTGCAGAAAGTAGGAAGGAGGAAACTGTCTTACTGGCTTTGCCCACTTCAAGCCCTGTGGGCACTTAAAATAAATACATATATATGTTACAAATAGGGGTTGAGATTCAGCTAACTGTGCACATGAGGTTAGAAGAATAATAATGAGCTTCTCTGGATCAACATGAAGTTTTAGTCATATCTCCAGATAATCTGCTTGAGGATTATCCAAATTCTTAAAAAACAAAATTAGTTGCTAGGTATTTCCTATTCAACGTGAGCTCTTGCATGTTGCCTTGTTTGTACTTCTGAACAGCAAGTAGGGGTAACTTCTGCTTAGAAACACCTGGAGCCAGTAACTCCATTGCTTGAATAATGCAGCCTTACAGAATGCAGCTATGCATGGGTGCAACACTGCATTGGTGCTAGGCAAAAATAAATTTTTCTAACTCTTCAACTGAGCAACTGCCCGAGGGCTCCCTGTCAAGTGCTGGCAGTAAATTGTGATGCTATAGAAATAGGATGTAAAACACTGTAAGCACGATGGCTGGAAAATTACTAAAGTAGCTGCCAGTTGGTGCATATGGAAATATTTTAAAATAAGACTTTTCCTTGTGGCAGACTGTAATGCAGATTTGTCCAGTTCTTTTGGGCTGAGGAGCAAACAGCCTTTTCACCCCCAAAACAATCCTTTTGCAGCTTTTGAGATACATTCTGCTCTTCCTTGTTAGACTAAGATATTCTTAGTTAATTACAGGCAAGCCAAGTGGAGATTTAAAATTGCTGTAGAGCTGACAGTGAGACAACAGCAGTGCAGCCTGATGTCTATTCACACTCCCACTTGTTTCCTGTAGCATTTCAGTCGCTTTGTTTTGAGAAATTATGCAAGCCCTGAGATTCCTTCTGTTCCTTATATACAAAGGGATAAGCTGGGTGAAGAAAGCTCACACAGACTTATTTGCACAGCTGGGGCACGCTCCTGTGGGGTTGTCTTTGCCCCGCTCCCTCATGGCAATGCTGCCCCTCCAGGCTCTACCCTCTCTGGTTAAACCTGTGTCTTTTTTATAATTGTCTTTGTTTCCCTGTGACTGTTGCCTCACCTCCCAGAAGCCTTATTTTCACCAGAGGCAGACCCTATGCCACTTAGGCACCAAAAGCATACATGCAGGTGTGGGAAGGAGAAGCGTTGAGCATGGGAAAGAAGCAGGTGAGGGGTCCTCACCCCCTAAGTTTGTTTGGCACTGGGGTGGGATGGCAGCTGTGCTCCAGAAGGCACTCCAGTCATCTAGGACAGTGCAAATATAAAGATGAGAGAAATGAGACACTACTTTGGTCCCAGTCCTCTCCTGCTGTAACCGAGTCTTTTCATGCAGGGTGTTAAAGAAACCACCCTGCCCTGGGATTCCTCTGGGAGGAGGTGTGTCATTACACTATCACCAAACTATATCATCACATGTTTAGCAGCGTGCTTGTACACTCTACTCAGCTGTTCCCTGCTACACCCTGGCACTGCAGACTTTACACTGCTGAGGAAGCAGAGACTGGGGGGAGAGTTCACATACAGCATACGTAATCCCAACAGTATGACTTGTCTTGAGAATCTGAGCATTCACTAAGACAGATAAAATGACGGAAGTCAATAAAATGAGCAATATGCCCTAATATCAGAGTCTAAATGCTCATGCTTAATGTTGCTGACTATGGTATCTTAAAGAAAAGTTAAAGTGAGAGCAAGCTGAGGACTGTGACTAACAAGAACAAGGAAATATATATATATAAAAAAGAGACTAACATTACCTATGGCATACATGATTTTTACAGTTTTTTTTTTTTCCTGTTAACACAAGGAATTGGTTTATATGTGGGGGATTTTCATTATTCAGAGGAAAACAAAATGTACTGGGAAGACCAAGGGTGTACTGTGATACTTGGTGAATCCTGGAGACGGAGGTTCCACTCAGCAAAGAGTCAGAGTGCTTGCAGAAATCTCCCAACCTGCAGCTCAGCTGACTTTCTGATCTGGCTTTGTACTTTGGGGGGTTTTTGTGTTGTTTTCTTTTTCCTCTGAGTCACTGCACTGTCTTACAGTAATATTGTTAGGCATCTCATTAAACATGGGTCTGCACCATACAGAACTTACATCATGCTGCACAGACACTTTTTGTTTAACTTTGAAATAGCCTTGTATTAGAATGGAGCATAACTCAAATCCTGAACACTTTTGGTTTGTACAGACTTGTGACTGAGGCATCAAAAGATTAAATCTTATCTGTCATCCTATAACAGGTATATGTGGGTGGAGAGGCATTCTGTCTATATGAAAAGCTATCATAAGCTAGTTACCTTGCATACAGTATCCGAGTATGAAAGAATAAGTGGTTTTCTGATTGTAGAAGAAAATAGTTGTTGGGGCACAGGCAAAATATATGCCTCATTCTTTTCTTTCTTCTTTGTAGCTGTCCCACTGACATCTGAGTTGGCAGTAGAAATTTTGGAAAAAGGAGAAGTGAGATTCTGGTTGCAAGCTGAAAAACTGTCTGGCAATGCAAAGGCCAACTTTGTATTTAATGATAAGGAGATTTTCAATGGAGAGGTAAGCCTTTTCACTGCTTAGATGTATTTGCATTTTTATGAGTATCAATGAGTATTAGTGTCTCTGACTCCAACATACTTCCAGCTACTGCTCCACACTAATGCATTTTCATGAGAAATAACATAAGTCATGGAAAAGATAAATAGAAAGATTTTGTCCGTATTTCTGAGCTCCAGATCAATTCTACTGGATGTAGTTTATATAGGGAAGTTACATGCCTTCCTGCCACCTGAGTACCACGTGTTCTGTTAACTAGTGGGGACCACAGCTGCTCCTGCAATAAGGTAGCCCCAGGTAGCAGCTGCTGTGGTTTCAAAGAATCACTGTAGTAACCCAGATCCATACTATCTCCTTCATCTATGGCTCTAGAATACCCTTGTGCTTGGTTCTCACCTCCTTTTGTTGTTTGGAGGAATTAATTACACCACAGAATAATTCCCAAGCAGTTGTTTCCAGCAGCAGAAATTGTTACTCCCAAGGACAGGGCATGGCATGTTTTTGTTCTAACACTGATATCAGGCAGAAGGCAGAGATGGAGCATTTTAAATAAAACCTTATAAAATGTAATCATGCTCAAAGAAAGAGTTATTCTGAAGACATGCGAATCTAAACTTTTATAATGAAAAAGGACGCAGTACTCACTGTACAACATGGATGTCACATGCTTATACAGCATCAATAAATAGGCTTCACCTTGAATAGATTTATTTAGCTGGAACTAGAGACAGTGGGAGTCTGAACAAGTGGGTATCTGAATAAAGAAAACTGAATTTCATCTACAGATACACAAATATTTTCTGTCTCTAATCTGCATTAATTATTGTTTTACTTTCCACTCTTGAAGAAATATAAAATGAAGGTGGACCAGAAGACTGGCCTTATTGAAATGATTATGGATAAACTTGAGGACAAGGATGAAGGCACTTACACTTTCCAACTGCAGGATGGAAAAGCAACCAACCAATCGAGCCTTGTCCTCATTGGTGATGGTAGGCTAATCTGTATTATGCAGTGGGTTGGAAAAATTATACTGAGGTTACCTCAGTTGTCATCTTCACTTTCCACTGTTTTCAATATCAGTAGAACTTCCAGGTCTTTTATGTCACAGTTTTGTCTACCTCAAACAGGACAGGGCATGTGTGTGAACAGAAATTTTTAAAGTGATGGGAGAAAGGGAAATTGTTACAGAAATGCAAAATATTTCAGCATGTCATGGTTACCTTTTCTATGGGTGGAATCAAAACTTCCCATGTAAAAAGCCCATTCAGCCTGGAACAAGCAGCTGCACCTGTTAGAGCTTGAGCTCTGTTAGAGCTGCTGACTCTGCTGCTGCTCATTTGCCTTCCTACCAGGAACAGAAAGTAGCTGTATGATTGGGGATTGCACATCATCAGACAGGACACATTAAACTCCTGATGACTGCAAGCAGCTGGGAAAGTTGAGTTAGCTGTAATCAGCTTCTGACACTCTGAAATTTCCTGTGAAAATCTGACCCTGTGGCTGGATGCTCATTGACATCCAAGGGACAGAGCTGCTCCTAACTGTTACAGAGATGTTCAGCGGCCTACAAGTGGCACATGAAGTTTAACCTTGTATTTCTTACTGGTTTTAATTCCTAGTATTCAAGAAGCTACGGGATGAAGCAGATTTCCAGAGAAAAGATTGGCAGAGGAAACAAGGTGATAATATGATTATTTATAAGAATCACATATGTGTTGGCTTGCTAAGAGTTTGGTTAATTTTTCAATATATTAATTTGAAATAGATGAGTTTTATTCTGTTACATGGTTACTTACCTTCTGAAGGAGAAATAAGAAAAACAAAATTATATTAAAATATAACTATTCCTGTCAAGTAAAACACATCTTTCTTTGGTTTTGTATCATGAATACCATTGATGTGACCTTTAAAAACATATGTGTAACTTAAAACAGGTCCTCATTTCGTGGATAAACTGGGATGGGAAGTTACCGATGAGTGTAACGTGATGCTGAAATGTAAGGTAAGGGATGAAGAAAACACTGAGTACAATGGTCAAAGCACTTTGACCTACCACTACTTAGCCCCTTTTGTCTCTCTCTTCATCCCTGCTGTTTTCCCTCTCACCCCTCTCTTTTTAAAATGGAGGCTTGCAACAATTCACTGCAACCAAGCTGTAAAACTTGCTGTTCTTTTATGAGAGACCTGAACAGGCTAACCCATGCGACACTGAGTTCCCCTGCTCAAATGAAGAGAATAATTGTGATGTGGTTTTCATCCATCTTAGGTGGCTAATATTAAGAAGGAAACGCACATTGTATGGTACAAAGATGACAGGGAGATAATGGTAGATGAAGAACATGACTTTAAGGATGGAGTGTGTACTCTGCTGATATCAGAGGTGAGTGACTGTCCTCATTAGCCCTCAGCTGAAGTCAGCGCTGTGAACTCAGATGAATGATATGATCTAATCTGATACTCCAGCAGAACAATTGAAAAAGGAAGTGGGTTTTAAAAATGGAAAAACTCACAAGGCGTCTGTGTTTTAGCTGAAGCAAATGTCTGTCTGTAACTGCTTGTTCGGGTTTTCAGGAAATGATGACTGAAGAGATAATAAGCTTGTCACTTCCTTTGCATGTCAGTTTAGAAACAGACTGAGACCACATTTCCATTTTGAATAGCATTTGGAGAGTGCTTGTCACTCAGGCTTTCAGAGGACCACCCTCTCACAATCACCACAGGGGTCTGGTGCTTACCCAGCCTTGCAGCAGATGTGGCGGGGTGCGGGGGACAAGGTCCTGCATACCATGACACACCTGCCAAAGCCCATCCCACCATCCTAGCTAGGGGCAGGGCAGCTTGGGGCCACTGGGGCAGCTCCAGCCACAGGCATCAGGTAGCTCCCCGGGGACAGGGACAGGATATCAGCTGGGTTCAGAAGCGAAATCTAGATTTTTCTACAGTACTTGTTCTGAAAAGTGTTTTTACTGTTACAATATTGCAGTTTTCTAAGAAAGATGCTGGCACTTACGAAGTCATACTGAAGGATGACAGAGGAAAGGACTCCAGTGAGCTAAAGCTTAAGGACACAGGTCAGTCTCCATGCTCTCAGCAACACCAGCTGACAGCCTGACTGAAGTGGGTTTGGGGTAATACAGGCATCTGCACATGTCACCTTCTTGTGGCTTTGTTCCTCCTGTATACAAGATCATCTGATCAGAAAAGCTGAGATTTTAAAGCCCAAATAACATTTGAATACAGCTTATTGCATCTGGGTTCTGTATAATTTTGGGAGCATATGATGACTAACGCTAAGCAAAATGATAACAGCTTTCCTCAGGCGGCCATCTGTACATCTACAAGTATAGAAAAAAATTTACAGAAGTAGATAATTTTTAAAACTTTCACATTTTTATTATGTTTTGCCATTTATTTAGGGGCTTTCACATTTATTGCATTTACAATGTTTTTAACATTTCACTTGTTTCCAGACAAATGGAGGAAAAATCCTATTCATTAGAATGTATATAGATGGGTTAGCATTGCAGGTGAATAGTATAATTTAAAAAAAAAAAAAAAAAAAAAAAAAAAAAAAAAAAAAAAAAAAAAAAAAAAAAAAAAAAAAAAAAAAAAAAAAAAAAAAAAAAGAAGTTTTGTTCAGCTGCAGCAGTATTCTCCAAGGCTATACTTAAGTAAAGTCTGGAAACTCTGAAATAACAGGCTACATTTCTCCATTACTTAGATTTCTAATATGCTTTAAAAGGTAGGTTTGACTGCTCTTTCAAACCTACTGGGGAGAATATTTCAGAGCCAGTACTTGTCCTATCACTGACTGTGCTTGAACTGCAGACACAGAGTCTTAGTCTCCGGATTTTATTTCCACAGCTTTTGCAGATCTGATGAATGAAGTATGCAGAAGGATTGGTAAGTACTTAATTCTCTTTTCGAATGAATGACTCATTGTGACACTCAGTGAATGGCTGCATGGCTGCATAAAACCATTTGCTCTTCTTTCAGCTTTATCTGCAACAGACCTGAAAATCCAGAGCACAGCTGAGGGCATCAGACTCTACTCCTATGTTACTTATTATGTGGAAGACTTGAGAGTAGGCTGGGTGCACAAGTAAGTAAACAAAATCTTGACAAAACTCAGTGCAATGTTGCTTTTATAGATTCAGAAAGAAACTGGTTGTGTGAGAGAGGTGAGGCCCAGGTTAGTTCTCATCTCTCATGAGTCCTTATCTCATATAAGTTAGTTTCAGTCAATTACATTCACACGAAACCAACACCAGAGCCGGGTGTCGGTGGAGCCAGGCCCTCCTGTTGTTTCTTTAATGGAACTGAGTTCCATGCCATGGGATGCTGTCAAGACCATGTGGCTTCAAGAGCACTTCCCACCTCCCCAGTGGGAGCTACATCTTTCCCTGACTCAATTTTAAGGAGTGATGCAAATATAATCTGAGAGACCATCCTGAGATACCTACCCTGGAGGTCTGCTTGTCTAGAAGACACAGTTCACTGGGACAAGTGGGCACATCCTCTTAATGTGTGGCTTCATTTTTAGAAGGCAAAGCAAATTCCAGTGTGTGCCCAAGGCAGTAAAATCCAGACAGCCCCTCCTGAGAGCACTACAAGTCTAACCAAGATAGACAGAAGAACAGAGATTTTTAAAAAGAATTTTAATGTCCAGCTCCCCATAAAATTATTGGGAGTTACACATCCAAATGATTTGATGTTCTTTGAGTTCTCAGCGAGCACATATTGTGTGCACTAGAAAACCCTGAGAAATAAACAATTTTGATTGCTTAAATCTATTATTACTGTTCTTATCATGTCTGTGGACATGGTAGTAGTTAGTCTTTTAAGATGGAATCTGAATTACTGATCTCTCAATACAACTCATACAAATGAGGCACAGAATATCCAGAATGTGCTGTAGCAGGTTGGCTGTAATTATTGACACTGATGCTAACCAGCACCATGTCAGAGAAGTAAAGCAGTTTGAGGCCTTACTGTTTCTTGTCATCTGTTTTTGACCTGGTATCACCAAATGTCCTCAGTATTTCAAATAAGTGTAAGTGAATATGAGGTATTCTGGGAGGTTTTTCCCTCTCTCTTTCTCTCTCTCTTTTCTCTATTTAATTTTTAGAAACTAGTTTCATCTTGAAGCATGCCAAATTAATCTAGAAAAAAATTATTTTTGCCTCCAGTACATTCAAAGTTATCAATTTAAAGATAACAAGAAAATGAGTAGCTTATTTGACAAATGTCTTTTGACTTATCCAGGGCAATTAACTGCTTAGCTAGGAAGCTGAGAAATTGTGGTGGTTTTTTTTGAGAAGATATACTTATGTCAAAGTGTGTTTAACTGTAAGTGCCAAACATAGCAGAGCATCAGAAAACATTCTAACATTGGGCAAACACTGTTTGTGACAAAAGCGGGGGTTTTGTAGATACAGCCCTCTACACTATTGTTTTGCCTGAGCAGAAATAAACCTACACTAAAAAGAAAACAGGAACATTTTAGGATTCATTTATTACCCTTCAGAGATGTGACTTTTAAATATGAATAGTTCTTCTATGGCTCAGGTCATGGACTGGGATGCATAACCTTTCTGCAAGCTTTGAGGAGAGTTGGACCTTGAACAGGGAAAGCTTGTTACACCAACTTTGCCCAGTTTGTTCACAGCTTTGGGAAGGATTTGACTTCTGAAGTATGTGGGGGCATACCATTGTGTCTTGGAAATTATTTAGTAGCTACAGATGTACTCAATAGCTCAACGTGAGCAAATCCCATTTATGCTCCAGTAAAATGAAAAGGTAATGGTTTGTATTTTTCAGTGATACCCAGATTAAGTTCACAGACAGAGTGAAGACTGGTGTTACTGGGGAGCAGATCTGGTTGCAGATCAATGAGCCAACTCCACAGGACAAAGGCAAATACATAATGGAACTCTTTGATGGCAACACAGCACACAAGAAGACAATAGATCTTTCTGGACAAGGTAGGCCATTCCCTCTGCTAACATCACATCTGTGCTGTGCTAGGGTAGTAGCATCCACAGCAGGATGTTGCTACAGACCTGTTAACCTCTGGGGTCTGTGTGTGCACCAACTAATCTGCCAGTGTTTGCAGGAGCAGTGCCACTTGTTCTGCCCAACCTGTGCTCTCAGGTCATAAATTACAAATGGCTTTTTCCTATTCCAAATACCCACTTACAGTTTGCCTACTGAGAGATCAGTCCAGTGTAAGAGCTGCCTTACAAAACCCCTTGTGTTGCTGGCATTACTTGGCAGCTTTATAATGAGTTGTAACACTGAGTGCCTTCTGTATCTCTCCCTTCCAAGTAATATTTTGAGGAGAAAGTAAGGGACAATTTTGTTCTTTTTCTACTGTATTTCTTTGATGGATATAATAGAGCTACTTATTCTTCAGAGATGCCAAGACCTTTCATCAGCGCGATGAAGGATTGTTAGGGGAGTAGCTAAAATTATTTGGATTGACTGTTGGAAGATTTTACTCTGAGAGACCTCTGAGATTTTAGGGAAAAGATTAACTCCTTCCAAACTTCTGAGTTGCCATTCTCAGCTGTTCCCATCCCTAAAGCTTCGCTTTTGGTCTGCAAGCTTTGTGTAAGGGCATTAACCTTATAATCATCTCCATGCTGCTCCTTCTGTACTCTTATCTCCACTTTCTGAGAAAAGACATTCTTCTTCCCTTTCAAAGCAGGAGAGGTTGACCTCCCACATGATGGCACCTTACCCTGAATTTACAAAGGAGGCAACAATGTGCTGTTTGGTTTGCTTATAGCCATCAGTGTAGTACTTCAGAGCAGATGTGAAAAGCACTTCAAAAAACCGTATCTCTTGTATTCCTTAAACCAGTGGTCTCTGAAGTGGAGTATGTGCAAGTTAACCCAGTGCACACCACTGAGGTGTGGAAAGAAAATACAAGAACTTCACTACACAATCTATAAAGTTCTACATAATCTATAAATGAATATACATATATTTGGAGTGCATGCTCAAAAAAATTTTAGATAGGAGTGCATAATTAAAACATTTGGGAGGTCACTACCATAATCTATCATTTAGGTGTTGTATTGTGCATTTCTTCCTCTATTTTATGACATTCCTTCAGCCTACTGTTTTCCTGCTATTTCTGTGTCTTAAAGATTTTCTTCTAGAAGAAAAAAAGCATGTTTATGCATTCAAATGTATATATGATATCTGCCATGTACCAGATAGCCTTTATTAGTTGAACCATTCAGCATTTTAGGATTTGTACAATATACATGCATGCATCCGTTAATATTTCTTTATTGATGTCTACATTTTAAATTTATTTCTACATTTTAAATTTAAACCTGTGACAATTTATCTCTAAACCTATTTTTTTCTCTTTACAAAGCATTTGATGAAGCCTTTGCTGAGTTCCAGAGATTAAAGTGAGTATTATGCCCTCTAAATACAGTAATGGCAGCCATAAAATAATAGCAGTATTTGTTTGTTTTGTGTTAAAGTCTAACTGTGTCTTATGAAACAAATCCTAGTCCTACAGAAGCCCGTAGGAGTTTTGCATGTGACTTCTTTGGTGCAACTCTTATGTAACAGTTAGGTAACAAAGAAAAAGCAGTATTGCCAAATGATGAGAGAGATTTTCCTCAATGGATTAAAGGCAGTTAAAAAGATAATCTACTTTTCAATCACTCTGAGTAAACCTTAACTGAAATTGGACTTTCTCTTTGTTTCTTTCAACTCCAGGCAAGCTGCGATTGCAGAGAAAAGTAAGTTGGCCTACTTTGACAATGGTTATAATAAACTGTCAAGGTTTTCTCCCTTTCCAGGAAGGTTTTGTGTTGGGAAAGAGAGGGCATGTATACATGCATATGTGTGTTTGCTTATCCTAAAAGGAGTTTGTCCTTACACCAAGGAGAAGTAAGTGACCTTTTAGTGGTTTACCATTGGTGCACATTGCAGCTAATCACAATATAGTTATGTGTTATGTTTATTTTTCCCATCTAAGCTCCTGTTCTCCTTACCAGTTAGCCTTTAAAAATCAACTTTATTGCTGAGATCTCTCAAGCACGTTCTCTGCACAAAAGTCACTTTGTTTTCAAAGATAGAGGAAATAATTTGGCCAGTTTTGAATGCTCTAAAATGTCAAAGGATCTGCACTACATACAGAAATGCATAAGAAAGCAACAGTAGCTTTTGTGTTGCTTAGAATCTCCTCATACTTTTGCCTCTGTGTCAATTCCAACATAGCAACTAAAACAAAAGTATGTATTAACTACTTAAGGAGTAAGTCATTAGACTTCAACTTGAATTATTAAACTCATTCTTCCTATTTAGAGAAAAATGCAAGGGAAAAGAAATTGTCTCACTGCAGATGACTTGCAGACCTGTATAAAAATGAGGGCAGAATTGGCATTCAAAAAATTATTGAGAAAAATGTGTAGAGAGATCTGAGCTAACTCCTCCTGGACATACACTCCAAATAGAGCAGGGTTTGATTATGTGATCCCTGCACGTTCCAGCTGAGACAGCACAAAAGGATCAGTAATAGATCTGACCTGGGCATTTTATTTCTAACCCTGGAACATCCGTAAGGGGTTGGCATGTTAATTGACATAACACAGTTCCTTTCCTGGTCTCATAAGGTCATTATCTCTGTGCTCCAGAGCACATCTTTGACAGAACACATTAGAGAGGAACATTCTGTACAGTCATTTCCTTCCTCTGCCAGGCTCCGCCCAGATATGTAACGAACAAAATCCATCTTCCAGGATAAGTGCACTCACTCTACCCTGCATGTGATTGGCTTATTCATATCTGTGCAAGATTTCTACAGGACTCTGAGCTTAAAACTAGATCAATCAGGTATCGATCTCATTCACACATAGGTACATATGGAGGAACATCACTGTTGACACTGAGACTTCAGTCTGTCTTTGTATTTAGATTACAACTTGATCTCCAGCACTTCATTAGGCATCATTCATTTCCCTTTGGAAACCCAGTGTCTTTAGTTTACTACACTAAAAATTTAGAGCACCAGATCTCAAAAACTTTAAATTTTTTTTGTGCACTCAGAAGTAACAGTGAATTGATGTCAAATTCTGCAGGACACAGCATATGTACTTTAATCCCCCTCTGTAAGTGATTGACACCAGCTATTAACACATCTTTTGCTGTGAATTCAACATTTTTTTAAAGTCCAAATGGTGTGCTAAAAATGCTGAATAGTTCTCTGATAGAGCAGATATCAGAGACAAATTGTACATAAATAAGACAAAAGGAAAGAACTAGAAGAGAAATGGAATCAGGCGCACAGAATCCGGCACACGGCTGATTTTGAGTCACTAAAGAAAATTATGCTTCTTTATTTTCAGATCGTGCCCGGGTACTTGGAGGTTTGCCAGATGTTGTCACCATCCAGGAGGGCAAGGTACAGTAAATTAACTGAAGCTCTACACAACATTCCAACAGCTTGAATGCCTTTCAATGATTGGAAAACATTCAACTTTTTTTTTTTTTCCTTAAAGATGCCATCTTTAAAATCTGCTACATTATTTATTTGTCCCCTGACTTCTGTACATAATTCAACAGTCTATCACAGATGGTTTTGTGTATTCAGGGCAGTGTCTTTTCTTAAGAATTAGATAAAAGTGAGATGACAATGTGAGTTGGGACTAAAACTACTTATATAACCAGCTCTTTAAAAATTCATGCACAGTGTCAAAGCTGGCTTTTAAATGGTGTAAAAGTAGTAAACCACAATACCTCTATTCTCATACAGACAAAGGGAGAAAATTTTTTCTATGCCACCAGGGTAAAGGAGAGAGAAGTCACCATAAGTCACTGGTGTTACAGTAGATTATATTAGGTGGGTTTTGCTGAAAGATTATTGTAAGGCACTCCCAGAGGAACATTAGTACTTGAGCATAGAACAGGTGACCCAGAAAGTCAGTTCTCAATCTCACAACCTTTTCCCAGCACACTGCTTCTACAAGTTCCTGCTTAATATTACTGAGACCAAGAATTGTCTGCTCTGCCACGAGCCGGTTTCTCTTCACAGTGTGCGCTAACACGGAAATAGGGCATGTGAATGTCAGTAAAAACCTGTAATGTGACAACTACAGCAAGGCAGATTTCTGATATTTCTGGCTTTATCTGGCAGTAGGTTAGCTGGGTTAAATGTATTTGATTAGAGGTTCAGCAGAAGTGTTAAGAATCTAAAATCTTGTTCTAAATCACTTTGCAATGTAAGATACAGCACAGCCAACAGATAATAGACTGCAGCAGTTCAGGGTAAAATGTGTTGGCATTACAAAATAAAATTATGTTTGATTAAACCTTTCTTTAAAGAATTGAGCAGTTTGGGAAATGCTACAGAATTAAGAAGCACTCATGAGCATTGTAACTGTAGGTAGAAGACACAAAGGAACAGAACAAATTAGCAGATTCTCAGCTCATCAGTGCTTGTGTTTGGAGGTGTGATTCCCATAATGCTTTGGTAGGGGGTAAATTTGGCTGGTTATTACCAGTTTTAAGCATTCACCTAAAAGAGAGTTGGTATGAACTTGCGTAAGAGTTCACTGAAGCAAAATGTGTAGTTTTAAAAGGAGTTTGTAGAGAATGAGTTGCAAAATCTTACCCAGACACATATTGTCCTTGAGAGCAAGGACATTTGTAATGTTTGAATAAATGACTGAATACTCACAGAACTCCGGGCAAATATCCTTGACCTTATGTTTCTTGATTCGGTAGATGATCATTTTGAGTAGAACAGAGAGTGATCAGGGAAAACAGAGCTTGTTTGAGTGGTGTTGGCTCATCTGTATATTGTTTGCATATATGCTGGAGAGAGGGGAATGAAGTTCTTCATTGTGTAATTCATGCAAATTGCACAATCATCAAGGATTTTGTAAAACAGCAAATGAGGTAGTAGAGGTCTGGCAATTGCAAGCTCTGATTGTGAATACTTGTGCAGCCATAACCCCAGGGCTGTATGAACAGATTGGTATCCCTAGACTAAACTTCCAAGCATATGTATATCTCAAATTCAAACTTAACATGGTGACTGTGACGCTATTTATTAGCTTTTTACATGTGAACTGAAGTATATGGATGAGAACGAATGAAGCAGTGTTTACCCAGTGTTAATCAAATAGTATTCCAGATGGCCTAAGAGGCTTCCACCAATAGACTTAAATGCTCTTCACCAGTGCGGTATAATTGGAAAAGGCTAAGTGTCAGTTCACATTAGGGAGGAATATGAGCTGACAGAGAATACTAGCATAAGTTTTGTGTCCAGCCGGCCAAATTAACCTAAGTGACTGTCTTAATGAAGGTCTGTGAGTAAATTGGCTTTATTTTTAAAAGGAGAGGCTTAGGATTTTGACAGGCACTTTCAGACAAAGAAGCAACATGTAACATCCTTCTGCCAGAGGTAGGTGTCCTCACAGCTAGGCAGGAAGAAAGGAACAGGTTCCCCTGGCTGAGCTGCTTCAATTCTCTCACCGAACCGTCCATGAATGTGTGTGCTACTATGCAAGAGTAATGGCAATACTTAAAGTACAGTGGCATATTTCCCTCTGCCACTTGTATCCCATTCAATACAATCTGCAGTCAAAGGCAGAAAAGATAGTGAGGGGCACAAAGGGTCTGGACTTGCAGCTGCTGGTGGCTCCAAGTGCACGTCTCAATGCCCCAGATCCAGGAGTACATCACACACTTTTTTTACCATGATAAGGATTTTACATTGAACACAGTATTATAACCAGGGGGTTCAGTGAGTAATAAAGATATACATGTGCAATCTTTTGCTCAAAGGGTAGAAAATCTGGAACAGACAGGTGGAGTCACAGTGAACAATGACTTCTCCTTGGCTAAGGAATTACCTTCCAGAAAATCAAAGATCTCACCATATACATAGTGAATTATAAGATACATCTCTGCACATTAGTAACTGGAAAATAAATAGAGTTGGGAACATCAAGAGGAGCACTGATGTCAAACATGAGCTAGTGATGCAAGGTTAAGGAAAATGTAGCTATTTCAGGGAATGATTTAGAAGAAAAGAGTCATCACTGCTGCTTGAATCTCTTTGAATTAAGGAGTACTGACAGAACTTCAAATACCTCAAGTTTGAATGATGCCACAAACAGAGTTTTCTGGATATGGACATCAGCTCATTAACATTGTCGTGGAGTGGCAGCTGGGGCCACTCAGTGCTGATTTCTTGCTTGCTAGAGAATCAGAAGACAACAAAGGAATACCAAGCACCTAAAGGTGCCCATATGCAATGCCTGGCTAAGGCTAAGGACATGTCTGTATCAAGAGTGATAAGGAAGATGGAAAAATGTAACACCTATTATTTTTTTTCCAAATTATTGTTTTTCAAAAGATGGTCTGATACAGCAATCAAAACCACATTCACACCAGTGGTCTACGAGAGACAGCCCCATGTGGTCACCAGCTGTAGGTGCTGCAGGAAATCAGATAGAGGCCACTTCCACCATGTTGTAACCACCTCTCACTTGGAATCTGTCCTTCCCTGAATTATGTGTTCTTGATGGAGGAAAGACTTCCCCTTCCCTTTTGTTCTCATTTTAGTCCTTAGGGCAGACACGTGAGATTTACTTGATTTTTATTTTGTTCTCAGAGATATCAAAACCTTTTATTTTTATAAAGCTATCAGTTTTTCTGTCTGCTCATTTCAACAGCCTTCTGGGCATCTCTCTTCTGTCCCATCTTCCACCATCACACTATCAGATAATAAGCAGAGAGTTAAAGGGGAAGTAGCTAGGTAAATAGATTTCTCACTGTGGACTTTTATCTTGACAGCCTATAGGGACAACAATGGGAGTGCTCTTCAGTTGTCTCTATTTTTGACACATTTTTATAAAAATCCTTTAAATAAAATGGAAGAAAAACTTGATTCCAGTCAAGTGGAAGCTTGTCTATTCTTTTTGTATCACTGAGTACATTCTTAATGAGTCACTAAAGACCATTTTCTCTGCAGTAGAAGTTCTTCAACTTCTAATCAAGAAAAAGTGAGATTTTGAATAGCATTTTAAATCTTTTTAAAAGACCAATGTACTATTCAATACTTACATATAAATAAATTCCTTCCTGAATAAAGCTCCAGAGAAAGGCCTATGTACCACTGCAGTGTCATGTGAACTTCTTTCACATTTGACTCTCTACGTGATATTCACTTTTGCAAACTTTCAAGGGTATTCCCATGGTGCTATGACCAGAGGCTGGGATCATTTATATGTATCAATATCTCCCAAACATCTCCTTCAGTTTGATGGCACTGAATTCAGCCCTTAGGAACATTACTAACATCAAAGGGAAATACCAAAGAATGAGTAAAGCCTGTATTGATTTCAGTTAAAAATAGTTTTACAGGAGTGCATAAAACAATTCAAGTTTGTTAGAAGAGCTGTCAGGGCATAGTTTAAAAGGATCTCAAGTTAAACAAAATATTTCAGGGACACGTTGCCCTTAGTTATTAAAAAAAGCAGGCACACTTTCTTTACTCATGGAATAAAGATATAGTGAGCTTAATGGGAATAAAATCTGAACAAAATCTGAACAAAACCATTTGACAGTTCATCAAAATCTCATTTCAGATCTAACACACAAATGCCAATTTTATCTAATTTTATCTAATTTTATATTAAACAATATGCATGGAGAAAGCTCTGCTAATGATTACAAGAGAAGAAGGTCCATAAAATATTGAAAACTTTTAATGGCATTTTTGAATTAACTGAGTTCCTTCTTTTCCTTTATGATACAGAAGACTGGCATAAATTATTGATTACTGATGATGGTATGCATCCATTTACTAAAAGCAGGAAGCTAAATGGGGAGTTGGAATATTCAGAGAGTGAGGCATTAAAGAACATAGCAAATATTCACTGACTCGTAATTCCTTTGTACTTTCTCTACAGGCACTTAATCTCTCCTGCACTGTCTGGGGAGATCCCACCCCAGAGGTCTCATGGCTGAAGAACGAAAAATCATTTGTATCAGATGCTAATTGCATCCTGAGATTTGAATCTGGAAAAAATGTCAGCTTTTCCATTTCTACTGTGTCCACACACGACTCCGGGAAATACAGCATTGTGGTGAAGAACAAGTACGGTACAGAGACCAGTGATGTCACTGTAAGTGTGTACATCCCTGAGGAAGAGAGAGAGCCTGAGCAAGAAAAACAGAAATGAAAGCATGAATTTAAGATGAAAAGACAGAAGTATGGGGGAGATTTTGGATGATAGGTTGACATAATCAGTGTGTGTAAATGGCTTTCTGCTTTAGCAGGCAGCCTTGGATTTTTCCATTCACTTCACTTTTGCTTCTAGTACACTTATTTGTGCCAGGGAAAACAGGGCCAGTTGTGTTCTAACGTAAGTCCAGCATTTGACCCTCTCCCTGGAGCAACTGCAAGAAAAGGGTCAAGAATTGTTTCGGTGGAAGCAACTGATGAGGTAGATGGAAAGATCAAAAACGATTGAGGCATTTTTGAGCAGCAGTTAGGATCTATTCCAGCTTTGGAAAAGTAGCATAGATGGAAAGTGCTAGATCATAGAGAAATTAGTGCTGTTTTTTGTCTGTATTGCTGTGTTAATTTAGAGAGGCCCTAAAATGGGTGTCATTTACATCCTGAAATATCATTTAATCTGCCCAAATGGGGTAAAAGTACTGTAACATAAATGAAGATAAGGTTTAGGAGGCCAGGATACTAATATGTGTGTGTGTGTGTATGTGTGTGTGTGTCTGTGAAAATGTATGAACTCTCCTCTATGTTCACAAATAAACTGAATTCACTTCTTTCCTTCTATCACAAGCTTGTTTCACTGTCTTGTTTTACTAGTCACAGCTCTGGTAGTTGTACACATTATCTTAGTGTCTTAATGCTTTCACCACTTACCTTTAGCTTCTCTTTAGATCCCTGTTAATCTTCACTTTGCTGTTTATGACAAAACCCACAATGTCATCTCTTCACACCTTTCTGCCCAGACCTTCACTACTTCACATCTCAACTCAACAAGGTATTTTTGCAAATTCTGGCACAAGAGTAGTCTCACACTTTTTCAATGGACCTGCTCATGAATTGTGATTTAAGAATGTCAGGTAAGTATTTTGTTAGATCAAGATGTCGGTTAATTTCATCCAAACTTAACACTGGAGATCCAGAAATAACATATTTTATCAAGATCTTTTAAAGCTACAGAAAGAATCTTCACTGCAACAGAAGAAGTGTGGTTTGTTTTTTTTTTTTTTGTGATAAAAATGTTTCAGAGAAAAAACGTTTCTCCAGATCTTTGAACACACTTCCATAGATTGAAAACCCCATGTCAGCTATTTTACAGTGCCACTAATTATTATTCACAGAGGAAAAGCAACAGATCCTGCTGGACATATATAGGATATATATATGTGACACTAGAGATATATATAGGATAGGATCAGAAGCAGTTATCAGCCCAATTGCTAATTAGGAGTGCAATGTCCCACGTCTATAAATCTCTTCATTACTAGTTTCACTGCAGCACACTTCTTCACATCAAACTCTAAAGAACTAACACATATATTTTCACTGTAAGCATGATCTGTGCGCACCTTTCACATACTTTCCCTTGTTGTTTTTGGCTACTGTGACTGCAGACATACTGCTGTTTCCCAGGGACTCATTTTGGTGCAGTACTGGCATTTCTGTGAGAATGCTACTATTAAGTGTTGTACAGTTAATGCTCACTTAAACCCTTTCCATCTGAGGTTTACTGTCAGCTAGCATTAAAAGTGAAGTGGAAGCATGAAGGAATTCTTGATTCAGGTAAAAATAGATTCAATACAGTTATCAATGGTGAAAATGTTGATTTTTGCATTTTTTAAATATTTTTTTAAATCAGTTTCTATAAAGGGCTAATGATTATGATTTAATCTTTAAAAAAATGATCCAGATTTAGATCAGACTTTTAAATTACCAAAACATGTTACCATGTGCCTAACTTTATGCACTAATAGTATCACCAGTATCAAGGAACGTGTTAAGTTTATTTGGTATAAATCTTTTTTCTTTCACAATAGATTTTGACATTACAGGGATTTTTAAAATGTATGTAAAGATGTTTTCAGCATTTCACATGAACAGTGTACATGTTCACACAGCCTTATCTCCTAAAATGGTTAAAACTCAAGTATCAAACTTGATGACATTATTGCAATTTTAAGGTTTACTTGTGTACTTATGTACATTATTAATCTCTTATAAAAAAAAGTTCAGATTATTTAGTCACGGCAGCTGCATGTCAGACAAAGTACTAGAGCTTAATTTTTAAATTTCAAAATACAATAATGAGAAAATCTGTAATTTGATACGCAGCAAACTTCCTGAGTTTAAAGAACTCAGAAAAATTTAAAATAAAAAAATTTTAAATTATTTGATAATTTTGCTTAGTATGACATGAAGCCAATTGAAGGATGATATGCAGGTCACTCCGTCTTTATCCCTTGACATATACCTTAGAAATGAGTGTCACAGCTCTTCCATCCTCCAGTGTGCAAACAAGAATATGACTTGCTCTTTAACTGATAACTGATGTTTATTACTTAGTATTATAATATTTTTAATAATGGTTGCATTTTGGCAGCAGCTTATTTCTACTACTTTATTTTCAAAAAACTGTCCTCTTGCTTCCCTCCTTTTGGCAGAACTGCCAGGGAACAAAAGTGGGTCACCTCCCAGGTAACAGGCTGGATTTTGCTTTGCTTTGCTTTGCTTTGCTTTGGCAGATGTGTCCCTGAAAGTTAGAGTAATAGCTGCCTCGAAACGTGCTGCTGCCAGGGATTCAGTTGTGGTGGTTTCAGACTGAATTTGTGATGTATTCACATTTCTCGCTTGTGCACTTTTTACTCTTGCTTTGCTTCAGGTGATTGTGATGCCTGTGTCAGGGCAGACTGACACAGTCCAAGGACACAATCAAAATAATAAAACCGTATCTAAAAAGAAAAAAACAATGACAAGCAAAAGGAAGGAAGGAGAAAAGAAAGGTAAGAGTGCTTTCACGTTTATGGTCTTCTATTCCAATGCAAAAATTGTTAAACATTATGGAGTCCACAGTCTGTGCCAATCAATATTTCATGGGTCCCAATCATTCAAGTTTACAGCACGCACACTTTAAATCAACAACAGATGCAAAGTATTAATTGCCAGGTTAAACCTCAGTGAAAGTGGTTTAAATCAACATTTTAAAATCACCTTTTCTACTTCCACTGTGGATTCTCACCTTGACTCACCTGTATAATTAAAGTTTTTTAAGTAATACTTCTAAGTTTCTGAATTCAGGGGAAAGACTTTGCAATCACGTATACATACACAGGTAGTGTTATTTTCCATGTTGAGACTCATTTCAGCAGCTGGGCCTTTGACACTTCACCCAAAAAAAAGGTCTTGCTGATTAAGAGGTCCTAAATGCCTGAGTGTTTTAGAAACTCCTGATTATATAGCCACTATTTGAGATTAATCAACTATTCTCTTTTAGCTTTATGTCCATATAGAATGGTAAAGTTGAAATTATAAGCAACCATTTTTTCTCCAATTTAGAAAAAGGGTGGAAAACTTAAAAGTTCTCTAGTGATTCAGCATTCTTGTATACTACAGATTTTTACTGTTCTTTTACACTGTTACTATATAATCAACGTCCAAATAGCAATTATATACTTCACGACTTCAACTCTCTCATGAAGAACATTTTCGCTCCAAATAAATTTTAAATTCCAAGATTATCAGAACATGTTTTACGTACTTTTGCATAAGTATTTTTTCTTTGTATACATGTCATATCATTGCTGACAGAACAATTAATACTATTATGCACTCCCCTTTCTGCTCCTAAGGTAAGAACAAGTATTCTACTGCATTTCTTTCCTCTCATGCCTTATGGGTATTGGCAGACGTTTCTGAGCAATCCTGTAAATTAGGTGACTTAAGTGTGAAACAATTATTTACATCTGTAAATGTTTTACAAGGATCTACCTCATAAAGATTTTAATTAAAGACCATAAAGACTTGAGCTTGGTTTTGGTGCCATAAAAAGCAGTAACATTAATTGTGATACTGAATCTGTTCATATGGGTATGGGAAGAGGAAAAGAACATGACAAGGTCGTAACCAATGTGAAAAAAATGTTGCTGACAGAGTAAATACAAGGGAAATTTCATTACTTCTCCTAAATCAGATTGTGTTAAGCCTCATGTAGAAGAAATTATTGCTACAGAAGAGACACCTGATCCAAATGAAATCCCTCCTGTGGAAACAGAAAAGGATACAAAAAGCAACAAGGGAGCATCAAAGAAGACTAATGGAAAAGCAGGGGTAGCACCAAAGAAGACTGATGGAAAAGCAGGAGTAGCAGAAATGGTTCCTCAGCCCACAGAAAGCTTGGACAAGCAGGGAAAGAAACCAGTGGAAAAAGCAACCTTGGGTAAACCCCACTGAACCTGAACAAAGAACATGATCTTGTCATGAACTGGATAATAAATTCAAGCTGAGATTTCAGGAGTGGTATACTAGCCACAATATTTTAACACAAAAGTTTATTAGTGGGCTTTTTTATAACATTTGTATGACTTTCTAACTCTAAATGCATAGCAGATGGGCACTTATGTCTCAATACCATATAATTGCACTGCAGGAATTTCTAAGTATCTGAATAATGATTTATGTACTGACAATGTGAATTTAATTACTAAAAATATCCATGATAAGCAAAGTTCATTAGAGTGGATCCTGTCCAGAACTGACAGACAGAACTGACATATTTACTACCAAAAGAATGTTGGTATCAGTTATGACACAGTTATGTCAATGTGTTACTTGACATTTCTAGGTCATCACAGCTTGAGGCAGACACTACTTACTTTTTCAAGGAAATGATACATGAAGTCATAATGCCATGTGGGCTCTACTTTCCACCATGACCGCTTTGGCCACAATGGAAGATCCCCAGAAATGGAACCATCTCCTATGGATGCAGGGGGGCCATAAGTAGGTTTTCTTTTGATCCAAGTTTCTTTCATGCAAACCTGTTTCAGCAGGTGGACCAGGATGACATCTGGCCATTTCTCATCTCCAAGACTCCCATGATTGCTTTTCAGTCCACTCCACTTCATTAATTCCCTCATGGCCTTGGTGAGTTACTCTGGATATGGCATTCACCCATAAAGTATGAGCTGTCCCACATGTTCATTTTCCTACACACTTTTTGGCACAGCACTTATATTTCCTCTAAACCCGCTGTCCTTCTTCCCCTCAGTGACTCAGCCCAACTGTACCTCTTATTCCACTCACTTCCACTTCCATCAGACCCACTGCTTTCTTATAAGAGAGTGTAGCTTCATGGTCCATGTAAGGACCATGTAAGGAATAAATACAAGCCAAGAATCTCTGCTGTGCTCATTCACATTCATTACTGCGTTCTTTTACATGTTTATGTACTGAGGATATAGGAAAATATGACTCATTTGGAGATGCTTAGATAGCAGAGTTCAAGCTGAAAAACAAACCAATAAAAATAAAGGTCAGAATTTATTTTGTTACTATGCAAACTGAGTTCAACTTTAAAGTGACCAGAAATTATTAAACATAAGAGATGAAAATAAGATATTTTAATTACTAGGAAAATATTCTTATTGATTTCAACTCTTAGGAGGCTCAATCATATTGTATTGTCTTTTTCCAGATGGATTATTGATGAAAGATTACTGAATTCCGCTGGTATTTTTAGGTGTTGGATCTATCACAAATGTGGAAATATTGAAAACATGAGAAATACCAGTTTCTAATCCATCCTAATCCAACTGTTAGCATAAAAAAGCAAAGAATCTGAATAGCATGTAAATGTATAAAAGTTGAAACACTGATATCTCTGATGAAAAAAAATCTATTTCCTTCTAGTAGAATTACAATAGAATTCTATTTAACTTTTTTTAAGGATGTAAAATGCAACAGAAAAAAAATCAAAATACTGACTGCTACACAAAATGGTGGAGGAAGAAACTTAAATACAGACTGGCCTACAGCTTAAATACAGACTAACCTACAACTAGAATCACCCTATTAAATTTAGGTACTGTTTGACACACAGAGCTTGATTCAGTTCCACATCACATCTTGTTCTACATATCTATGTATTACAGCACAGCAGTGAGTGACATAAGCATAGGTCTCACAGAGAAATACAGTAAGGAGCATTTCCATGGTAGGAGACTTTCAAAATGGGAACCCAAATACATGTAATTTTTCGTGCCACTGTTACAGAAAAGAATAAATATCCAATCATCATGACTAGGCTTCGCAAATGAAGATTTGAGAATAAATATCCACAGATGTGCAATTCCATCGCCCCGCCAGAGTCTGGCCTTTCAAAAGCAGTACAAAACTGCAGGTTGTATCACACAACTCCCCTTTGCCATGGCAATTATTTCAACCTGTCTTACATCTCTAAAAATCCATCACCTCTTACAGCTCCTTCGGGTTGAGAGCCTGTCTCCCACAAACACCTACGGCAGTGTCTAAGTTATATATAGAACAGACAGTACCACTGAGAGCCTGATCCAATTCCTGCAAAATGCCACAGGGGTCTTTTCATTCATTTTAATAGAAATCAAGCTAGATCTCAGAAGAATGTTCTAAAAATATCCCAAATCTCAGATTACAAAGCCCATTTTGCTCACTGTGAAGCCAATGGCAGATCTCTCTTTTGTGTCAGCGTACCAGAAACAGGTCTCAGCTTTTTGCTAAAAAAAAAAAAATAAAAAAAAATCACTACTTGCCTGATATTTCAACTGAAACTTCTGGAAATACCTTAAAAAATCTAAAATAAAATGCACTAGAATTTTGGGGGAGTTTTTTGTTAAATTTGGATGGTTCCTCAGAAAGCTGGAAATGCAGTCACATTGGTATTGTTCTACGGGAGTCTGTTTGCTATCCAGAAGCATGGTGTTGTTATGCACAGTAATAAGATAAACATTAAAGAATAACACCCCCCCTTTTTCATTTTGATTATTTAAGATGTAGTTGTTCACAAATGTATAACAAAATGTTCAAAATTAATATTAATGGAATTGTTGAATATACTAAAGCTTACTGTGTTACCATGGTTGAATAATTTCTTCCTTTTTTTTTTAAATGTATGATTTATATTTTATTCTCCATTATAAGTATGAAAAAAATGTTTCCGTTTCAGTACATTACATAATGATAGAATGCAAATTATTTCTGTAGCAACAGAATGTCCTATCAAACACACAGAACCATTTGACTACATTTAAACTCAGGCACTGGTTGCAATGTGTAACTGAAGTGCTTGTTCTGGTTATTATCTTATTTCTCACCTAAATGTTCCATTGCAGCAGGCATTACTCTTTATATTCAAATTTGGAACTGTTTTAAAAATTTATGTTCTTGTGTTATAACAACTGTATTTAACAGTAAGGGAAAGTGTTGCAGTAAGCGATATTATCTAATCACTTTCCAAAAGCACAAAGGGTGATTTTTGAAGATGAAAGAAGATGAAAAAATAGGCTTTGCCTTCCACTGCAGTAAAGACATTGTGAGTTCAGCTGTCCTTGAGTTCTGAGAATTAGTTCTGGATTTGTTAGCCAATTTTTGAGGAAGATCTGTCTGTGGTCTGAGATTGACAACCATAATTTGGTAATACATTAAGCCACAATCTTTGAAGCAGCTAGTTGCAAACTGAGATTAGCCTTAAATGAGTGTAGGGTGGACTTCTACTCTGTATTCTTGAACAACAACTACAAGGTCCATGCACAAACAATATTCTATTTAATCTGCACTTACACTGACCAGATGGACACCTGCAACAAATCTTTCCATACAGGTTTGGCGTTTTTTTGTCTTGCTAAAAGGGCATTAGGTTTTAATAATTGAAGCAAAATGTTGGTCAGGGAAAGGAGCAACAAAAGCTGTAAAGAGAAAACTGTTAGAGAAAATGGATCTGTTCCACAAGGGCCTGTAGAGATGAAGGTACTGTGAGAGAGATGGTGAGGGGCTGAAACCAATAGAGAGGAAGGAAGGCACCAGATTTGGTTGCAACCTTCTGATGAATTTTGCCCTTATTCCACTTCCAATTTCATGATATGAGACGTCTCTCTTGTAATCTCCTTCTGCAAATTTTCAAATGAAACACCTTTCCTTCCCTCTTTTCCTATCTTGCATCTTCTACCATCCATCGAATTTGATACTATCATTTCCATTTACCATTTCATCACACATACCAGCAGGAGCAGAATGAAAACTCCTACTTAATCAGGTTGTGATTATGGCGAGGATAAGGAACTTCTTAACCTCTTTTCAGGAGGCCTGAAATCCTATCATATCTATTATCAGAAAATGGTTTGTGAAACACCTGCTAATGACTGACAAAGAACCTGAGACTTGATCTGTGTGTGGTGGTTTAACCAAATACATTAAATCTACACACAAGTGCATCAACTTGTGGGACTATTGGTGTGCTTAAATATTTTGGTGGCTCGGGGTACAGTTCCTTACAGCCCTAAATTCCCTAATTTGCTTTGGACTGTTAAATGGAATTAAAAAGATAAACTAAACTAAATTGTAACATCCTGTCATACTGTCATTCTGATCTCAGAGGAGTTACTGAAAACACTCCTGAGGGATATGTGTTAGTCTAAGATGCAGAGCTAAGGAGTCTCACAGGTTTACAGAAGAAGATATGAGTCTAAAGAGCATTAAAGAAAAATAAACAAAAACAAAAAACAAAACATCCTGTCTGGTGGGTATGGAATGAATGACTGCTCTGGACAGCATTTCTGGGTTTTGTACAACCATTCAAAATGACGTAATAATAGCTCACCACTAATGTCTTGCTTTTTTTGCCTTATGTAGTCAAAGACTTTTTTGTTTTTAAACTGCAGTAATGACTCAGCATAAAGGCCATTTTTTCTTTCATCTACAAATGTTGGCAACATGTTGAGCACACCAGTGCAAGCTGGGGACTGGTGCTACATCTCTATATCTACAGCTCTTTACTATGTGCAGAACTATGAATTTTCTGAGACTTTACCAAAGCCATGCCTAGCACCCTTTATCCTCCCAGATCTGTGATTTACCCCGGCACTGTGCTGGAGATCTTTCATCATTTCTTGCCTAGCTCTAAGCAGCCTTTTCACACACTACTGCTGCTGGACATGATCTGGCAGTTAGAGAGCCGGAGAGCCACTGATTTATGCAACACACTTTCAAATTGCTTCCTCTCCATCCAAAAAGCCAAACCAATAATCAGTTGCTCTCATCACACCCTTCTCTGTCCTTGATGGGGAAAACAATAGTGACATTTGTGGTGAAAAGGCAAGATGAATGTAAATGAGGTGGCAGGGTACCTGTGGCCTGTAGGCCCTGTTTTAACCAGTGAGTTGTGGTTCAACAAGGACCACAAATCATGTATAGTTATAGAGAGATCGTATCTACACCACCACAGTGCATAACTCCACACAATCAGAAGGGAAACAAACCTCATTTGATAGATATAGCTGCGGAAAATTCAGGTCATTTAATAGCTTGATCGTAATCTATGTGTAAGTAAGTCTAAAAGGGTACAGAATACAAAAGGACAATACTGAGAGATGTCTACTTCTCTAGTCTTGTTCATCCAGAGATGACAATTTTGGAATGGTAAATATTACCTAGAAAGAAAATATTGTGGTTTCAAACAACTGCTCTTTTATTGGAAGCACCCATTCCAGGTTTCAAAGAGAAGAGTATGACTTACCACTTTGTTACCCCTTTTCAAGTAAAGATTTTTCTGGCTTATTTTTATAATAGGATCTAGTTTAATGTTGAAATTTGAGGACATATGATAGATTTAGCCCCTACCTCTTATCTCCCTGTGAAGAGAGTTGTCTGGTGTTGCAAAGGAGAATCTTCTCAACAAAAATCTCTTGCTATTATGACCAGCAAAGATAAGATCATGGAAACACAAATGAAAGTATTCTGTTTGAGCAATGGCTGATGTGGTTACCCTCACAAACTAAGCAACTAAGGTGCCAAATAAGGAACTCTGCAAAGCAGGGAAATGATCTGTAGCACAGACTGTGTGTTTGCGACAGATGTTATGGTAATGTGACTAGGTAATTATTATTGCAATGTTATATATTCAAACAGGAGGCCTCTTCAGAAAACTGCTGCAGCTGAAAAATGGTTGCACTGAAGGGTGGAAAATTGCTCCATTAGTCTTTGTTGCTTCCATGTGTCCTGGGTCCTGGAAAGTGTTCCAAGAGTGATTCAGAATTTCTGACATGACAATAACATCATCGAAATGGGCAGGCATGAAATCTGACCTTCCTTTTTACATGTGTATGATACAGTGACCCTATCCATCTAATTCTGTGTTTGTATTTCTTCCATGAACCGCTTTCTTCAAAAATCCAGCCTGCATGTTATGCAGGGATAGATTTGTTTTAGTTCCATGCTCAAAGGGATTTAAATATATTATCTGCAAATAAGCAAACTCACTGGCTATAATCTTTTAGGCAGCTTGTCTCAGGAGGTACAGACGAATAAACAGATCTTATCTCTTTGTAGGACTGGTACAAAAAGATTGCCAAGGATCCTTTAAGAGATAGGTGGACTATCACAATAACTTTTGTCTATATATTATATTACTTTGCAAGCAAGTGTGTCTTTTTGTCAGTTGCATTGAATGCTCTGTTGAGCAGCCTGACTTCTTAGTATGTGACAACTACATAAAATCTATGTGAGAGCCTAAAATGGCTCTAACACCAAGTGGGGCAAAGCCAGCTTTCAACAAAACGCTAGTCACCAGATTGGTGGATGAAAAAATAGTTGGTAGACAAATGAAAGTACAGTAAAATAAAGAAGTAACATGGGTAGTGATAAAACACCTAATTCTCATTTGCAAAACCTGAATTATTTCCAGTTGTGCTACCACTCCTTTTCCCTTTTTTTAGACTTAAAGTTGTCTGGGGCTAGAATATTATCCTGTTTTAGTACATGTTATGTGTCAATATCATCTGGGGCCTCTGGGCAATAGGGTGACTCAGGCAAATAATAACATACAACCAAGTCAACTTCAGCAAGCAGCAGCGTGAATCACAAAGGCAATGGGCAAATGAAGCTGCTGACCTGAAATGCATTCAAGGCCTGCTGGACATGTTCTGATTTTGCAACTCCATGCTTTCATTACAAAATAAATAATTAATATTACAGAATCATAGAATCAATTAGGATGGAAAAGACCTCCAGGATCACTGAGTCCAACCTGTGATCCAACACCACCTTGCCAACCAGACCATGGCACTAAGGTACCATGTCCAGTCTTTCCTTAAACACCCCCAGGGATGGTGACTCCACTACCACCCTGGGCAGCCCATTCCAATGTTTAATCACCCTTTCTGTGACGAAATCCCTTCTTATGTCCAACTTAAACTTCTCCAGGAGCAGCTTGAGACTAAGGCACAGATTGAAACTATGGTATATAAGTATATATATATATATATATGAAAA
Source organism: Empidonax traillii (assembly GCF_003031625.1). NCBI lineage: Eukaryota > Metazoa > Chordata > Aves > Passeriformes > Tyrannidae > Empidonax > Empidonax traillii. Next base: position 1,182,489 of record NW_020955379.1, read on the forward strand.
AAATATTTTCCATGCTCCTGTAGGCAGACCAGTAACTTTCAGGAGACCTATGTAGTGACAGACGTATAAACCAGCAAAGACTGCGAGGGCTGCGTTTGTCTCCCAACCCCCTGTCACGAGGTGTTAATCCCGCGTCCCGGCTCAGACCGCGGGATTTATGACCAGCTGCAGCCGAGAGGGCTTGGCCGCTGATCCCTGCGGCCCCGCGCCCGAAGGGGGGCGCCAGGCGGGACCGGCCGGGTCCCGGCCTTAGACACCGGGATGCGGCTACGTGCTTCCCGGTGCTTCCCGCCGCCGCGCCCGCCGCTCCCGCTGCCGCTGCCCCGCCGCGCGCACGCGCACCCGGGCCGCGCGCCTGCTTCCCTGTGCCCCGTCCCCTCCCAGCCCGCGCCGATCCCAGGTCACGTGGCGCCCGGGGCGAGGCGCGCCCCCGCAGCCCGCCGCCAGCGGGAGCGCGCGAGCGCGCGCGCGGGCACGCGCTGCAGCAACGGCCGGCGCTTGGCGCAGTTCGCACCCGGCCGAGCGCGGCTCTCCCGGATCCCGCTCCCGTCCCGCCCTCCATCCATCCTCGGAGCCAGCCGTGCGTCCGTCCTGCCTCGGGTGGCGCCGGCCCCCGCCGGGCCTCTCTGGAGGTAAGCGGGAAGGGGCCGCTGCCGCCGGGTCGGCTCGGGGCGGGGTGTCCGTGCCCGGGTGCGGGAGAGAGGCGGCAGCGCCGGACGAGCCCGGGCGGCTGCCGGGGACACAGGGAGGGAGGGACGGACGGACGAGCGGAGGGAGAGCGTGGCAGGGCCTGCCCCGGCTGCCAGGCCGGGCTTGCTCCCCGCAGAGGGCTCCGGGCAGGGAACGACGAGAACCTCCCCGGAACCGTCGCTGGGAAGCGGGGCCACCCGGACGGCGGTGCCTGCGCTCCGTCCCCGCTGCTGCCCACGGCTCCCGCAGCCCAGGCTGGCGGAGGGAAGGGGAAGCATCCCCTGCCCGTGCCCTGGCTGCCGGGTGTGCCGCCGGGCAGCGCGGGGGCGGAGGCTGCTGCCCCGCTGGCCCCGCGGGTGACGCCCGGCGCTGCCGCCCCGCCGCGACACGGGGGCGGCGGGACCGCCCGGGAACGACGGTGTTCCCGGCGCTGCCTGGCGGTGCCGCTCTGGCGGACCGGGATGCGCGCCTTGCCTTGCCTTGCCTTGCCTTGCCTTGCCTTGCCTTGCCTTGTTGCCCCAGCGCCTTCCCCTCCACGGGGGGGATGCATTGCTCAGTGCATTTCTAAGCTGGACTATGAACACCCTGCGCTCCGCCCCTGCCTTTCGTGTTTGTCCCCGCAGCTCTGGGAGGTCTGAAGTGGCGCTACATTGCCTGCCTTTTTTAATTTTTTTTGGATGTGTGTGTGTGTGTATGTATGTATTTGGGGTTTTGCCAAGTTTACGTCTGGCTTAATTCGTGTGAACTGCGTTTTTCTTCTCATCAAGGGGTCACTGAGTGCATGTAGTAGGCACCAACGATTTCTAATAGAGCAAGGCACCATGCCGTTTAAACCCATGCGTTTACATCTAGCAGAATGATGTCATAAATATACCTGTGTTGCGGCTGCACTTTGTACGTGCCTATCATCTGGTTACTTTCTTCTCCTCCCCCCCCCCCATCAAAATTCCATTGTTGTTATGAGAAAATTTGTTAGCCACATCCCATCATGATATATGGTATTATTCAAGATACTGTCAGAGAAGATGATAGACAATCCTACAGAACTTAGGCTGTAGAATCATAGAATATCCTGCGTTGAGGGACCCACAGGAATCGTCAAAGTACAGCTCCTTGTTTTTTGGGGTTTTTTATGTTTGTTTGGTTTTTTTTTTTGTTTGTTTAATGTTTTTGTTATGTTTTCTTTCATTGGTTGTTTTGGGGCTTTTATACTTTTTAACAATAGGACAATTTTGCATACTGAACACTTAATATGTCAAAATAAAAAAAAAATATAGTGTTACATACTTTTTAAGAACGTACAAGTATTCATTAGTTGTAATGAAAAGTCCTAAGTCTCAAAATGCCTTGGCTTTGTGTTGGTAAAGTGTGGGCATGTCAGTCACTCTGTAGATACCTAGCCGGTTTTTGTACACATAGCAGGCAGCTAGCTCCAGCCGGGGCCAACAGTTTTGTCTTCTCTCCTAGCCCCTGCTATAGTTAGTTCCCTTACATCCCACAACATACAGGGATGTCAACAGTTCTGCCATCGCTTACCAAAATCAAGAAAGATCTCGTTACTTGAGTGGTGTAAAGGAATGATCTCCAAGGTGCTCCCTAAAAGTCTATTACTATTATGTAATAGAATATTAAACTGATAGGCTAAAGTTAAAAAGTTTCTAAATGAACTCAGGATGTCAGAAGCTTTGACTGATATGCTGTATTACCTGGTATTATTCTTAATTTCAATAGGAGTAACTAGATAGTGCTGAATGGCTCTCCTTAGCGATTACAATATTGATTTTTAAGCTTGTAGCGTAGGTCTTCAGTCAGACATACCAAAATGTTTGGGTTTTTTAGTGGCCTGTAAAAAAAAACAGAGGTGGTGTTCAAACTTTGTCTTATTCTTGGTAATTAATGTTTTGGTTTGTTGCAAAATTAAATGTAGTTTTTTGTTACTGTTGGAAGACATCCACCGAAAATGTTGCAGTTTCTCAGAACTTCTTGAATTTTCTCACTTTCCAGCATTACTTACCACTAGTGTAACGTCTTGATGAGTTATAGGGAAATCTAAACTGCACTTACTGCATTTGATGCCTCCTTGAGGTCCTGAGCAGCACTTTTTTGGATTACATGTTTTATGACTTGGTCTCTGCTGCAGACAAATTGGAATCTGGAGCAGATAAAGCTGAAAGGGTTTTGTTCAAAGCCACATTGGGAACTTCTGTCAAAGTGAGAGGTTAAATTAGTTGCATTTGTTTCTTTCTTCCTGGAAGATGCTCTCATGGTTAGTACTCTAGACCACAAATTTATGTTTTTTTCAAATCTTGCATCTTAAATGCAAGATCACAGCATATAGGAAAACAGTTTCTTGCAGTCTGTGTGTGATCATAGAATCTCTGTGCTTAAGTTACAATTTCTAAAAAGCAAGGAGGGTTGTGTTTTTTTTTTTTTTTTTTTGTAAAATACTTTCGATATAAGCCAAAGCTAACTTTTAATCATTGTTTATATCATGAATTACCAATATGTTCTACGTAACTGTCTGCAAAGGGACAAAAGGACATCTTGTGGTGTGAGAATCAGTGCTGCATGTTACAGATATCCATAGTGAAAAAGCTTTCAGGCTTATACAAAACAGTGGGGGATACGTTTGTGATCAAATTCAAGTCTAAAGTGTTTGTATTAGATGTCTTCATCCCATACTGGGCACATTCTGAGAACACAGCGTTGTAGCATCCTGTATCCCAGTGATTTTTGTATCTGGCAGTGCTGATCAGGAGCATGTTTTCTATGAACCTTTGATCTCCTTGAGGTTACAGTTTAAGGTCCTACAGTAACACAAAAATGTTATATCTGGAAATACCCCCTTGTTATATAGGTAAGCAGAGGGTTTTTTTTTTTATTTGTACATACAATTATCCAATCAAAGCATAGTAAAAATGTTGCTACTTTTGCAAAAATGTTTCACTTAAAAATGGGTTTAATCTACCTAGCTGCCGTCTCATCTTGCTTGTTGCATTAGTTCTTGCATTTCAGTTTGGACTGGCAGACTCATTTAATATGAAACTGTCATGCTAAATCAAGCCAGATTGTGCTTAAGGTCAAAGCTTATGCACATTTTTGGGTGTTTTTTTTTTTTTTTTTTTTTTTTAATTTAAATTTCAAGGGAACTTTGAAGTAAAGGACGCTAATTTCCCCTTCCTAGTGAAATATTTCCTTTTTATCAGTTTGTTTCAGCTTTGCACTAATGTAATTTGACATTAGCTGCCAGAAGTTGTCCCGAGTCACTCATTTTCCTGAAACTAAGGGACACTTCCTTGTTGCTTCTGTATGCGCTGAGTGAACGCATAAGATTTTTAGCTGAGGAACTGGCCCATTTCTTTATCCGAAGTGCTTAAATTCAATACCAGAAATGTAAATATGTGAAGTAATAATAGAAAAGTCTCCATTGGATCAGGTGACATTTTTGTGTTGGTCTATGTGGCTGAAGCCAGCACATGCTAAGCCGGTCTTAAGTGGTGTCTTTAGGTTTACTCATCTTTTTTCAGACTGCATAACTGTCTCCTCAGGAAATGTACTTCTTCTGAATTTATAGTTATGAAAGGCATTTTAAAGGAAATGTGTAAAGGATTCTTTGCAAAATTCTTTCAAATTAGTGCTTCCAATAAGGAGTTGTAGCTGAGATTCAATTAGAAATGGAAGTAATTTACTCTCACTTGGCTAACAATAGAATTTAATTTGTGATGTGAACTGAAATACAATGATTTAAAGAAAAAAAGTTACTTAGTGGTGACTTTAAGGCATTCATTCCCCAAATGAAAATGTGTGCCTGTAAAGACAAACAGGAAATCTCTGAGGCCACTTTACAGGTTTGTCATGTCCCATATAGACAGTGCAGACGTGCTGTTGTGTCCTAGGGGTGAACAGATCCTTCAGACAGATGTGATCTCTGTAGTCATTACATAATTAATTACATTACCTCAATAATGCAGGTAAGTTGGGTTTGGACAGGTGAATGAGTAAGCATATGTCACTTTGCTCAGCTATATCTGATTTTTCTGTTCCCAACATTTCAGGTAAATACCTTTGAGTGGGAATTCTGTAAGACTAGGATTTTTACCCAACTTATTAATAATACGGACAAGTCTTATATGCAAATTAAATTTGGGTTTTTTTTGTATATATACATCAGTTCAATAATACGGAGAATCTATCAAGTAAGAAAAAGGTTTCTTGATTATATATACTATTTTTAGAACTTTTTGGATATTTCATAGATGTATTTCTCAGAATAAGTTTTATTTCTCTTCTTTCTGGTCAACCTGAAGATATGTACTGGTCTCAAATATTAATATTTATATATCCATTCTAAATGTAATCAAATTGTACACCACTAATAGATCAGGATATATTTCCTAAGTGCACACATGGCTGTGTTCTTTTGCTTTGACTTCTAAATCCTGGAAGGTTGTAAGAAAATATGAATATACCTGAGGCGTATTGTGTGCCTGGAAAGAAACCTCATTAAACTGAGAAAATAGGGAAAGGGATCGCTCATTAGGGAAACACTTAGTGCTTTTTAGAAACTTACAGGAAAATCTTCATCTGCTTTCTCTCACCTCATGCAAAAATTAGATTGATGTAATTTCTGTTCAGACACATTGGTTTCTGTGTTGTGTGTCTGGAAATAAGTTCAACCAAGGATGATGCAGCTGTAGAAGAGTCTATTACTGGAAATACATCCATCCAAGTGTGGCAGGTGTTGGTGGTGCATATTCCTGTACAGATTCCAAAGGGCTGTACTCTTGGATTAGCCAGCTACTTTTCTTAGTACCTTGAAAGAAGTTAAGGTCTTCACATGCATAAGAATATTTTGTGTGCATGTAACCTAAGTTTTTGCTTGAACTGATAATTTTAACAGTAAAAATCAATTTATTAGCTCTTAAAGTATTCTTTGTCCTCACTGACATTCTTTTGTAAACAGAAAAAAAAGATAACTAAAAAAAAAATAAAATGCTCAAATTAATATCAGGACAGGTACCATAACACTGAAATCACATGATTCTTAGCAGATCATACAGATATAATTGTTGACATATTATGAAACAGCCAGCTCCTAATAAATTGCAGATTTCCTTTCTTGCTATCTTTTTTTTCCTGGTGATAAATTAGTACTTAAGTTGCACTGAAAAGCACTCTGATTTGAATGGCTCCTGATTTCACCTGACAGGAAATTTTGAAGGCATTGTATTTACCATCTGGTATCTTAGATGGAAAACTAGACATTTGATTTTATTCTTTTTTAACCACCACTGTAGTGAACAATACATTGCTTTTATATCACTAGTGTTCCTCTAACATCTGTTAACTGCTTTGATTCTTGTACCATGCCATTATCACTTGTGAAGGGCTTTTTTATTATTTTTTATTTTGGGGGTAGCAGGGAATTGCAGGTAAAAGCAGGTAACACTGCCTGTTAGTATTTTTCAACATTATTGAGCAGAATTTCATTTTTAGTTGCATGTAATTTGCTAAAATCGGAAAATGTCATTCCAGGGTATATTTTAGCTTCCTTCAGCTTTTATATGGAAAACTTTAGCAAGTATATTCACTTTTTTTAACAAGCAGTGACACTTTGTATGTTTCCACTCCATTAGAGGAAAAACTCTAGCTGTTTTCTCTTAGAAAAATTCTTGAGTTGCTTTCAGAAGGGATCTGAGGCAGGTGGTCTTCTATTATTCATGTCTAAGTTTATTTTGGTAAAGTTATTAACCTTTGAATTGGGTTTAAAAGTTCACATTGAGAATGGAAAGACTTTTGCACTTAGAAGTATCAGAGATGTTGTATTGAATGTGTTTTAGCATAATCTCGAAGGAGCAGAGCTTTATTTCCAGTTTCAGTAAGCAGATGCTTCACACCAGGGCTAGGATCAAGAACTTGGGGACAGGAAAGTGTTTTTAATTTCTATAGGAGAATTGGAAATTCCTCCACTTTGTCTGCACCCCGTAGACAAAGTGTAAAAGTGCATGAAAATAAACAAGTGTGGTGGAATTTCGGAATCAGTTGAGGCTTGGGGAGAAAGGACCTTTTTAAATATCAGGATGGGGTGTGAAACTGAGAACTGTCATGCCGCGTGCTGGCTTTGAGAGCTGTGGTGTTTAAGTCTTGGTTGATAATAAGTAAAATTATGGGGGACAGAATGAGGTGAAGGAGAATTGGAACACTAACGAAGGTTGTTACTTGCCCTGTCTGTTAGGATATGTTAATTAGAGAAAGATTTGGTCCATTTGTGTTGGCATATTTATTCTGATCTGTGTGTGAATTGGGGTTGTGTGCTAATAGAAGCTCATGCCTTTAGGATTTCTGCTTCCTTCCTTCCAGAACTTAGAATGACATGTACCAGTGAAAGTCCTGTATGGGGAAATGTCCTGTAACCTTTTTTTAGCCATGTTTATTCTGTGGTTCCTGTACACTACAATCAAATCACTAAAATGTGGTTTTCACAGGCACACAGAGCTTTTTTTTAATGACCATCTGGGGTATGTAAATGTGATTTGCAACTACAAATGTAGCCTATTGAAGCAATGTTTTGAATATGCAAAGAGGTAAATAAAGGAGGGAAAATCTGCAAAATCAAGCTCTAACTACACTAACCTCCCCTGTATTTTTAATTTCTAATCTGGCCTGAATTTTCTATTGCATAGTTGAAAAAAATACTCCCATTTCCAAAATGCTGTAAAACTAAATGAAATGCAATCAAATAGAAAAGTATATTTTAAAAACGGAATCGTATTTCCCATCAGGGATTTTGACAAATGAGTAAGAGGATAAGATATGTGGAATCACAAAAAGCAGATCAAAAAAAGACCATGGGATGGTGAATGATCTTTGTCAGCAGTATTAACTTGCATGAGGCTGTTGGAAAAACTCCTATGTGCTTTCTGAGACTAAACCACAGTAAAATCTACCTACACCAAAGAGTTTCTTTAAACTTGCTTGGAAAAGATTGCTTCTAAGACTTCCAAATTTGAGGTATTTGCTTTTCAAAACTGAAGCTAATTTTCCTGTGCAAATTGTAGCAAGCGTGGGTAGAGCCCTTCTCAAATCTTCGTTCGCGAAGCCTAGCCATGAATGATGAATGTAGTAAATAATATAGTAATTAAACTTACTCAGCAGGAGTTATATTTTACTTACCTTATTAATATTGAGAAATAAAAGACAAGAGACTAACTAAATGTGCAAAGCTTATTTCCTGCCTAAATCTTACCTTACTGCGATGACCACAATTTTATCTGTATTCTAGAAAGTCTATTTTCTAAAACACGTTTAGAAACTTTGAGGAAATTGGTGTCAGTCTGAAATACTGAAAAATATGGAAATTGAATAGATATCTTAGAAAATTGTACACAAAAAAACCCCCAACATAAAGATTGGTGAAAAATGTTTGAAAAGAAGCACTGGTTTACAAATCTGCTTTCCATTTTGCTCGTAACTGTGTGTTTTATACTGTGTTTTAATGGAGCACACATGATGAAGGAATGATGAACACATAGGGGAAATTTGAGTGTGTCTAGTAATTCTTAATATCCTTTGAAAATACTTGTTGTGTTTACTAACAAACCAGTAGTTTTTCCTGTAAAGAGCCTCGTTAAATATGAGCTTACTCAGTGTATTGTAAAGGGCCCAGAGACTGTAGCAGTTTATTGCAAGCTTACTGCAAGCATAGCAATCCCAAGACTCAGTTTAGGAGTTTGTCACCGAGACTGATTTAGTTTTGACTTTGAGTGTAGTTCATTAGTTATTTTGGAAACCTACAAACCTTTTGGTTTTATCCAATAATGTGATTCATTGTTCTTGCATCAGAGTCTAATACATGAATTTACTTAGAGGACGATAGAGTGAAGTTAGTAATACGGTTCTAGATTATTTTTTCAACTTTTAAATTCTCTGCAATGTTATGAGCAGACACTCTATAGCCCCCTGGAGGTGGGAAGGAGATGCATGGGTTTAGAGTAATGAGAATGTGCCTTTGTTGAGGGAATATTGATAGTCCTCAGAGAGTGTCTCTCCCATTCAGGGGCAGAATTGTTTACTTACACTACTACTTTCTCAGTTATTTTAGCTATCCATTATATTATTTAGAGAAGTAATGACATTTCACAATTCCTCAGATCAAAAACTAATTCTTATTCTCAGTCATAGAGCTAATTATACACAAAGCTTGTATGTATTGTCCACATGCTCAAATTATGCTAAGTTAACAATTCAGTTTAAAGAAAGCAAGAAAATTTTCACAGGAAAAAAAGTTTATTTTGGTGTGCATTGTTTTTTTAATGGCTAAGTATAAACTTGATACCAGGTCAGTTGTCTCTTTACTAATATAATGAAGTTTTGAAAAGCGGGGGAAAACAGCCCACAGACACCAGACCTTGAAATGTTGTCAAATTTGTTGTGTCAGACATGACTGGCTGCTGCAGTGACGCAGAGGGAGCGGCACATGGAGGTACAGGAGACAGTCTTGAATTAGGTGTGCACAGGCTGAACTAGGACTTTGAATGCTGCTACCAGTGGTAGAAGTTACAACAGTGGGTGGGTGAAAAGTCTCCAAGTGAGCTATTGTAGACTTTACTTAAGAATCATTAACTAAATCCCTGTTTTCATGAGGAGCTTCAGCTGAAGTCACGTGACATGATGTAAACCAAGATCATTACCTATCAGTGCAAACATATGGCAAAGTCTGCCCATGTTATTACTTATCTCAGAGCGCCCAAGGGGGCTGTGACATTTCAAGCAAAGCCTATTGGTGAGGAAGTTTCTAAGTGAGCTTTCTTAAAGAAGCACTTCCTTTTTAATCATAGTATTGCGTGGGAAAGGATATCAAGCCGTTTTCTCTGAGGGACCAGAAGATTTACATAATTTTTCTGCTTCTGTGGAGAGAGAAGAAATGCTGCTACAACATTCTGTTATGGCTGTAATTTTTGCATTTACCTGTATTGTGGAAAGTTAGTTCCCTGTTTTCTGAGATGCATTTCTCAGAAAAGGATGTTGTTGAAGATGACTCCAATAGAAGTGATGCTGCTGCCCATGAAAAGGTTCCTTCTGGAATCTTGGTGAGTGTGATAGATTTATTGCTAAGTAGGGGTATGTAATTTCCTGTAGCACACTTTAAAATTATGAAAATTGACCACCTATATTTAATAGTATATATAGTATAGTGGAAGACTTCAGTTAGGCATTCAACAGACTTACTTTGTCTCCCGTTTTTGTTCCATGAGTGCTCTGTGTGGTACTAGGAGAAATTCTAAAACCGCAATTAAAATCTTAGGAGCAAAGAGATTTTTGTTGAGCAGACCTGGTGCTACAGTGGTCCTGTTTGAGAGGGTCATTTTTTCCCCCCAGTCTTTTCTTGGTACAAAATAGAAACTAGTAAAACACTTGCTAAAGATTTTCTATGCTGAAGGAAAGTTTCTGCCTCATAAATCTATATACATGCAAATATAGGCAAAATGACATAAATTGAGGTAAACCACTGCTATGCATAGATTTTATTTTGTTTTTCTACCTAAACTCTTGAAAGAAATACAACTTCTTTGCTGCGTATATCATGTGGCATTAAACTATGTTTTAATCCTCTAAATGTATCTCAAAATAAGTGGGATATATGAATATCTTCTCTCTTGTAAGTTAACATCTGCATTTAAATAACTTTTTCCAGTGATTGTTAAAATTCATGCCCTCTAAAACTGTAGCTCTGTAGAGCAGTCTGATAGTTTACCTTTGAGTAACTTGCATTCTTCTTTTTGTGTTGTCGAACTAGGGATTTATAATATTCATATTCATATGGATGCACTTGTATAAAAGATGTTGGCTTTAAGAACAAAAAATGCAGATTACCATTACTACAGCAGTATTCCAGATGCATGGAAAACACAAATTTGTGGACAAGCTTTTGATTATATTTGCCCCTGTATGTGGATATTACTGAATAACATTAAAAAATTGTTCAGGACAACATGTTGGTCTTGGGGCAGCCAAAATGACATCTTTGTAAATGGTACAAAAAAATATAATTCCTATCCACAAAACCTCACACTCAGGTTATGTTAATGTAAACATTTCCTGGTAATGAGTTTTGAAAATTCAGCTGTCTGTCATGTTGGGCATGTTGGATACTTACTCTGAGGTGGAGTACTGTTTAATCATAATTTCTGAGAGCCATTCTATTCCTCATTGCTGTAACATGAGGAAGTCAACCAGAATATGCAGGGTTAATTTTAGTTTAACTGATTTGAGTATTTTACAGATGAAGGAACAGAATTTTAGTTATTGAACTTCTGAAGTAGATATTTTCTTATTTTGCATTTAGTTTTATGCTCTCAAAAAAAGAAGACAAAAAACCAAAGCAGTTTCAGTTTCTGTCTTTTGCAGTGTAATGGCTTCTTGCCAGAAAAAAAATATTTTTATGATATGACAGAGAGATTCCTTTCCCCATTTCAATTACGGCTACACTTAGCTTAGTAGTATTAACAAATTCAGCTATTAGAATTTTTGCAAACAAAGGTAGTATTGCATAAACATTTAAAAAAACAGTCTTTCTGGAGCCTCAGAAGTCACAGAGTGTTTTTATGCTTTGAGACCTCTGGTATTCATAGCCTTTTAGTTTGCTATTGGAAAAGAATAAGTAGTAGTGAGCTGCATTAACTTTAGCTTTTATTCAGAGTTCTGAATTTGACTGCATCAGGCAGCATATAGATTCTGGAAACCAAAAGAAATAAAACTTAAAAGCTAAACAGTATTGTGAAGTACTACTGCGTTGCCCTTTCTTAACTTGTCTTTTCCATCAGGCTTCTGTCTTGAATTTCAGAACTGGAAATCAACATGCTTTTTAGGTTCTTACAGCAGGTTATGAAGGCATATTGCTCTCTGCTTTCAAGGGAACATTTAAGAAATGTTTATTAAGCATGAAATAAATAGTGTTATCAAGGAAATACTTTGCCTTACTAGTTATTCTGTGATCAGGCTATTTCTATTGCATTTCCAAGAATTAACACAATAAGACTTTACATTGTTCCTCTCTGTAGTCAGATTCAGTACTGCTGACAACTTTTCCAACAATATACAGTAAAATTTAAGAAAAACAAACCGAAACAAAACCCAAACCAAATCCTAACCCTCAAATTTTAAAATCTCCCAGCTGGAGCTCTGTTTGCATTTGAGATAAAATAGAATGTTTCTCAGGTATGTAGTGACGCTTCATTTCTATTGGATCATTTTCTTGTTACAGTTTGAACCTTCTTATATAACATGTTTATCTTGCAAAGTGAACCATTATGTTAAAAGCTGAACTGCAACCTGATAAGCAATAAAGTACAATAGTTTATTACCTTTATCTACAATTTTGTTTACTTACAATGTACAAAACAACAGTTGCATTAAGACTTGGATCATAAAAAGCGTCTTTCCTAATAAGAAATGTTTGTAGTACTCAGTCAGTTCAAAAATTCATAACTTTTTCATATGTAAGAGTGAAAAAGTTATGAACTTTCACGTGTGAGAGGTTATTCTGTTTATATATAATCATAAAAGTGGCTCTGCTGTGAGCTACAGAAATGTAACTGATGCTGTAGAAGAGATAATATTGCTACAGGATATTCTTACTACAGGAAAGCAAGAAGATGTGTGAAATGGCTGAATACTTTGGTCTTGTGTAGTTTTTTTGGTCATTTTCTGTGGTTAGACAAGATCAATTAGCATATATGTGAGAAAAAAACTAGATTATTTGTCATCTGAACTCAGTTCTTGGCAGATGGTGTGAAATTATGAGCTTTTAAAAAGTCGTTACTTAAATCATAGAGAATTCCTTGCTAATGTCCACTTCTCAAATCCTGTTCATTGAAATGAAATCTGTGGATTCTATTAAGGAAGAATGTATTCCTGATTGTGTCAAACATTTCTTTTAACAAATTCAATCTCCTGGGTGACATGAAATCAACTTTTCTTTGTAAACTACTACCATAGATCGCTCTTGGAAGAGGCCAAGGAGGTAGCCATGAATAATTAATGACAGTGTGTTAGAGATTAAAGATGACTGTCATTTGGGGGGAAGATTAATTGCTTAAACAGTAAAATAGAGATATTGCTACCTCTCTGTCTTGGGTTACAGTTTCATAGATGAAGCAAATACCTTACTCATCAGAAGGAAGATGTTCAGTTCCCTGCCTCAGCCTCCTTTTTTTTCCTAGCTTTGCGGTGCTTCATGACTCTGGTGTTAGTCATGTTCTTCTTTGTGAGCTAATCTAACTTATTAACCCACTGAAACAAACAGCAACAACAGCAATAAAAAAGTAGACTTCTGCCAGTTGTGTTAGTGAGCTAAAGTCAGCTCATTAAAAAGGAGCAGATGAGGAAAGGTTGAAGTGAGACCTTCCCTTTTTAGCAAGTGAGCTATTACTTCACTAGCAAGCAGTCAATTTTATAGTTGCACATCCAGCTACTTAGAGATGAAATTGAATTAATGACTAATGTTGATAGAGAATCCATCCTGCTAATCTCATTAGTCACTCAATGGCAGTCTGTTCTTTTTATCTTCGTTAACCCTATTGTACAAAACCTGTGGGAGAAAAATTCTCTAGCATGTTACCTAGCATAGTAATTCTGTGGATAGTTTTAAAACAGTCGTGTTGGAAATCTGTATTGGAAAACTCTCACCTTCCTTTATAAGTCTTGTGAAGAGGAAGGAATTTTTCTTTTTTCAAATATATAAATATGACTGGGTAATGTAGGAGGAGCCTGAGATGGAGAAAAATATTTCTGTAGCTGCTCTAAGTGTATGAAAGTAGTTTTAGATTTCTTGCATGTTTACAATCTTATTGGTACTGTTAGATGCCTCAAAAGCAGCATCCTTTTGAGTGAATGCGAAATATCCTGCTTTACTGTAAGGAAGACTGAAGGCTCAGAACGGAAATAATTGATTAATTGCCTACATAATGAAGGCAGTATGTCAGTAGGAAAAACTCTTGTAATGCGTACAATTTTGTTTAGAGGCATTAAGAAAAATCCTAAACCTTGTTCAAAGACTAATGAAAATAGGATAGCATGTCTACAGTGAGTTTCTTTGTCTATTTTTTTTCTAGAAATATTATCCCAAAATAGACCTTTTACAATTTAAGTCCTGATACGTGTTCAGCATTTTGTGTCTTGCTTATTGGCAGTTGCTCTATGTTCTCCCAAATAATATCCTTAATTTCACAGGCATGTGATTGCTTGGAAGTTTTTGAAATAAGCTTGTAGCAGTCTTTTTGGGTGAGAGGCAGGAGATGGTAGAACAAGGAAGGGTTGCACTCAGGTTTTGATTAGAACATTTTCACAGTTTTCCCTCCTCTTTTATTAAAACTGATGTTCTGAGAAATCTTTGTACTTTTGGCTTACTTACTGGCAGTCATAGCTCACACTGTATTCTTGGTCTGAAAGACCTGCACTCATTCAGAATTCATTCATTTACTGAAGTATTTCTAATGGATTAAACAGAATATTCAGTAAAGGATTTTGTGCTCTTGTTTATCCTGTTTGACTGTAGCCTAATCTTGTTAATATGTGTATTTCCTCTCTCCCATTCTGTATTTTGATAATTTCTCTAAGGTGACTCAGCTGTTTTTAAACTACAGAGCTGTAAAAGAAGTTACATGCAGTATGCACTACCTAAGTTTTCCTGAATTCTAAGATTTTTTTGCATCCTTATGTACATTTACCTCCATTTTCAGTAAAGGATCAGTTGTATTAAATAGGCAGTCCTCAGAGAAAGAATTTTTCTTTTTAGCTTATCTGAGTTATTGAGCAATACTTACCTCTAATCTTTGAGGTCCAAAAATTACATGGTTCAAAATTTTGTTTAAAATGTTTAATTAATCATAGATTCAAGTTGATAAACTATTAAGAATAAGTTTTATAACTCTGGAGACTTTTGCTAATAAGAGAATTAGCTCAAAGTTCTGTTGATTCTTGAAGACATTTGTGTAAAGCTTGTTACAATAGAGTAATTGAAAAATGACATTGCACATCTATTTAAAAGGTTTTTTTAAAATTGATTTTAAAAAAAATTTTAATGTGTTTTAAGGTTACTTATTTTTTTCTTTCTTTCTCTTCCATAGTCTCAGACTATGAACTACGTAGGACAACTTGCAGGGCAAGTCCTGGTTACTGTGAAGGAGCTGTACAAAGGCATTAATCAGGCAACCCTTTCAGGATGCATTGATGTCATTGTGGTCCGGCAACAGGATGGCACATACCAGTGTTCGCCTTTCCATGTCCGATTTGGGAAGCTTGGTGTTTTGCGCTCTAAAGAAAAAGTGGTAAGTTCAGAAAGTGGGCTCAAACAAAGTTTTGAATACCAGTGCGTTCTTTTTTAAACCTCTTCCTTCCTTCCCCATCTCCCAACATTCCCAGTTAGAGAACCAATTTAGTACAGAGCAGTTGCTCATATATTCTGTACAGAGTGGTAGATTTGGAATGCAGAACAGAACTTGTGGTAATCCAAAGGACTCTGCAAAAAATACTGTGGAAGAAAAGCTTTGACAGCTCTGGAGCTTTGCGGAAAGACTAATACAAACATATAGACTTCACAGCCTTAAACTGTTTACATGAAGCTATTTATTTACTTATTTAAATATGCTGGGAAAGAAATGCTTAATGCTGTTTAACTAATTTCTAATGGAAGCAATTCTTTTTGGAATGTCTGAGGGACACATAGAGCATATGTTAAGTGTTGGTGACCCATCATAAATATTACTCCTTGTTAGCTCTGTTCAAGGCCTGATATGCCATAGAAAATGCAGTTATTAATATCCACAAGCAAATAAAAAAAGGCACTGAAGCTTCATTCCTGTGGATGTGTTTGTAAAAGAACCTGGTACAATTTCCTGTCCAGCCAGCTTGAGATGGTGGCGCTAGTCAAGCAGATTGTCCTGCCATCCCTTTCCCATAGGCTTTGTTAATCAGGGAGTGGGTTGGATTGGGTTGTAAATTTGACTGGAAAATGGACCTGTTGTGAGGGAACTTTACTGGTCAGTAGAGAATACTGTGTATGGCATTGTGGCATATGAGTGTGCTACCAAAACGTGGATTGATTTGAACAGAACATAAAACTGCAGACTTATATGCTGCTTTTTTAAAGTAGTTAATGGCCACTGCAGGAAACTATCCCCATCTTTATATTTTGTTTGCAAAAGGAGAATAAAGTGAAACTAAAAGAGTGGGTTTTATTGTTAATGGTCAGTACTGGGAGTTACATGCATTGAAGTTGTACGTTTATCATAGTAACACAGGCTAATATAAAGTTTTGTGTTTAATTTTTGATTGATTCCCTCTTGCTAGTGTTTTTCTTAATGAGCACACTGATGACAAAGAATTGATTTTTCTGTAACGGATTATATTACAGTTTTCAACAAGGTACGAAAGGGGTGGTGTAGCTGTACTTTTTCTGGTGTCTCAGCAAGTGAGATACCCTTACAACATAAGTGGTCTGAAACTTGAGTTTGTTAAATGTCTTAAGTTACACTTTTGAGTAGCTGAACCGACTTTGAGAGGATTTTGCTTCTGGGTACCTCTAAAAAGCTGTTGGATAGTTGCAAAATCTACTTGTGGTACTTGCTGTACTTGATTTTCAGTGCAGTTCTCAAGTTTTGCTTGTGTGGATGACTGCTGCTTCTGGCTCCCTCCATCCTTTGAGTTACCATTCATATAGTTCTCTCAATAGTCAGTTGAATGATTGTTCTTGCACTGTGTATGCATTTTTCTCTGGCATATTACGAGGCCAACATCAATAGGTACATAAGATGTACAGGAGCACAAAGTATGCATACCCGTACTTCAACTTAAGACATATATTGGTCTCCAGAAAGCAGCATGAGGTATAGGTGCTGAAAGCAGAGGTGTTTGTCTAAATCAGCATTAAAAAAAAGGGTTTGTTTTAAACTCATGATGCAGAATTTGAAATTCAAGAAAATATTTTAAGAATAAACAGTGTCCAGTAATGAAATAAATTTAATTTTCAAATCATAACCATTCAGTTCTTTTGGGCAAAAAAGAAAAGCGGTTATCTTAAGGATTTGGGTATAATCCCCATGCATGTTTGGTTATTTACCTATTATATATCATCTCCCATTACTTAGTTCCCTTGACTAATGGTTTTATTCTCATAAATGGGAGAATAGTGGAACAGATTAGGATACATGGATACTGTCTTTCATAGCACTGTGGTGATATGTTTTGGTTTTTTTCTTGGCAGTCCAGATGCTAATCTTAAAATTAGTTCCCTTTTGGTTTTGACTGTCCATTTCCTGTCATGGTAATTGACTAGGGACATGAATTCACATAACAATATTCATATCACAATACGAATTGGCTTGGGGTATAATTTCTTCTTATGTATTGTCAGGAAACTAGAACTTGAGTGATATATGTGTTGGATATCTCATAGCAATAACAGTCTTTAACTTGGTCTCCTTTATTCTAAATTATGCATAACCTGAAATGTCATTGGCATTTGCTGCAGTGAGGCAAGTCCATTGTGTTTCTACCTGGCATGTATTACATTATTTTTAATTAGCCGGGCTAAATGCAGATATGCAGATACCATTAGATAAGCAGATTTACAGAAGAAAATAAGGTAATTTTTATCTGAAAATTGAACACATTTGTTTTGTAAAAATTTGCAATGGAACTTACCAGGATAAAGAAGATTTCATAAAAACAAGAAGGTAATATAGTTGTATGTTGGTTTTAAAAAGACATTTGTTTTTTCTTTTGTGTTATACATGTGGTGAGGAATAATCTCTCCCACCTGTGCAATGTGATCTAAGTTAAGTACCCTTTTAGGATAATTAAAAACATTTTTCTCTGACAAAAGTAGTATGGTTGCAGAAGGGTTGCGGTCCTCTTTCATATCGCCATTAACTCATGAGTGGGAATATCTGCAACATTATATATGGAGTTATATATGGAATATCTGGAGTTGCAGAAGTGGCAAGTCTCTATCAGCTTCAAACAAAGCCTGCCTCCAGGAGGCTTCCAGGTGGAACTGTAGGTATTCAGGATTCAGATTCATACCAGGCCCCAGTTCAGACTGAGATTTAAATATATGAACAGCCTCAGTTATGCTTCCATGAAATAAAGACTAGATCAATGATTATTATTTATGCTTCTAGCTCCCCAAATTACTTGAACAAGATTCTGTCTACATGTGTTTTTAATTTTTTACTTATTTTTCTTGTTAGGTGTTAGGCTGTCTGCTAGGAGCATGATGTATTTTGGAGGTGAATAAACTAAAGACCATTTTTATGACAGACTTGTTGTAGAAAGCAGAGAGGGGAGAGACGATTATATAATGGAGCAAAGTTTACTCGGAGAGCTAAGTGGGCCATGAGGTCAGTGCTTTCCCCATGATGAATTATTTACAATAAATTCTCTTTCCACAGATTGATATAGAAATTAATGGCGATGCTGTTGACCTTCATATGAAACTGGGTGACAATGGAGAAGCTTTCTTTGTACAAGAGACGGAGGAGGAAAATGTAAGGGCTTTGTGCTTGATGACTACCATGCAGTATTATTACTAAGTAATGTGTTAAAAATGCTTAATTCAGTGTTGTCAATGTTATAACTTCTATGAAAGCTAGATATTCTTCATTTGCTGCCAAGATGTTTGATGGTTTGTACAATTTTGCTACCAGTAATAATAATGTAACGAATTGTTTTTATTAGAGCATTTTTTGAAAGATGTGTTGAATTTTTTAATTTTGTTTTAGTTTAGTCATTCTTATTGACTGAAGTTACTCTGATTGCAGTGTCTTACAATAATTTTTGCCTTAAGTTCTTATAGCTGGTGCTACTGGTCTCTACTAATAAAAGTAGTCTATTTTTTGGCATATTTTTAATTTGTATTTCAAGTTTTTTGCCCATTTTTTAATCACGATTTAACAATAACAACTTTGACTTGAGAATTCCTCTTGTATTATTATACAGTAATTAATTTCCAAGAACCTATTGCAACTGGGAGCTAACAAGCCTCTGAAAAATAGAAATAATGGTTCATTTTTAGTCTGATTTCCTAAGGATATAGGAACTACGTAATCACAGTATTGGTCAGTCCTGAACGTTGCTTTTCATCGCTTTTGAATTTATTGGCATTTTTCAGCAAGACTGAAGTAAAGAAGTTCTAAATACAAAGTTCCAAAAGGTTTAATGAATATAGTCAGTTAGAAGAGAGAGGGGGGAAAAAAATGTGTCAGTGAAGTTAAAGATGAAGTGTTAACTTCCTGTTGTTATTAAGAATCAGACTTTCAAGGAAATGAGCTTAATCTACTTTTGAGTTTAGGGTGCTATTTGTTTACTATGAGGAATCTCTCATATTGAAAGGAGTTAAATATAATTTCAAGTGGAAGGAGAAAATAAGCATTAAGACTCAAATCATAACTTGGGGTAGGGATTTATAACATGTAAGCAAAAGGAAGGTTGGGTTCTGTTTTAGCATACACCATGATTAAAATAAAAACTGAAAGCAGTTTTTTATAGATGTAGACTGTCAGACATTGGTGGGAACTGATCAGTCTTATGATTTTCAGAAAGCCAGGGTGATAACCACTGCCTTTGTTTCCAGTGCAGTGTTTTATTGCACTTGCTTAGTTTTATTGCATTTGCTTAGTTTTAATTTATAACAAGGGTGCCTTATCTGTGTATAATGTATGAAAGCTGGTAGTTCATACTGAAACTATAGATCATGTTTTCTACAAAGCAAAACAGTTATTTTTAGTGCTTTGGGACTTTTTTTTCTGGAAGTGGTCACCATGTCCTCCTGAGGCTATGCTTAAGACATAAATCATAAAGCTCTCGTAGTTTTTTTTCTTTTTTTTTTCTATGGAGTCAGAACTATTATTTCGAAGGGTCAGTCTTTGTGCTTTTCAAATCTTGACATTCAGAAGCAATACCACTCATCTCAGTCTGTGTAAATCAGGAATATTTCTCAGCCAGTTTTCTTTTAACTTCCTGAGGGTTTCTTATTTTTTGTTATTCTTGATTATTTATCACTAATTGTGTAGAATATTCATTTTAGGTGCTATAGTTTTTTTGGAGGTTTTTCAGAATGCAAAATCTGTGTGTCATCAGTGCTGTATAAAGCTGTATTTTGTTCTCACTTCACTGTACAACCAGTGGAACAAATTTGGTCTGTAACTCTTTCAATGGAAAAATTGAATTTAATATTAAATAACAGCAGATCAGGCTTTGAACACATCAAAACTATTATCAGTGCTCTGGCTGTTTCTGATCACACTGTAGTTCCTGATCTATGGCATAGGGGTCCTGTAAAGTAACAGCCATCTTGTAATTACTACTATTCTAGACCATAACATTGAGTTCCATAACTTTCTTCTCTATGCAAATTCCGTTCTCTTCTACTTTTCTTCTACTTTGTCCCTTCACAGTGTGTTTCTTTCAGTCTAGATGTCAATGCCTTTTAAGTTTCTTGTTATGATACAAATAAACCTAAAGCTAAAGCTTTTCCTTCACAAGGTTATAATTAGTTAAAGGTTGGTTGGTTGTATGTTGGTTTTAACCTGAGTACATTATAGCTGAGTTTTTCTCTTTGAATGATACTTTACATAAATAGTGCCTGACATGGATGACAAAACTGAATGCGCTTTCACCAATTTTGTGGGTAACACTGAACTGGGAGGAGATGTAGACTGATCAGAAATAAGAGCCATCACATGGAACCAACTTAGCAGGCTGTGAGACTGGAGCAACAAGATTCACAAGGTTTAACCAAGATACGTGTGAAGTCTTGCATATGGGTTGGAAGAATCCTGCACAGCCGTACAGGCTGGAGTCTGACTGGATGAAATGCACCTCTACATCACCTGGCTGGCTGTGTGTCTTGGAAGCAGTGAAGGCAAATATGTCCCAGGCTGCATCAGCAAGAGCATAGCCAGCAGATGGAGGGATGTGGGGTTGTCCTGCTCAGCTTAGTGTATGTTAGACCAAATCTGGAACACAGTCCTGGTCTCCCCAGTTCAGGAGAGATGTGGAAAATTGGAGGGGTCCCAGTGGAGAACCAAGTTGATCAGAGGGTTGGAGAAATTGAAACAAAGGTTTCTTGAGAAGACTCAGGGGGATCTAACTACAGTCTTGCACTACCTACAAGATAGTTGTAGAGCAGACAGAGGCTCTCTTCACAAGGATGCCTAGTAATAAGATGGAGCAAAGGGCATAAGTAGAAAATTCCAGATAGGTATAAGAAAAATCCTTCACTGAGATTGAGAACAATATAACACAGGAGTAGTTGTCTTGAGAAGTGATAGACTCTCCCTCACTGGAAATACTTGAACTTTGGCTTTACAAAGCCCTGGATAACCTAACCTGAGGCTCTGCTTTCAACAGTACATTGGACCAGATGATCTCCAGATGTCCCTTTCAACCTACACCTTTCTAACAATCTGTTTCAAAATAAACAGCAGTGGATTTAATTAGCATTTTTTTATTAACACATTTGGTAGGCATGGAGCAGATAATTTCAAAAACATTCCACTGACTGGATATTTGCTTTGCTGGCAAAATCCATTGTTTATGTCTGATACTGTAAGAATACTAATATGCATTTTTCTGAACTTTTTGTACATCACTGTAGTAAACTTGATTCCTTTCAGGATTTCAGCTTCTTACCATTGGGCTGCTGTATGATTTCATGTCCAAATATAGACACAAGCATTAATCTGTAGCTGACAACTATCCTGTGTGCACAAAACAAAGTAAAAAAAAATCCTATTCTTCTTTTTTTTTTTTTTAAGGAAAAGGTTCCTGCATATTTGGCAACATCTCCAATACCCACTGAAGACCAGTTTTTTAAAGACACTGACAATCATTTGAAATCAGTTGAAAATGAGAGGGCATGTGCAAACTCGGAAATTCTACACTCTGCAGAAACAGAGACTGTATTCACACCAGGTTCGGTGAAAAAGAAAAAAAGAAGAAGAAAGAAATACAAACAAGATAGCAGGAAGGAAGATCAAATCTCTTCTACTGGGACTGAAGAGATTTTCGAAATGGAAATCAGCTCAGATGATGAAAAAAGTGTTCAACCCCTAAGGTAAACTCTCAGATAGTTGCTGACTGCTTTCACTGTTATCGCTGAACATTTGAAAGGTGCCTTGTACATTTCCTCCATGCAAGCAATGCATAAGTTTTGGTTGGCTCTGGTTGGGCGTTTCCTCAAGCAAACAAACAAAATTGCAAAACAATATCTTCCAAATCTTTACAGAATCCTTCAGGTTGGGTCATTTTTTTATGAATGTGAAATGTAGTAAAGCCCATTCTGGTAAAGAGGTGTTGTTGCGATCTGTTGTGTTACTGAGAAAGTTCCAGTGTCATTTCTCTGATGAGGCAGAGTGATCTTCTGGTGTGTTTAGTAACCTCCACATAAACTGCAGTGTGGAATGCCTGTAGTACACCACATCTGAATTTGACTTCTCTGTAAATTGAAGCTTACTTTGGCAACTGAAAACTACATAAATGAATGTTCCTTCACATTAGTGAAGACAATTCTTTACAGGTGTTTAAAGAGGAGGGAGAAAAAAATTTAGACCTGTAGTCTGAAGTGGATAAACTATTAGTAAAGGGGAGCTTGTGCTAAAGTGGTAGCACTTACTAATAAGCTGAAGAAGGTTACATGAGTAACAGGAAAGATTAAGGTAATAGAAGAAAGCTATCAAGCATATAAATGCTTGAAATCTGGGAAGGGCCTATTCATCAGGACTTAGTTTTTAGAGAAAGTTAGCTGTTTTATTGGACAGCGTTGTTGTTAAATGTACTACTGTCTGAATAAATTCAAGGTCTGGTCTGGGAATTGCAAGAATGTTTTGGTGTAAGAGAATAAAGTATAACTGAAAAAACCTCCTTCAGGGTCTTCAAAGGAGTCTCAAATTTAATAAGTACCAGCCAAAAAGGTTAGAGGAACAGGAAAACATGACTCTGTTATCACACCTATATCTAATGAAACACAATAAACAAAATCTGGATTTTGGATAAGTATTTTCTAGAGTGTCTGTGGTTTTCTTAGTTCATTTACCTTATTTTATTGCTCTCATATTTATGTCAGTAGATTGTCATTTAGATATTCACTGCTCTGTTTAAGTCTGGGAACTGCCATTCTGTTTGGTTCAAGATGTTTTTCCTTTTTTTCCAACGTAAGAAAAGGTAGACCTTTGCTCAGTCTTCAGTGTGTGATTATTAAGACAACAATAACTTGTCATTTTGGAAATGTCAAAAATAAAAAAAGCCATCAAGTACAGGAAGCAAGAAAATATAACCCATGAATCATTTATTCTTTATTCAGTGTATCGTTACAAATGAATGAAGCATTTAGTCATGTCATGCATGCTGTTTTCATCCAGTGTGTAGAACTCTAATTGCTATTCTGGCAATTATCTTACTTGGACTAGAGATGAATAAAAAATTGCAAGTTTGACCGAAGTGTCAAATGTTTAGTCATAGCTGAACAGACCATGATCCTTTCGTAAAGGTTACTCTGGTTTTATTTTTTTTGTAGCCCTTAGAGTGAAAGATTTAAAAAACTTTTTATTTGTAGGCTCCATTTTTTTCACATGAATAAGCAGAAACAGCAGTAGAAATGTGTTATTGGACACAAAACAATGTCTTAGTCTGAAAAGATTTTATAAAAGAATGCTGTTTCTTGGGCATAGCAAGTAAATGAAGGAGTGAAAAAATATATTGTAGTGGTGGAGGCTCAGAGTCAGTAGATTTGTGCCTCTGTGTCTGTTAGTGGAGTTCATTTACTGTCATTCCAGTGGGCTGCCAAGGCAGGAAATAAAGTGCCTTGCAATAGGCAGACACTTGTTTTCTTTCCAGCTAAAGATACGGTTGTGAAAGCGTTCATAAGATTTCTTTTCAAACTGTGTGGGTATGAAAGGTGATACCAGTGGGTTTGTTTTGTTTGGGATTTTGGTAGTTTTATTGTAGTGGTTTGTTTTGGGTTTGTTTTTTGTTTTTTTGTTTTTAGTTATAAATGTGTGGCTCTGAAAAAAAAAAGAATGTAAGAAATAGAAACTTAACTGTGATTAGACATAGCTTGAGGTTTCAAAGTGAAACTAAGAAAGGAAAAGGGAGGCCGATGTTCTGAGAGGAAGGTCAAAAATTCAGTCACAGGTGCAAGTATGCAATGCCTTATCTAGTTCTATTCTTATAAAGCAAAAAACAAGCTGTTTCCTGTTTCTTGGGGAAAATCTATTTCCAAGTGTTTATTGAGTTTTTTTAAAAAATATGTCCTTTGTGTTTTTCAACTATGATTTAGATATGTTAGTAGTGCTGGATGTACATAAAGTAATACCAAGAGGACTGAGATTACAGTGTGTATAACTCAGAAGTAGAGCTCGTTGTTTCTCCAGTGCTAAGTACAACTTGAAGTTACGCATACTGATTTTTCCCCTCTTATTTTCAATAATCTTCAATTGCATTTGGATTTTTAACTTGTAGATTTATCCACTTACAGGTTAAATTTGATTTTTGTTTTGATCCTTCATCTGAACTCTTTTAGACAGTTATTTCCAGTGAATAAAATCTGTTCAGTCCTACCCATGCGACATCTTGCCTCCCCTCTCAAGTGAAAATATTAAGGGCCTCTCTTATAATTTTTTTGTGTTTACTTAGTTGTTCAATCATACCTTTTCCCTCTTTATAGATACTTAGGACTGCCTACAAAGATAGCATGAAACATATTTCTGTCGCACTTAGATTGGTTTATGAATACAAAGGATGTACAGCCTCTGCAGCTCTCAAGTCGGGATAAATCATCATGTTTCATAAGAATACTATTATAAAATAAAAAGTGGACCTACAAAGGTGTTTTTAGAGTTCAGTATTTACCATAGTGTAGATGTCTTATAAATGAAAGACTTGTGCAAATGAGGTAGATCACTATAACTGCTTAGTGTCGAAAGGGCTGTGTTGAGTAAGCATGTTAATTCTAGATATTTATGTATTTGATAATGACAATCCATAAGAGAAATGAGCATTAGCATTCCAAAACAAATCCAGTGCACCTGTGTTGGTAATGGAATAAAAATATTTTTTCTTTTTTTCTTTCATAATAGTGGCTTAAAATAATTTCTGTTGCATTTTGCACTTGAATTCCAGGCATATCTTCCTTCTATTCTTATCCACTGTTTAGCCATGATGCCCTTGATCTAAATTCAAAACAAATGAGTTGTGAGAATAGCTATTTATTCAGTTAAATTCAGAAAGCTGTAAAAAGATCTGAAGTCCTTATGACGGTAACATTTAAAAGAGACTTTGTGTAAAATACAGTGCATGACTGCTCAGTGTTGATTGGTTTTGGGTCTTTGTAGATACTGAGAAGACTTTCCAGTGCAAAACAAATACCACTGTTCAGAAAAGTACAGTATTTCTATCTACTTGTTGTAGCTGATGTTAATTTCTAAACTCTTGGGTAAATCACGAGGCTAGTACCTACCCCTGATTTCTTACTGGTTTTAGTTTATTACATGTGCATTTTCAAACTACCTTTTCTGTTTAACTTTTCCAGTGATTGTAAGATTCACATAGTAAAGGCCATGTTTAAAAATGTATATGTCTTTGTACTGTGGTAATATTATCTGTCTGTGTAGAGTAATATCACTTATCGTTACTCATATAGAGTAATATCATTTATACTATTGTGATTTCTTCAGTATTAACTTACAGGAGTAGTATACTTTATACTTGCAATATTTTCAAGTAATAATAGTTTTAAAATAAATTTTAGATTATATAAAGGAGTTTTGCAAACAACAAATCCCTTTAAGCTATACACTGATGTCTTTTGATCTTGGATTTTTAATAATATATATGTTATGTAACTTTTTTAACTGAATTAGTAATGCAAATTTTTTATTGCTGACTTAATGTCTTATGTATCTCCACAGAGGGTCATCAAATTCATCACCAAAGGGTGAAGAGCAAAAAGAATCTTTGATTTACCACTCGAAGGACCATTACCCCTTATCTGATGGAGACTGGTCCCCTCTGGAGAAGTAAGTAATTTTGTCATGTCACCATACATATAATGATGAATAATTACTAAAAAAAAAAAAAAATCACTGTGCCTTTTTATTCATTTCCCCCCCTGATCTATAAAACTATCAAACTTGCTTGTCTTTTGTGATACCAAATGCAGCATTTGATACTCATTTGAAATTTTGGGAACTCTTCTCTCTACTCAATGTATTTAAAAAAAAGTTGTTTTTATTTTATCATTCCCCCTCCAATGAAAAAGAACCCTTTCTTATTAAAATTCACTATTAAAGAAAGAAAATAAAGTTAATAAGATTTCCTTAGGTTGAGAAGGGTATTGAAAACAAGTATGAACCCTGTGATCAAGCAATACTTGATATGCGATAAAGCAGAAGTGTTGGGTATATAAGGTATACTTTGCTGTGTGAAGTAATCCAAATAGCTCAAGGTAAAGCTAGATCCTAAACTTGAATCATATTCCGTTTCAGAACAGAGGATTAGCTAGATACTGGAGTTCTGATATCACTGATTATCCAGAGCATCAGTAGACTGTGGAGTCTTACAAGTGGCATAATAAAACTCACCAGCTCAATTTTCACTGTGGCCAGGGCATTTTAGTTTGTACACTCACATACACTCTTCAGTTTCTGATATTCAGGCCACTGTATTCCTGTTGTGTTCAGTTTCAAGGCTCACCCTTTGGATTGCACAACTCCTAACATCAATATCTATTTGCACAAGATAGCATTCTGTCCATATGTGGTAGTACTTGAGGTAAATTCTATCTTCTGTGAATATTGGTCATACAGGAAAGAGCATCCATTTTGCACATAGCATGCAAAGTAGTATCTTGATTCATCTGAACTCTTCAGTAAATGTCTGGTTCTACTGCTTTTCAGCTTGATACATTCACAGGGTCAATGAGGATTACTGGTTATCTTTCTGCAATATCCAGCATTGCTTGTTAGCTGCTCACTGCTCAGGTACCTGTTCTTCTGTATCAATAGAGGGTAGTCCAGAACAGAAGAGATCAGCCTTCAGAAAATACTTTCTGAAGTGCATATAGTCTCTGCTTCAGGTGTTTCCATTGCTGTGGTGTCAGTGGAGGCTGAATGTACCACCCCGTGCTTGGTGCCTGCATATTCCCCCAAGTGCATGGCTTGTTAATGAACAGATGCAGTTGGACAGGAAGTCCCATTATCATTCCTTTTTGTTTTGGGTTGACAACCACATCCTCAATTATACTTAATGAGATGTAGTCTTCAAATGTTCCCCAAAGGTTTGTGGTTTATGACTGAAAGAAGTCACTGTGTTTAACCCTAAGGATTGGTATTGTATGGATTATATCACCTAGATAATTGTAGCATAGAGGCTGATACTCATTTTCAGTTTATAAAACTACTAGCTAACATAGCTATATCTGCGATAGATGATTCATACATCTCTTCTTTGCATATTTAGAGGTTAGTCTGCTCTAACAACTTGTTTATGTGTCATGTGAGATATACCTAAGGTCTTTATAATTTGGGGAGATTTTTTTAACAGAAAGGTACCCAGTAAAGATTGCAGTGTAACAGAAAAATTGGCAATTTTCCTTTCCCTCTTTGAGGAGACGGTTGGGCACAAGTTGGTGCACGAGCCATCTAGGAGAAGAGAAATTTTGCATTAAATTATTTCTCCTTAGCCATCAAAGTAGGATTGTATAATGTAGCTATTGTACAGTGAAAGAGAACTGGGAGGTTTTAATAACCTCCTTTTTGGAGATCTGAAAAAGCTAACTGACTTGTAATTGAGGTTAGTTGTTTTCAGAACCCTTGCAGGGAGCCCAGGGAAGATGATAACCTAAGTCTTTTCCATGAGGACACTTCTGTTTGTCCTACTCACTATAATGAGTAGGACATGAGATGAAAAGCATAACCATTAACTATTTAATACATGATACCATCAATGTTCTTCCTGTTTTAACAAGTAATGTTAGCATGACTAGGTTACTATTAGAAGCTTGGGCCTTTTGGCTAAAGGCTTCTGCCTGAGAATGACAATGGAAAACTTATTCTTTGGGAAAGTGGAACCGACTTATGGTTCCAAAGCCCTGACATGTTTAGTCTTTTACACTGAATACTGCTGAATATTAAGAATTAGGCTTAGAAATAGGTTAATATTTTGCATGGCATCCAGTTGACTTGTGATGTTGGCATGTAGGGAAAATTAGTTCATATTCTTCCTGAAAACAAATATGACCATGTATTTTCATCAGTATGTTACTTTAAATAGGCTCTCCTAACAGTACAAATAACATCATTTCTGTAGGACGTTGTTAAAGGAGAACTGGGGGAGGGGGGGGGGAAATATCTAAATGGTTTTCTCTCTGTGTCCCTGAGTAATGGAGGCTGGAAGTTGACTGTGAGATGATGAATTGCCACTGTAGATTTGTTTAAATGTCCTGATCGCTTGGATTTTGTGATGTCCTCTTAGAGCAATGTGAGGGATTCTTACTGTCTGGATTGTGATCTGATCTGAGTAGTGTCTATTTTTGCAGTCTGAGCTGTGATCACAGTTTAGCGCTGTATGATACTGTAAAACCTGAACTCCACAAACCTCCAGAAAGTTTCAGGTAGTGCATTAGGTATGCATGATGTGGTAGTGCATTAGGTAACTAATCTTTGCAGGATTTTTGTAAGGAAAAAAAAATCCATAAATTAAATACCTGTAGAGGGTTACTGTAAAATTTTCAGTATTAAATCACTGAACAGCCTCAAAGGTTCATTTGGCCCAACCTTTCATGGAGAGGAAGTCTCAGTGAGATTGTGTTGCACCCTGACACGTCACAAATTGTAAACCTCCTGTGATGGGGACCACTCTCCTGGGAAGATTGTTCCAGTTGGTTGACTGTTCTCACTGTGAAACAATCCTTTCTTATATCAAGGTGAAATCTCTCCTGGTGCAACAAGTGCAATGGCAAGTGCAAAATCCTGTATTGAGATAACATAAACTGGGATAACATAACTAAAGAGCCCAGTACAGGCTGGGATCTATGTGGATGGGGGGAGCAGCCTTTACACAACAGGCTGATAATGCGTCAGCAGAGCATGGCTGCAGCAGCAAAGTCAAATTGGATCCTGGGCTGCATCCACAAGGGCATTACTGACAGAGGCAGAGATGTGATTATCCCTCTCCACTCAGGGCTGGTCAGGCCACACATGGAGTACTGTGTCCAGTTCTGGTCCCTACAATTTAAATTCAAATATTGACCTTTATATATGTGTATATATATATCTAAGACATAATATGTTAACGAATGTCAAAGTATACAAGGTGCAGCAGTTCAGTAATATGCAATATAATTGCCCTGTTCAAGAAAGGGCAGACTTGGACCTGTTCCAGCATGAAATGCTATTTAAAAACAACACCTTGTGTTTCCTTGAATCTGTAAGATAATAAGAGAAAAATGATTTTGAAATCGCTCCTTTCTAGCATTTTGTAGAGTTCTTCTGGCTGAAAAGTAATCCTGGCTAAAGTAAATTTCATAAGTCTGTTTCTGATTTATGGATAATAACCACTGTAGGAAAAATAGGATGGATTCTAAAAAGTCATGTAGTACAAACACATCTGAAGGAAGTTTTCAAGTAATCTTTCCCTCTCCTAAGTTATCTACTAAATTTTTTTTTCCCCTGCATTGGAAATTGGTGTTGTCTTTTATTACTCAATTCTCGGCATAGCAAGCTGAAATGCTGTATTTTTACAAAGGTAGGGAACTTAAAGCTAACTTCTCTCTTTCTTTTAGATAAACTTTTTTTGTTTTGCTCTTGTTTTGTTTGAAAAATGGAACATGGGCTGAGAGGAGAGCTTTATCTGCACTGCAGATATAGTGGAGGAATCTGTTTAGTGTGATCACTATTTAAGTCCTTTAATGTGATTTTGGTTTTAACCTAATTTCTCACTGTCTGAAAACCCTGCTGGGCTTCTTGCCATGTTGCCAAATAATTGAAGCTCTGTTAAGCTGTTGAAAACCCTACCAACAGTAGCTGCACAACAAATGCATTTTAAACACTGTAGCTTTTTTTTTTTTTTTTTTTTTTTTAATTCTTGTTGATTTGCTAGCCCTTTCTCAGAGCAAGTCTGCCCTAAAAGCGATTCAGAACTAGAAGTTAAGCCTGCTGAGAGCTTGCTCAGATCTGAATCTCACATGGAATGGACATGGGGAGGATTTCCAGAATCAACAAAGGTAAATTTATTTATTGTCTCTAACTTCAGTGAACTGAGTTTCCACTTGTCTAAAATCGTGTCCTAGAAGAGGATTGGAAATCTGCTGCTGTACTTTAGAATGATTCTGCTGAAATGGGAAAGTAGCACCCCCTCGTGGCTGGCAGAGGTTCGGCTTCGTTGAGTTCAAAAACTGCTCAGCAAAGTTATTCCAGAAAACCTAGTCCTAAAAGTCTGAAATTTTTGAATTTTTAGTTAGAAACGAAAGGAAAAAAACTTTAGAAAATAATTTCTTTTATTGTTGAGTAAGCTCTAGTTCGTTACAGAAGAACTGTAGCCTTGGTAGAGTAAATGTGGTATTTTTAATAGGACAACTGGTAACAGAAGCCGTGACATATGTCCACATTTATGCTTTTTTCTTGCTATAGTTTGGTCAAGTCAGCACTTCCTCTATGCCAGTTTCTATGCTGAACTTGTAAATAAACTAGTATGAAACTTTTGTTGCAGGGAACTTTGCTAATACAGTGGGACAGGTTTTATCTTGTTAAAATATGTGCTCATGTGTTTTTTTTTTTTTGGATTACCTGTGACCAGGACTTGTACCATGAATACAAGTTTAATGCTTAGAATAGAATAAAACAAACAGGAAAAGTGAAAGGATTGACTAGATTTTTGTTTTTTCAGATAAGCAAGAAAGAGAAACTGGAACACTGCAAAACAGCTACCATTACTCCATCAGAGAAGACTCATTTTAGGGTCATCCTCAGCTCTGATGAAGTTGAAGATGATGATGATGTGAAAGATTCTGTCTGTACAGTACTGAAACCTGAGCCAAGAACTCATCCTTTGCTTCAGCAGATGGATGTTAAAGATTCTCTTGCTTCTGCAATCGTAGAACCACAAGCTCCTTTGCCATTAGATGCTGATCATCATTCCAGAATGTTGGTGGACCCTTTACCAGAAACAAAACCAACAGCAAAAACCGACTCACCTTCAAAAAAGAAAGGTATATGGTAAAGCTGTTGATCCCTGCCTGCTGTGTGATCTACCAATTTTGAGGCCATAGTGGAAAAATATAAATGAGCCTTTTCAGT
Source organism: Empidonax traillii (assembly GCF_003031625.1). Classification (NCBI taxonomy): domain Eukaryota; kingdom Metazoa; phylum Chordata; class Aves; order Passeriformes; family Tyrannidae; genus Empidonax; species Empidonax traillii. The sequence continues at coordinate 1,213,529 of NW_020955379.1, forward strand.
TTTTCCTATTTAGGTCTTAACTGACTAAAACTATAATTAAACTCTTGAATTTATAAATTATACAAATAAGTCTGAATATACCACAAATACCTTTGTATTTAATGTATCTGTATACCTTCATATTGGTAATCTTAGTTGCTAAAATTAACAGGGGTGCACAAGCGAAGCCATCATCAAGGACCTGATGATATTTACTTGGATGACCTAAAGGCTTTGGAACCTGAAGTTGCAGCACTTTACTTTCCCAAAAGGTAATTTTGAACTAAAATTCAGTGGATCTAGGGTGATATTGCAGTTGCATTACATGAGTTATTACATGTGTTATTTATGTGCCAGTTCTGATAACAAGAATTGGACTTCAGGTTTCTAGGCTTTTGTGGGTTAGCTGGTACTGATCTCATTGGGAAAATTTCTGGCTTGAGGAACACACTGAAAGATCACACGGGAGGTCACAACTGAGAGTTTCCTCTTTGTGGAACCTGTATGTTCTGCAAACAGAGAGGGGAGTAAATTTAGACTGCACACTCCATTTGCACCAGTACTGTTCTGCCACATTGCTTGCTCTAGAGAAGCAGACATGAGTTTATATTGTGCATGCCCTGTACATCCTTTCCAACTTCTTAATATCAAAAAGACCCAGCAAAAATCCCACTGCATCTTCATGTAAGGCAGCTCAGTCTCAACAGTCACTTATTGGCTTTTTCTGAAGAATTGGAAACATTTTTTATACTCCTAAAATACTCTGCAAAAGAATAACTGTCTAGGAAGACCTTTGTAAAAATAGGGCTTAATAAGAAAGAAGTGTCTATTGGTTTATGTTAAAACTAAAATAGTGAACTTTTCAGTACTTCAGTTCAAACTGATAACTTTAACCTTTTTTTTTTTTTTTATGTCACCTTTCTTTTCTGTTGTACTTTTTCTAAACACATGCAGTGTTTTGAAAACATAAAGCGGTGTCCTTTGGGTTCTCTTATTCTTATTCTGCAGCTTTCTGGTAAAAATTGAGGAGCACAGTATCGTTCTGCAAAATTAGAATGTAGAGAATGTTTTCTTCCAGTGAATCCAATTTTGTTGTAGACAAGAGAAATGCAATTATTTCCTAATTCAGGTGAATGTTAGGAGAACTGGAAACTGTCAGTCTGCTAGTATTATGAGGGGTTGATTGGAGTATTTGTCTGGTTTAATTTTTTTTTTGAGTAATCGTGTAATGTGTTCTCTACATTTTTTTTTTTTCTCCAAGTAAAATACTTTTCACTTTCCTTTAGTGATTCTGATCCTGGCTTCAGGCAGTGGACAGAGTCAGATACCCTTTCTGGTTCCCAGTCACCCCAGTCGGTTGGAAGTGCTGCTGCTGATAGTGGTACCGAGTGCATGTCTGATTCTGCTATGGACTTGCCTGATGTCACACTGTCACTTTGTGGAGGTCTCAATGAAAACGGAGAGATTTCTAAAGGTACGTGAAAGAAGAGTAAAGTAATAGAGCTCAGGCAGCTAAATCTGAATGCTCTGATTTCCTCCTTACAAAACTTGGCTTATTACTATGCTCATGTCAAGAAAAGAGGATGGATAATCTTTCATTTTCTAAACTTTGGGAGCATTTGCCAAGCAGAGACAGCAGAATTTAACCTCAAAATAATCAAGAACACTTGATGTCTTGAGAAGCTTTCGGTCTCCTTTTTTGCTCTACATGTTGTTTATCTGATCAAACAGCCTGGTTTCTGGCTGCAGTTACTTGCTTTGTCCTATATAAATCTTCAAAACTCATGGTTTTTTCCAATTGCCTGATTTTTTTTTCTTTTTTAGTTTTCTTAAGCGATTTAAAATCCCACAACTTTAACTGTTGTGTTTGGACTGTCTCTTTGCCTGCATTACTTTCCCCATTCTAATTTTTTGATAACTTTTAGATTTTTACCAGCTGATTCTTTTCTCCTAATGCTCCAGTGTATTTAATGTTGAAGTTGTATGTATCTTTGAGGGAGCTCTTGGGCCCACATAATCTTCATAAACATGTACTAAAGTGTTTTTAGTATTACATTTTTAATGGTCATTCAGTTTCTAATGCTTGAAGTGAAATTTAAATGATCATAATAAAAACTTAGAACACTCAGTACTTCGGTAACATGGTAGTAGTAATAGTGGATTTGATTTGAAAAAATTGTCTTGCTTGCAGGGGTTTTACACTAAATCATGGATTTCTGCAAACATGTATAGAAACTAGTCAAGAAAATGCTATTAATTAGTGATAGTAGTAGTATTTCAAACCTGAAAAGCAGACAACATCCTTCACCTCCCCTTTTAGTGTATTATCTAGGCCCCTTACCTGCCATTATAATTTTTGAAGAAACCTTGCTTAGACAAGCATGGCTCTCGTTTTTCAGCCTGCAAACTGAATTAGTGTCTGCCTCCTCCTTATCCTCCCTCTTCTAATTTCCTTATGCTCATTACTGTGACTGTTGGAGTGGTGCAAGGCTTTCCCTGTAAGGGAGGAGGCAATCACAAGACCCTTGACAGGTAGGCTGTGTTAGCATATCTTCAGTCATTGCAAGATCAGCAAAGACTCCGAGATGACAGAAAGGGTTTTCTCAGATATAAACTAATCAGACATCTTGGGATTTTATATTCTTAATTTAAATCTCTTCCTGTTGCAGAAAAATTCATGGAACATATTATTACTTATCATGAATTTGCTGAAAACCCTGGACTCATTGACAATCCTAATTTGGTAATACGGATTTATAACAGGTAAATTTTCTGTATCATATAATTAGGCTGTAGAAGATCTCATTTTAAATCTGCTCTTTAAAGTGAGCACATTTTTAAGCTTCCATTGCAGTTTGTGTTATTGATGAATCTATTTCTCAGTCTCAAAGAGAGGAGATTTTGAACTGAAAATTTGCATTACATTTAGCTTTAGCTGGAGTGAGATTTTTTTCTGCAATTTCCACTGATATTGAATTGTATATATTAAAATTACTTTCACAAAACTGTAATATTAGTGGTTGGCAGCAAATATATACATTTTCATCAATGAGAGGGCAAGTTTTCATGATGATATTTTTTGACTTGCACTGAGATTTTGTAATATCAATAACATGTTTTAAAACAGGTATTATAACTGGGCATTGGCTGCTCCGATGATTCTGAGTTTGCAGGTGTTTCAGAAGAGTTTGCCTAAGGTAAATAGATAAATGTATACTTTCTTTGAAAATTTTGTGTGTAGTAACACATGATTATCTCCTTGTTTTTCTATACAAATTAAAACCATGTCTAATTTTTCAGGCTACTGTTGAGTCTTGGGTCAAAGAAAAGATGCCAAAGAAGTCTGGAAGGTGGTGGTTCTGGCGCAAGAGAGAAAGCATGACTAAACAGGTAACTTAAGACCTCTTTTAATTTTTTTTTTTTTTTTTTTGAGATGTAAAAAGATGAAAAAACTGTCGTTTGTCAGAAGTACCTCAGAATGCTGCTTGTATCAGCTCACTATCACTGGTTGCCATATGAGAGTTACTCAGTGTTGCAGTAGCTGTAGCTGCATCTGTTTATTTAGCCTTAAATACTGCATTAATATTTGGTGTTACTAGTTGCTTCAACAAAATTTATCGTATTCAGCTGTTGCACAATCTTCTTAAAATTCTTTCTTCTAAACCATAAGCAGTAGTCAGAGCTACGCTTCAGTCACTGCAGTATGTTTTAGGAATGTGCACACAAACAAATAAGTATGTGCTGTTCTGCATAATAGATTTTAGGCTGAGACACTCCATTTTAAACTAAATTGTGCTTTCTAGACCTTCACTATGGGCCTTAAATTTACTTACCCACAAAAAAGTGATTTTTATAAGCTTAGAGATTGATGCTGCCTTAAGGCTAAATTACTCACGTTAAATTAGCAGTTCTCAATTTTTGGCACACAGAGTTTTGTTTCCTGAAATAATAAAAAGCTTTAGTGGATCATTTCTTCATAAGCATCTTTTTGTTAAATAATTTGCAGAATGAGCAATTCTAAGACTTAATATAGGTTAGATACTATATTGGTAGCTTTTTGCTTAAAACTATTAACTCTCTCAGATGTGTTCAAAATGTCAATATGTTCTTTATTATCATGTTGCTTTAGATACCAGAGGCAAAAGAGGGGAAAACTGAGACGCAAAGAGCAAACGAACTGCCAGCAACTATAAAAGAGCAAGTTAATAGTAGGTGTGTTCCTGTATGAAGACTTATTTTGTGGACTGAATAGTATCGTGTTTTTTATTTTATTTTTATTTTTTTGAACGAAGAACTTGGTAGGAATGTAGTGTGGGAAGAAACATTTTCCTGTAAGCTACTGAAAAGGAACCATATGTGTTTAGCAAACAATTCAACAAAAAAATGTGACAGCAAACATTGTAGGAAATACAAACACACTACAATTATTTCCTAAATCCTATTGTGTTTACTTCTTAAATCGTAATATAACTGACAGAACAAAAACATACCTGATAACCTTTAGCAATGGGACACTGCTCTGTAAATATAGTGGTATTGGTTCTGAGATACTGTTTGTCATTCCTTTTTCCTTTTTTTCCTTTTGTGAAAGCCTAATATTGTGTAAATAATTTAAACTATGTGGAATTTTATGTAGCGTTAAATAATTGAAACAATAAAATAGTATTAATTACAGTGCACGAGTTGCCCAAGACTGTGATAGACAGCTATCAGTGCTTAGCACAAAAGCACTGTCCCATTTTAGGTAACTTATTATGCATATTCATATTCTCCCATGGTTTTACAAAGATACTTGTAAGTTGGTGTCTTCAAGATTAAAAAATTTAATATATTGTGATTTAATACTTCAGAGAAACTAAATGCTGCTTTTAATCTTGAAATCTCTAATGAGCAGGAAAATAAGTCTGTGAATAACCTTAAAAGGTGAGCAACTCCACTAACTTATCACCCACAGTTTAATTTACGTAGAAACTGTGACAACTTTTTTTAAAAACAAAGCATTGGTATCTATTCGGTGTCCCTTTTCATCTGCAGTTTGCCTAATTCATCAGCATAGTATTAGTGACCACTTGACACTGTGTCTTTACTAAACCAGTCATGTGTGGAGCCAGCTAGGAGTAGTAGTGTTTAGAACTCCACCCGTGCTGGCACTACAAGTCTTACTTGCTTACTGGCTTTATCTGGGCATTCACTAGACCTTGGAGTTTGTTAATCTGTGCTCTCAGGTAGTAGCAAATCCTCAACATAAGCAGAAATTAATCTTGCATAAGAACCTTACTCTGTTAAAGAAGCACTTTCTGTAGCTTACGTGTATTCTGGTTGATGCCCTGTTAGACCTCCAGAAGATGATTCTTCTAGTGATGAAGCATCACAGGAGTTGAAGGAGTCTCTAAAAATGGATTCTGCCCCAGCAGAGCATCCACCCCATGGGAATGTTCCATCTTATAAGAAGTCACTTAGACTGTCTTCGGACCAAATAGTAAGTGGCACACCTTTCTTGTACATAGGATGCTCCCTAATTCCGCTCTGATTCTGAGAGTTGAACTTTTTCTGCTTTTTAGAAATGACGTATAAGTACATTTCACAAAGTAAAAATGTTTGGGTTACTGTGCTAGCAATAGAAAGAAGAAATGGGGAAATTTAAAATTTAAAAGAAAGTTAAAATAGTTTGCTGTGAAAGTGTTTTTTAAGAATCTGTGTTTAGATTAGAACTTTTTAAGAAATTACTATTTTTTTATAATCAAACTTCTATATTAAGATGTTGCCAAAAAAGTGACGTTGTTTGCCTCTGCAGTTTGGATATCCTGGGATTTGGACACCTGCCTAATACATCTGAACATCTCTCTAACAACAAACATTTAAACTGGTGTGCAGTTTACTCATTGCGGTCTAACATGTTAGTTGTGCTGCTGTCTAAATGTATGATCTTCATCGGGGAAAAATTTTGAGGAAAGCACCCACTAAGTAGGAAATACTGTTGCATACTTTGGCAGACTGGGAGTTCCATTTGATTGTGTGGCAAGTCTGCTGTGACAACAAGAATTAAAGAGGCAGAGTGTGAAATATCTGCTACTGTAAACAGATAGAGGAGCTCTGGACAAAAACATGTACCTAGACTGCAGCAGACTTTTCCTGCAGAACTGTGCCAGTGTTAAACCATGGTTCACATTTTCTGCAGCTCATTTATGATTCTAAAATATTTAGAGGGAGGGGAACTTATATTTTCAATTATTTTTATTTATTCTAAAGGCAAAGTTGAAGCTCAGAGATGGCCCTAATGATGTTGTATTTAGTATTACAACCCAATATCAAGGGACTTGCCGTTGTGCAGGAACAATATACCTCTGGAACTGGAATGATAAAATCATCATATCAGACATTGATGGAACAATAACCAAGTAAGTATCTTTGGTGGTTTTTTTTTTCTTTTCTTTTATTCTTTTAATCTTGCTTTATTGATCCTACTCTGCTTTTCAGAATAAGATAAGGAACCTTTTTTAAGATGGTTATTAAAGGATTTTCATTAACAATCATGAAAAAAAGGTCTTGCTTTGATTTTAATTTGTACTTGCCTTTACAGCAAGCTATAAAATGTCTTTTAAAATAATGATGCAAAGATGGTAATTTTTACTATGTGACTGTTCCCTCTCAGACTTCTCCAGGTTTGGCAGCTGTGCCTTAACTTGGAAACTGACTTGTGTCAGTTGTTGTGTCACTGTTGTTGTGTCAGTGTTGTATGGCCCCACTTTTGCAATAGTTACAACTTTCTGCAGAGATATTTCTATAAATACTCTTTATAAATTGTATATTCATTAGTGGTTGTCTTTAACAAAACTCGTATACTGAGTATCTGGTACCTTTGATTCTGCTTTTAGGTCTGATGCTTTAGGGCATATTCTCCCTCAGTTTGGCAAGGACTGGACTCATCAGGGCATTGCAAAACTATATCATTCCATAAACGAGTGAGTATGTAATCTGTGAAACAATTAGAGTTTTCTGGAATTTGGGGTTTAATGGACAGGTAATTGGATAGTTGTTAATAATTTGTTAATGGATAGTTTGTTAGGATTTGTTAGTCTTAATGTTGGGAAGTGAGCTACTTCTGTCATTCACAAAATTAAGTTCTTTCCCCAGATGTATACTTTTGCAAGAATGCAAGCCAGCATTTACTAGTTTCCTTCTCAAATGTTTGATTCTGCATTTCATTTCTAAGAACTGAGTAATATTTTTGTGACTTTCTCAAACAAAAATTTTGTGAATTTCTCAAAACAGTCATGCCTGTGTGTTTCTACCAACTGAGGTTTGATCGCAAAGGCTTTTAGAAACATGGTACAGTGTAAACTCAAAACTAAATTGGGTCCTTCCAATGCATAAGTATTTTGTGTTTTACTGGGTTTGCTACCCAACTCAAGTGAACTCTCCTTAGGATGAACTCTGTTCTGGAACAAGTCTTATTAACAACTTCGGGGGTTTTTTCTTTCTTTCCCCTTTTTTTTTTTTTTTTAAATTCAGTGCATAATAGAAGAGCAGTTTTGGAATTATTTGCCAAATTGAATCAAGTCTTTGAAAATGCTCACAAACACTCAAGCCTTTTGTGCATGCAATAACTGTATAACAAATCTGTGTAACAGATGAACCTACAAAGTCTGCAGGAAAAAATTAGGGCTTAATATGAATGTTTGTTGTTATCAGTCCTTCACCCTGCACTGCAAATTCTGCCAACAACCTGAAAAAGACAGGAGATCTGGCACCTACTATTTTGTGATGCAGATAATGTAAATAACTGCTGTAATTCTACATGTAGCTGGTCTGAAAGAAGCTGAACAAAACCAATGTGGCACTTATTTAAACACAGTCCAGTCCATCTAATTTTGTCATCTGAGTATTACCATTCCTGTTATTTTTGCCCTTCCTGTTTCTCGATTTTGATTATTTAAACTACTGTATGCCTTGCAGATTCTTTAGCAGCAGAAAAATCTTTTCCTTGTGTGTGCAGAGCACTGCAACAAGTCAGTACCTACATTGGTGCCTCTGGACACTGCTGTAACTGTTTCGCAAAGAAACTCTTCAGCAGGAACATGAATTAATTTGATAATTCTTTTCTAGAAATGGCTACAAGTTTCTGTACTGTTCTGCCCGTGCCATTGGGATGGCAGATATCACCAGAGGATATTTACACTGGGTGAACGACAAAGGAACAATTCTCCCCAGGGGCCCTCTCATGTTGTCCCCCAGCAGTTTGTTTTCTGCCTTTCATAGGTAAGGATGTGGGATCTCATACATCCATTCTCTCCCCATTTCAGAGAAAAAAGCAGATATGAAAATATTTGGCATTACAGCTGTAACCAAACATTACACTCTGTGCTAGATTTGCTATTGAGTCTTGAGGTCCCCCTAGTGATATGGAGAGTGCTCCATATACAACTACTTACAAAGCAATATGGCATTTAAGTATGGTTTAACTCAACTGATCTTTTGGACCAGCCATATTCTACTTGTTCCTGATGGGAGGAGCTAATAGTAGAAAAGTTCTTTTGGTTTTGTTTTTAATAAGAATGACTCATTCATGAATAGCAATGACAACAAATTCCATTAAGGTCACAGACCTGACACACTTTTTTGTCAGAGACAGGAGCTGTGACAAGCTTATGTGTACTTGATTAGATCTTCTGATTCAGATATTCATGTACGATAAAAGCAGTTTACAAACTGCCATAACTGGGAATTCCGTCCTATTTATACTTATCGTATAAACAGGTTGTGGACCTTTTTTTAATGTGGATGGTGGAAAACAGTGAATGTTTGATTGTCTCTCGTATCGTTCTTGGAGAGCTAGTTACCAGTGTCTGTGTAACTACCAATGGGAAACAGTAGGAATATGAATATCAGATGGGGGAAGGAAGATGCCCTCTATCAAATCATGCCTTGGAATTTGATTCTTGAAATTTTATTTTAGGGAAGTAATAGAAAAGAAGCCTGAAAAGTTCAAAATTGAATGTTTGAATGATATCAAGAATTTATTCGCTCCCAGTAAACAGCCTTTCTATGCTGCTTTTGGAAACAGGCCCAATGTAAGTCTGCCCCTTTCTAATTGAAGGGTTAAAATGCATGAAGTACTTGAGAAGCAAAAGAAATAGGGTTTTCTTTTTGTGTCTATCAAAATTTGAATATGGAAATGAGACACTGATGCTTTATGGGTTTGGTCAGGAAAAGCCATATGTAGATGCTTTAAAAAAAAGCTGCTACGATGGCTTATATGAGAAAGGTTACAAAGATGTGTCAGTATTCTGAGAATATGAGTAAATATGTGCCACCTTTTCAAATTATTTTTAAGGATTTTTGGCAGCTTTATGACCTAAGGACATTATTGCAGTGCTCTGCACTCTTGAATCCTTTTTCCTGTTATACAGTTCCTGTGCTTTCTCTGCAGCTCAGTGCTACTGTAATTGAGCAAAAGAGAGGGGGTTATTTCAAAAGGAATATTGTCACAAGGAGTGGTGTTGGGTGGCATAGATTTTGTGCATGTTTGTGGTCCCAGGCTTAGGAACAGGAATTAAGCATTTGGGGGCAGGGGTAATGTTTTGTTACGGTGCATATGTGTAGTTTGGTGGGGGAAGGGGGAAGTAGTGTGTATTTTGTTTTTTGACTGTTGTTTAGGAACTTTTTTTAAGAGATAGTTCTACTGTACTCTTTTTGGATTGGCTTTTCTCATTGTTGGATGAAAATGTTGAAGCATGTGCTTCTGTTCCTGGTTTTTGCAGGATGTGTATGCCTACATGCAAGTGGGAGTTCCAGCTTGCAGAATATTTACTGTGAACCCAAAGGGTGAACTGATCCAAGAACAGACTAAGGGAAACAAATCTTCGTAAGACCATTTTTGTTATTTCCACTAAATAAAGTATCTAAGAATAAGATTACAAAATAATTGCATTTGTGACCAGGATCTCCTGTTACATATGGTAATATGTACATAAGGTACAAAACCTTGTTTGCCAAAGGCTTACAGCTTCGGATACATGACTGAAACTTCTCGAAATGAAAACTGGCAAAATAAAATTGAAAATTGGTTCTGCAGTCGTGGGGCCTTATTCAGCTATAACTTTCTGGTCTAGACTTCCAAAGCTCCTTTTTGGCTACAGCTGAGCAGTGACTAGACTGTTAAATAATGGCCTTTCTTCTTCTTTAATATAGGTATTACAGACTAAGTGAGCTTGTGGAATATGTGTTCCCATTGCTTAATAAAGAACAGAGTTCTGCATTTCCATGCCCAGAATTCAGTTCTTTTTGCTACTGGAGAGAGCCTCTTCCTGACCTTAACATGGATGAACTGGCCTGAAAAGTACTTCTCACCAGGAGATGGAATTTCGTATTCAGCTACTCAACTTCAGTTTAAATGTGAAGAACTTTCTTAATGAAGATGATAATTTATATATTGGTACCGTAAGTCTTACTAAGGAAATCACTTTAACTTCATTGGTTTGAAACAAAGAAAATGCAAAGCTACTGTCTTATTTTTTGGTGTGTGTGTGGGTTTTTTTGTTTGTTTCTTTATTGCTTGTCTTTATAAGCGTGTTCTAAGGCACTTGAGATTGGCCTGTCATTGATGGTCATGGTACCCAGGTGCTTCAGGGCAACTAAATGCTGAGGTAAAATATGACTTCACATTCTCATCAATACAGACCTTATTGTAAACATAGACTAATTTTTTTTTTTTTAATTTGTCTTAATAGTATATTTTCTAAAACGAAGCCAAAAAGTGTATGGAAACTGCCAAATAGAATGTCAGACCTGTTAATAAAAAATGTGGTTTAATGTTCAGGTGGGCAATTAGGCCATTTTTGAAAGGAGCCAGAGCCTAAGACCAGTGTACTTTTTCTTAGCTAAAATACAGAAAATGTATAGACCTTACTAGTCTGACAGACTCTGAAGACATAAAATTCCCTTTAAGATGTAAATATGCCTTTTGTACATGGACAGGACTGTGCTTGTACAAATCTGCTCAAATTAACTCTGTTTATTATTTTTCTTTTTTTACACACAGTATTTAAACTGTTTGATGAGCTTGTTAAAAATGAAAGTTGTCTTCAGACACTTGTATGGCTTTTTTTGTTTTCAGGCTGAGCTATGTCATATTAATTTCCATCAAGAAAAATCTTGAACAATTCTGTAAAAGTTGGGGAACTGGCATTTTTATTTCCTTTTTCAGCACAGAGATGATGCGTATGTGTGTGTATGCTGTGTAGGCCAGTAAAATGTATGTACAGATTATATTCAGGGAATTGTAATACTAAAAAAATTATGTATTTAATATTTTAATTGTCTACTGCAGGTCTTTCCAGAATTCTGTATTGCAGGTTTTCAAGAGCTGGAAGGAAATGCACCCCAAGTAGTGAGATTCCAGCTGTGAGAATGGTTAAATGCTGCAGAGCAGAATAAAACCTTTTCCTTTTTTTCTTTTTTCTTTGGTTTTTTTTTTTGTTTTTTTTTTTTTTAAGTTTTGGGTTATTCATAAACATCATGCTGGTCATTCCTCAGGTTCCGATCAGAGCCTGTGAACAAATTACATTCCAGTTGTAGTGTTTGTCAGCTGTAGAAGCAGCTAGTGTTTTTCTCTTCAAAAGTACTTGAAGGCAAAGGTAGCTGCTTTTTAAGTTGAATTAGTGCATTTAATCTCCTTTGGGCAAAACTGTGGTGAGAGTGTATCATTCCACCAGCCCTGAGGGCTTAAAGACTACAGTCATTTAAACATCATTTAATCATCAGTTCTGGGCTTTCTGGGCTTCCCGTCAGTCACTCCTTAAGTGTGTTCCTGGGGCTGTGTATTGGAGATCCTTCAAGGGGCAACATCTAGAATTTCCACAGACTCTGGAGAAAGCTCTTCTCTGTGCACAGCTCCCAGTGGGAGCAGGGAAGGGCGAGTGATCTTCAGAAGGCATTTGTATGGCTACCTGCTGCAGTGCCTGCACAGGGCTGGTCTTCTCAGGAACGCTTGTGCTTCAGCTTACGTGGGCTGAATGTAGGAAAGGGGCTTGCTCTGTTTCACTACCTGCAAAAGAGTGCATTTAGAGAATTTTGCACCCCTCCAGGAATATTTTCTTTATCAGGCTGAGTGTCTTAACCCCCAGTTCTGATGTAACACCAGCTAACACTAGATAACTGGTGAACTGCTTGGGGGGAATAATTTTTAGGTCACCATATAAATGAAATTACTTTTTCCCCCCTTTTAAAACTCTAGTGTGTTCCTGTATTTATAAAACATTAGATAATGAGTGGAGGCAAGCATAATCAACATGGAATCTCTTTCAAAACAGGAGAATGAGAGTGGGGAAAAAAACCCTACTTATCTATCATGGTGTGCCATGCACGTCAGTGAATTAAAAGGTATCCTCATTCTTGTACTGTAAGAACAATACTTTCAGTGGTTCTTGGTCACCAGTCTGCTCAGTGTTCAAATGGATTTCAAAGCTCTTATTGCTTACTTTTTCTTTCTTTTTTTTTTATGTCAGCTTACAAACATCATTCTGTGTGGGTTTTTTTCCTTTTCTTACCATTTATTTCATAGATTTCACAAGAACTGAAATTTTCATGATCACCAAGTGCTTTGAATATCAATGGAATTTGAGCTTTTAAGTCACTCAAATACTTTAAATAAATAAGAATCCAACATAACAAAGTATTTTAATTATGAGATTAAATATTCTATCTAAAGATTCTATTTTGCATAAAGGGATTGAAGCAGCCTTTCCTAAACCAGTTCTTTTGTGGATGTGAAAATTTTCTTTACCAAGCTTAACTTACTCTTGGTGGCCCTGGTATTACACAGCTTTTCTAAAAATAAAAGTACTTCATGAAACTCCAGTGAGTTTCCAAATGGGAGAGATTGTTACCAAGGTTTGGCTATGTCTTTCTTGGTTAAATTTTTTTATGTGGGTAATTTTTTTTTTGCTTCACTTCAGCTCCATCTTTTCAGGATGTCATGAGCTGTGGATTTCAAGGTGGGGACTTGAGTAAATGATCAGCATGGAAAAATAATATCAGGTGTATCTCCAAATGCATGTACTTTCAGCTGGTATAAATTTGGTGGTTGTGTGAGTGTGGAGAGCTCCTCACTATGCTAACAATGTCATTTTGCATTGTAGGAATGTCCAAAAAGTTGCTTAGTTAAAAAATCTGATTTTTTTTTCCTCTGTAACAGCTACAGTTTTGATATTTGTTTTTTGATAAAATTTAAGTGTCGCTGAGTATTTCTGATACTGAGTAGAGCAGAGGGCTTATTTGTTTTCTCTAAGTCTGGCTTGTGTTTGAAGCTTTTCAGACTGTTTGTTAACGCTGTTTAGGGACAGAAACATGGGGGCACTGTACCTGTCATTGCATACCTATGTCATTTCGACTGCTGGGCACTTTACTGACTCCAGAGAAGACATCTCCTTGCTATCAACTGTAGGTTTGTGCTGCAATATTAATGTGAAGCGGGGTAAATAAGAATTAAGCATTAGCCTGCCCTGTGTTACCTTAGTCGAGAGAAGTGGCCTGAAACTAATGTTTGAGAACAAGTTGTGCTATACTGATTTAAAATTAGCGCAAACTAAATCATTCTTTCTGTGAAAGAGGAACTTCTAAGTGTGCGTACCTGTAGGCGCGTGCACACCCCTGTTAAGACTGTGTTGTTGAGGATGCAGATCCTCTTAGTGTTGGAACCTGTCAAAGGCTGAGTCAATGACACCTGTCTGAGAGTAAATAAGGAACACTGCAATTCAAAACTTGTTAGTGACTTGGACGTTACCCATTTCTATAATGTCTTACAAGATCAGCAATTTAAGGGGCACACATTTCTGGATTTAATTGGTTTTTGTTTGGATTTTTTTACTGTGCCAAGCAGGTTTGTACTTAAAAGGCTTGGGCTCTCATTCCCAGCAGTATACAATTGCATGTGCAATCTTGGCTCATGTCTCTAGCTTTCTGTCATCAGTATACTCCTCCTAAAACTTTTTTTTGTTTTTTTCAACTGGAAAAGTTTTAACACTTGTGTTAACTCTGTCATGGAACTTCTGAAGCAAACTATGAATCCACTTATGGTAAAGACAAAAGAGATGAGATTTCATGTTAATATTTCATACAAGTCTTCTAGAAAATGCTGTCATATGAATGAGTTGTTTAAATGACTGTAATGCATATTCATAACGAACCGTCAAAAATACATAGTGAATTTGAGATGCCTTTAAAGTGTCACTTTTGCCTGAAGAAGTTTTAGTTTCCAAAGTTAAAATTTGCTAAATAAAATGGAATTGTTTGGAATTTTTTTACAGTGTTAATTACTTCCAGATGAAAGTTAAAATGTTGGTTTATTTTGAGGACGGGAAAATTCTCCTCAGTCATTTGTTTTTACCTTGAAGATGTGGAATACTTGATGGTTAAGCAACCCAATCACTAATAAGGTAGTGTGTTTAAAATGTCAAATCTGTGATCATACCAATACAGTGGTTTCTGTTAAGACTGGACTGTCTTGGGTACAGCAACCCACACTTCAGTGCAATGTTTATTGGTGTTCAGAACAATGTTATCACAATAAACAGACTTAAACTAAAATTTCTCTTTACTTTGTGTTTGGTAATTCCATTATTGTATTGCCAGTTTAGTGCATGGGGAGTTATTGAATTTGTATTCATGTTTAACATGGAATTCAGGTTGCTCTTTGAAGGACTATGATACATTTCTTTTCTTTCGCTCTCGGTTTACTTTTCTTCAGAGTATTTATACAGCTGATAAAAAATTGCTGTCATCAAACTTAACTTGTGTGCCAGTACCAATACTGGGTTATAACTATAATGAAAAGCAAATATGCACTTGTAATATAGAATATCAGGTAACGGAGGCACGACTTGGGAATGCACAATCTGCCTTGAAGAAAATATTGTAACTGTATAGTTTGAACTCTTGTAAATGCCCTAATTTGGAGTTTTATCCTAATTCCATCAAAGCTAACTTTTTCCTTTCAAGGCAAAGAGTATTGTGTTCCACAAGAGTTGTTGAATTGCTTGAGGCCAATATTGGGAGACTGCCTTGAAAAAGAGGCCTCAGGCTTTAGTAGAAACTGATTTTCTTGGTCTCTTGCTGTTATTGGTAAATACAACTAGCTAGCAACCTGCATAGAAAACCTGACTCTTCAGTCACATGTAAAAGTACAACAGAAACCACTATGCATGAAAGCATCAGCGATGCTGAGCCTTTTGGTCCTTCTGTGGTGTCGTTTGTGTTGCTGCACCCAGCACCCATTCGCTCTCCTTGTGCCTGGACACAGAGCTTACTGCTGGAGTTGTGTTGTCTCCTGCATTCCTGCTGGTTTCCCCCATGACTGCTCACACTCTGCACTTGCTCCTCACACCACACTCTCCTCCCTGCCCATCTTTCGCTCCTCGGTCTCGTTGCTTCCTTGCGTGCAGTGACTGTGCCAGTGCAGGCAATACAAGGGTGGCATGTCCTATGTCTGCCCAATGTTTGGATCTGTTGCAGAAATATTTCTGAGCTGGCATTCTTTCTCCTGTGTCCATCATATCCTAATGGACTCTTACTGAAGTAATCTTATCTTGGTGGATGAATTTTTCTACCTTGAAGCAGCAGGTTTAGATATGCAAAGAACAGAATAACAGTTTCCAGGATTGGCACTTCCTCTGTGCAGGACACAATTTCTGGAGTCATGTCATGCAGTTGGTACACTGAGGGCCTGCAGCCCTGCACTGTTTTGGTGAGGAGAATGTGTACATTCCCACTTGTTGCTGGCTGAGCTCTCAGACCAGTGCTCATTAGGGTTTTCTGGGCAGATGCCCCATGTGCTGCATGGTTTGAGGGTTTCCATTGTTAGGCAGAGCAAGAGTTTGTCAGGGTCTTCTTTCTGGCAGAGGTGCGGCATGTTTCCTAAGCAGGACAATACCCGCTACTTTTCCTCCTTTCCCCTTCCCTGAAATTAATCAAACCCTCACTGATGTTTCTGTCCCCCTCAGAGATGCCCAAGACCCCTCTAATCATGCTGGAGCAAATAATAGCGGACAAACGCCAGTATTGTAACCCAGGGAGGAGGGATTTTTCTTCACAACCAGAGTGGTTGCCAGCTCAGACTGAGGCACCAGGCTGGCACACGGTGGGAAGGCCTCCCAGCCAAGTGGCTGTGGCACCAGTGTGGCTCAGTGGGAGAGCAGATGTTGAGCTACAAGAGAGGGAGGGTTTGCGGTAATGGCTTTTGTGTGTAGTGCTCTGGATGGGGCCTCGTGTTGGGGTAATTAGAAGCTATGCTAAGCCACTTCCTTGGGAGTGCAACAAAAGCCTTTGCTTGTAAGGAAGTGTGCCAGATAGATATGGTTTTGACAAAACATTAGGCTTTAGTCTGAATTCATCCAAATTCTGCTGTGAGGACTAGGTGGCTGCCAGTCTGGTCCCAGCACCAAGAGCTGACACACCTCATGTCTTCTTCCTAATTAAGTCTTTTGTTCCAACCTTTCCCTGCCTTCTTTTCCTTCTCCTTCCTACCTTGCTGTTCTCTAATCTTAAATTCCTTGTCGCTGATGATACTTCATGTATATGTGGTCTGGGGAGAATAAGCAACGTAGCCTGAACTGCTCAGCCTAGAACTGGCTAAAGGACAGGGCAGATTTGGCCATAAATTTCTGATCTGTTTTGGCAGTAGCCTCCCTCCTCCAGCCCAGGCCCTGGTGGGAGGCCAAGCGCTCCAGCCAACACCTCTGCTCTACAATGCTCTTCTGGTGTAGGAATGTTATTTCCCAATTCAGTGTTCAGTGAAACACTCGAGTCCACGGGCTGCTTCCTCACTTCCCCCCCACCTCCCCCTGCAGCAGGATGAAGAGGAGTTGGGAGGCACAAAAAGGTAAAGATCACAGGTTGAGATAAGAGCAATTTACTGGAAACAGCAATGAGATAAGAAAGCAAACAGCAACAACAATACAACTAGCAGAGTGTACAAGACAGGTGAACAATTCACATGCAACTGTCACCACACTGGTTTGGTGCCACCCCACTGCACACTGCCCAAAATCTGAGTAACCCCTCACCCTTCTGTGCCCCCTGCCCATGAGGGGACGTGGTATTGAATAACCCCAGGGTCCTGGCTGTGCCCCTCCTGGCTGCTGCAAAAAGTAACCCTGTCCTGGTCAGAACCAGGACAAATGCAAAGGCCAATAATTGGTAAAAATTAACCAACCATATAATGAAAAGCCCCAAGCACAATAAACAAACAAACAAAACAACAAAAAAAATCCACAAAAAATTGCTTAAGGGATCTGTGTGTGCAAAGCAGCCCCGTGCTGTCCCCACATGGGACATGGATGGTGGCCACCTACTTTCCATGGAACCCTCGGTGGATTCCCCACGCTCCCTTACATCTCAGACTTCAAACCTCTCTGGTAGCCCACAAGGAGGGGTGTCCCCCAAGGGCCAGGGGGATGGATGGCTGCCCACCCATTGGGTCACTGGGAACCATACTGTGTGCTAGCAGCATGGATGAGGGGAGCGCAGCTCTGGGGTGGGATGTGCAGCAGCTCAGCTTTCCTGAGCATGGATGGCCCTTGCTCTGTGTGCCTATGGAGCAGACGCAGGGGCTCGCTGCAGCAGTCACAGGCTGAGCCCTGCAGATGCAGGTCTCGAGTCTGTGGGCTTTGCCACTGCCATGCTGGGGGTGCAGAGGGGCCATGTCAGGATCCCCAAGCCTGCCAGTGTTTGAGGCGTTTGGACAATGTCCTTGACAACATGCTTTAGCTTTTTTTGTCCAGCCTTGAATTAGTCAGGCACTTGGACTAGAATGATCATTGTGGTCCCTTGCAACTGAAATATCATCAAGGCAGTGACTGAGCAAATAAAATGGACAAGAACTGTGTTGGCATAACTTCGGTGTACTACAAAGCCTATGTAACAGTGCTTGACACTGAATAAACACTTAAAATATACATGCAAGCTTGACTGAGAAGCCAGAAACTGCAGTTTAAAAGGTGGTGAAGAAGAAGGGAGTGAAAATTTTGGCTTAGAGTGCTGTTGTGTTCCCTGGAAAGCAAAAGAGCGTCGAAGCATTACACAAGAGGTAGGCTTTATTTGGACATATCTGCAGTTGTTTTCCATCACAGTTTTCTTCACATTCCTGGATATTACTCTCTCTATCCAATTATATATATATATATATATATATGCACATGAATATATGTATACACATGCATACCTAAAGCATACTTTCAAATGTGGTGTTCTTTTTTGCTGAAGAATTTTACTAATGTTCCTTTTTTTCACAAACAAGATTGCAAAATAAATGCCAAAACCTGCTTATGTAGTACATGTTGCAAGATGTTTTTGAAATCTCCCATATACAATAAATTGGCAGAGCTTCTGTTCTGCATCTCGTCTCAGGTCTGCAGGGCACATTGCAAAAAAAGTTGGGGTTGGCTCAAGCACAAGTCTGCCTTGTGATGACAGGAAACTACCCCCAAGTATTCCTGGTAACTTGATGATTTGAACTCTGTGGCATTATCAGGGAGCGACCTGCAGCCAATATGTACTTGCTGAGTAATTCTCATTGGAGTGCATATTCCTCCCATCTCCAAGCTGAGATCACAAGTGCTTTCGTAGTTTTACTGAAATAGATCTGTATCCACTACTGGACTGTAACACAAGGTCTTAGTTAAATCAGCAGATAACACTCACTTCCAAATGCATGTATCCTCAGGAAACAGTTCAGTCCAGCTGGAGATCCCTTTACTTTGTATTCTCCATGCATTTTAAAGCTGCACTGGGTAGTGATGGGCATTTTATTTTAAGTTGCTTTCCTATGCTTTCCACTTACAGTTTGCTCCATTTCCTCGACTTTTTGTAATTTTTCTTGATGGGCTGGTTGCCTTCACCAAGCCAAATAGTCTCCATGACCCTGCACAAAGTTGCTGCAACTAACATGGTGTACACTGAAAGGAAACATAGTGGAATACGACAGTCCTCACTGCTTTGATTGCTCGGCATAGAAATGTTTTCAGAAGTCTTAACAGCAAATTAAAATGATGAGGTAGCTTTTTATTTACTTTTTGCTGTGAAAATTGGCATTCCTGTTTGCTGCAAACTTTCCAGGAGATATGACTGATTTATATGTCACCTTATTGCTCTAGGATATATTCGGCAGAACTGAGTCTCTCTGGCTGTCAGCATGCTGGCTTGTCTTCAGATGTTCTGCTGCTAATCACTTGCCTGTGGGAATTCACCTGTCTCACAAGTGATGCTGCCTTGGGGACTTGGCTGGCTTTGATATTTGGAGAGTCCCTGTGGAACTGCCATGCCTCACACCCAGCTCCGGCAATGTCAGACACCTGTCTGCCTGTTCAGCTTCACCTGGTATGATTTGGTTTTCTTCCTGTTTCAGTGTCAAATGAGCACCCGGCACGACAGATACTGTATGGCCCAAGAATCTTGCAATTCTCATACACTGCATTACAAAACTACCTACAAAGCAGATCTAAAAGGTGGCACTGTGATCTATGAAACAGGCAGCATTCCTGTCTTACAGCTCCCACCTACAGGATTTTTTTTTTTTTTAAGGCTTTCTCCATTAACAGATGCTTCCTATATAAGCTCCTGGACGCTCCTGGATGCGGTAGTCATATTACGAACCCCCAGTGAGAAATGTTCCTTTCAGTGAAGGTATTTCCGTGTTCTGCTGCTGATCCTCACCAAAGATGTAAAAGCTCCGTCAGCAGGTTCAGGGTATTCTGGAGCAGGGCTCTTGCTTCTTTCTTTGAAGCTGGGCTGTTCTGTGTGGAGCCAACCCCCAGCAGGCCCATAAATGCATCTGTGCTTGAGTGTCTTCCAGCTCTTGCTTTATTAATATTTTATCCAGGCACTCTCTAGAGCAGAGAACTGGAACTCAGGTTCCACTCTCACTTTGCCTATTAAGGGGCTACAGCACTGTAGTCTTCCCAGTTGGGTGAATATTTCACCTTCTAAGCTTCAGGAAAATAACCTCATTAGGAGGAATTGAGACATCTACCCTGATTAAAACAATTACCAATGAAGTGGAAATTAAGGGTCAAGTCCCCCTCAACAAAGGCAGGAATTTAAGACAGAGGTTCCTTGTAAAAGATCATAGCTTTAGCCACTCACACTGCTAGGGATGAATGGGAAGCTATCCCCGGAAAGTCTAAAAGTATCCTCAAAATACGCTGCTGAGACTGGGCCCTGCTACAGCACAATTTAGGGAAGGCTTTACAGCACTGTACAAATATCAGTTACTCAGCGTTATGAGGGCCCCAACCATTCCAGCACGGGTACCAGCAGATTCTGGGCCTAAGGAGAAACTTTCTAGTAGAAGACTGGGCTTGTAAAGATTTGTGAATCAGATTTAGCAATCTCCCAGGGCAGTTAGGTAATAATTAAATGATATAACTTTTGCAACTCTTAGCACTATACTTGCACTGCCGATTCTTAAAAATTTCTGTCTTGGAGTGGGCGGAAAAAAAAGGTTGTGTTTGCCAGCTAGGTCTCCCTAAGCACTCAGCTCATTTTGTTTATTTCCATGAGTCATTTTTAGAACAGGCAACAATAATCTAACAATACTTGAGTCACACATAGTCTGGAGCCAACTTCTTAGAGAACACAGAAAAATATTCTAAAAGAAAAAAATTGCCTCTCTGGCTTTT
>NW_020955379.1:1234272-1281211 GCF_003031625.1 Empidonax traillii
GCCCTCCAGCACGGGTCCAGAAAACATGCAGGGAAATGAGACAGAGGCTGCTCCTTTTATCAGGCTGTGAAGTGCAAGTTCACTGTACATCTTTAGCTACTAACAGCTTCTCTTAGAGGAACAGCCTTCCTGCTACAAATACAGCCAGCTTCTGCTTATCTCTAACACCATCATTTCTGAAAATCAGGTGCCAAGAGATCTTCCCAAACCAGGTGCATTAAAACTCAGCTCACAATTTCCTTCCTGTGCTCAGAACTTCCCCAGTGCAATTGTAGCTGCACAGGGACTGACTCAAGAGTTCCTCTATGGAGAGAAAGTTTTTTCTGCCTGCTTTTCTCAAAGGCAACTCAGTTTCCAGGATGTGACAGTTTGTTATGGGAAGGCACCATCTCATTGCCTAGAAACACAATTATTAGGAAGTATCTATTCCAAAGCTAAGCAACAAAGGCACAAGTCTTCATCTGATCTCCTCAGACAGGAAGGGCTTCAGCTATAAACATACTGTGCTGCTTACAGCACAGAGAGTTCTTCCCTCACCTAAAGGAATTGTTTGTTCTGAGGCTATAAACAGCTGTTCTGCATTTTTAAGAAGGAAAATATTCTACACAAACCACTATGACAAATACAGCTCTATGTGGCATGAACGGACTGTTCAAAAGTTCAGATGATACAAGAATATACAGGTGACAAATTAAGAGTCCTGAACTCAGTAAGGCAAGGCTGGATTTTTTTTTCAGCCACAAAAGACATCAAAATGCTATCCTCTAAGAGCCAAAGCATCATCTTTGTTACCTCCACTGAGAAGTGGCTAGAAGGAGAAATAAAATACTGCTGCCCCAAATGTGTTTGTCTGTTTAAGCTATGAAAGTTGTTTCATCCATATAAACAGATGCTGAGTGTTAAAACAAACCTCACTCCAAAGCACCAGTGCGAAGGAGGCTGCAGATGGTTAGTTTCTGCATTTGACAGTACTGACTAATAAGACTGTTTGTTTTCCTTTATTTTATTTGTATTTCCTTTAGCCATTTTTCCTCTGATGTCTTCTACAATGCACCAAAGACAAAAACTTCCCTCTTAATGCAAGTACTGTAGGAGTGCCAGAAACAAACTTTGTAAATTGTTTTAAACTTTTCAAAATTACCATTTTCCTAGCTAAGCAAAGAAAATTCTGATTTTTCTGACCTGTTTAATTAATTTCCAGCAGGAAGCTTTAATCCCAGGAGCATCATGCTTAACTGATCCTCTTTTTTACTCTATAAACAGACAGTAGCTGTTCTGAACCTTTCAGTATTACCAACTGCACTTTATGCTCACATCTGCCCAGTGGAAAGCTGAGACAAGTTTCTCCCTGCACTGCTGCTTTCACTTGACTGGAATGAGTCACTCAGCTTGCCTCCTAGCACTGTGTTTGGCCCTTAGAGGAGAGAACAAAACCGATGCAGATGAGTATCATTTTGGTTTACACCACCATGGTCAGCAATTGCATCGCACAAATTGATTATGCAAACACACACGATTAAATAACACAAGGAATAAAAAGTCATCAACCAAATCCACTACAATTTCTCTTTCTTGGCCCTGCTTTACTGAAAACATGAAAATAACTGACCATGACTGTAAACTTGAGCAAAGATGTAAACTCTGATATTCTAGGGACAATCTGAAAAAATAGGGAGAAGATCGCAAAGACAATTTAATAGGGAACAGCAGGAGCACAGTGGAGAAGTATCTATTGAGAACGTACTTTCTAAACAGTTGTTCTGCTTGTACAGGTAAACAAGGGCTTGGGAAGGAGTTAATTTAGCTACAGAAACATGTCTATTGTAGCTCCCTCTGGAAACAAAGGACAAGGAAAAGTTCTCAGTATAGACTATAAACCCATCACTGAAATCAAATATATAAACTGAATATATTAAAGCTTTGGACTTTATTACACTTAATTTCTTCTATCTTACCCTTCTTTCCTGTTCAAGATAAACCTAAACATGAGAAATAGAAGGATAAAGGAGAACTCCACTAAACGTAGAGTACATTTCGTCAGAGTCTGTGTAGGCCAGTTTGCCTCCTGTTACGACGACGTTTACTTCATCTCCTGCTTTGAGGTGAAGAACAAGGTGGAACGTCCCAGGACCACCACAGGTCCGTTTCCCCGAGTAGGGTTTGTGATACTCCAGCAGTTCCCTTCTGTACCCAGCCGTGTGGAGCTGAGCCACACTTGCGTTGGAGACGGACAGCACAGCTTCGACATACTCATCCCTCTCTGGGGCCAGCACGGCAGTGATCAGGTAGCGCCCTTCATATGGTGATGTGAAAATGCCTGCAGAAGAGAGACAGCTTTTCAGAGTTATTCACAATGGGGACACCTGACCTCTCTAAGCACGATGACAAACATAAAGCTACACAGGTTATCCATCGCCACGTACAGGCAACTGCAAGAGCTCCGCCTTGATCAGCTGACCACAGTCATGAAGACAAAGGAGCGCTGCTTTTGTGTTAGAGCCCACCAGTCCTCCAGGACATGAGCAGGTCTTGTCCACATTCAGAAACATCCTGGCTTAAGCAGCTCCCATGACTCAGAGCTGGATGAAGGTGTGAGAGACACTCACACACTATGCAAGTCCCCAGTAGGTTGAGGCACATCTAATACCCTCAAGTGACACGACACACCCTGCTTGAGAAGAAAGCAGCCTGCAGGTACGGCCAGTGGGGAAGCAGTATGAGTCACCTCCCTCCCACCTCTCCTCCAGGTGACCCAGCTGGCTAAGCTGCAGTGAAGTCAGGATTAGTAAGTAAGGGTTAGGAAGGAATCTCACCTCTGCTGCCTGGACTCAGCTGGCCTGCGAAGGGGTGAGGAGCACAATCAGTTGTGCCACCAGAGAAGACACAGTGGTAAGCTGGGCCTCAGTAGTACTGGGCAGTTGTGGAAAAACAGACATGGAAAAGTGTATGCCTGCATCCACAGGAGGCTTTTACCCCAGTGTGTCTGGTTTAAATGGACTTAGGTCTTGCTGGCACACTGAACAACAAAATAACATCAAACCCTGGTAACCCACACTACTGCCTGTCTATCATCTCTGTGGGTCCATATCCTTTGGCTATTACCTGTATTGGGGTTATAATAGTCTCCATCATTCACAAGCACTTTGTTAAAGTGAACAACACCGGCATCACTGGAGAAAGGCTTCTGTGTGAGTCCAGCAGAAAATGACACCAGAGAGGGCGCAGCAGCAGCAGCAGGTCCTAAAAGGGGTAACAACATGAGTGAGAATCACATCAGGATGACAACACAGCCTTTTCCCTGTGATGGTTTATATAATCCCATGTCTCTGTTCCTGCACATAACTCCACTTGGACTAATCCTGTCAATTGAGGGATGCCAGAATTAGCAGAATACGTATTGCTGGCCCAGGTGTCTCATGATAAAATTTACTGAGTGCCATAAAGTTCCTGTGTTGGCCACAGGTGTGGGGTTGGTTTTTTTTTTGTTTTTGTTGTGGTGTTTTTTTTTTTTTTTTTTTTTTTTTTTGGGTTTTTTTTTTGTATTTTTGTTTGCTTGTTTGTTTGTTGTTTTGTTTTGGTGGTGTTTTGTTTTGTTTTGTTTTCCTTCTAGGAAAACATTATATGACTTCTAAATGCTGGCAGTAGAAATCCTGCCACCTTTCAATTCTGCAATGCTTCTGCCAAAGTCCTTCTTCAGGACTGAAGTTGCCCTTCAACTTCTCCGCTCTCTGTCACTATCACAATGGCAACAGGAGTGCTAAAAGTCTTTAGCTTGTACCAGCTTTCCTAGTCATGTTGAGAAGCTGCGCACAGCTTACATCTCCTACTTTCTCTGCCAAAGGGTGGTGAAAAGGGCTATAAGAATATATAATGTTTCAATATTAATGCAAAGAGAACCATCACCAGGGCTATCCTCTCACTCTGGCACTTCCCTTTCAGGTGAATTTTAACTTCACAATTTTTTCTCCTTTTCTCAGCAGATTAAACAGACACTTGGGCATTTTATAGTGACTATATCTGCTTAGCAGCTAAACACTGCTGTTAGACTGGATGAAATACAATTTGGACAATTAAGATAAATTTTTACTTTTAACAGACTGACTTAATGGCAAGTGTTTGGTACTCAGCACCTTATTAGTCCCACTTTAGTTACCTTCCCCTAAGGCAGTACACACTGCCAGAAGTAGTCAACTCTTGTTGCTTTGTTCAGGCATGTAGGTAAACAACAAATGACATTAAAATTGTCCACAGTTGCTGCTTCACCCTGCTCCTTCTGCCTTCCTTAAAATAAATGTTTACCCTCTCCCTCTCAATCAGAGATGCCCATCAGCAACAAAGGTTCCATTCATTAAATCATAGAATATGCTGAACTGAAAGAGACTTCTGGTCCTGCACAGGACAGCCCCAAGAATCACACCATGTTCCTGAGAGTGTTGTCCAAACACTTAAACTCTGACAGGCTTCATGCTGTGACCCCTTTCCTGAGGAGCCTGTTCCAGTGCTCAACCACCCTCTGGGTGAAAAGGCTTTTCCTAATATCCAATCTAATCCAGATTATATCACTTAAAAATTAAAGTTTAAAAGTGACAAAACTTCATCTAAAATGTAGATATACAAATGGTCTGCTATCCTACCCACTTTTTTTCTGAATAACTCAGCATGGGGAAGTGCAAGGGGAAGGCAAGGGGAAGACATGCCCGCAAATTCAGAATTTGCAAATAACTACCTTGTTTTCCCTTGGGGGCTGGTAACCAGCTGCTTCCTCTATCTTTAGAAATCTCATTCAGCATTTTGTCTCATGCTTAGAAAGCAGACAGAAGCCCTTTTTCATTACCCCTGCCTGCCAGTGTGCCTGCAGGTGCCCCTGTAAGCTAAAATGAGGTTATCTGAAAGGACCAAAATTAATTGCTGGAAGTCTACTTACTTAAGCAGCTTCTGTAAAACTCGACCATCTTAACACCACACTACTTACAGAAAGCATCTCTATGTAGATGCTTACCCTGAGACTCAAATCAACTGAAAACACACCTCAATTTACTTCTTACTGGCCCACTCAAATGGTTTCTCTCCCCTGCAGTCATACTGCACAAACTGTATGCTGCCTGCCCAGGAACACTGCCCTCTTCCTTTGAAGCAACTATAGTCCTGTTTGGATTGGTGTCATCTGAATAAAGGAGCAACACTCCTGCCTCAGCTTACCATGACTTCCTTCAAGATTTTCCCTACTAATTGCTAGAACAGTTGTTAGACATAACTATTTTCTGCTATGCTGCTAACATTGTTTCAGACCTGCAGCCTGGTTTAGCACACTATATGTATCTATTCAAAGTGGAAATATTAAATGTGTCTAAATATCCTGTAGATCAGTTCAGGGGTCAATATAAGGAGGTGCAATAAAGACACAATGTGTCTGTGCTCTCTTACCCTCCTCACTGCTTCCAGCTGGAGTTGTGCCTATTCATAGCTTTCACAATTCCTACCAACAGCTCAGCAGTGCTTTTGCAAAACTTTACAGAGGGGTGCACCACCCTCTCTTACATGTCTCCCCCACCTTGAAAACACCTCGTGCAAAGATCAAAGTTCAGATTCTCTAGGCAAGGTCCAGGCTTGGAAACTACTTTCACTTAAGCAGTCAGTGTTGTGAAAGTATTAACATCATAAACAAAAATTTTAAACCTTTAAAAGCAGTGAACCACAGGCACAGCTCTGACGAGGAAACTGCTAGGCAGACAAAAAGTCTCACAAAAGATTCAACCACAGTTTTACAGCTTCTGGGGGTAGATAAAACTCTTTTTACTTCAGATGCATTCAAGAAGGTTTCATTTGAGATAGATATATCTATATATATACATGTAAGAAGGAGTAAGTAGGTCTGTTCTTGGCAATCTAAGTTACATAATGCATTCTGGGGAGTCAAAGAACCACAGAAGATGCATGGGTGGCCCTTGTTAGGTTACATCTACTTCCACCCATCTGCTAGTTGTATCTCTGGTTCTCCACCTCTTTTGACTTCCCAGCACAGTTCACACCTCCCACAGAGCCCAAGGGCCAGAAGGAGAGGAAAGAATAAAAAAATATTAAGCAAAACAAAACAGCGCACAGCATAAGCATTTGCCATCAAGGTGAAAGGAGAAAAAAAAAACCCAAACCAACAGTGTGATAGTGCTGCTGACAACTGCTCAGCAACTGGAATGAAGATTGTTCAAGGACCTACACATAAGGAAGACCATAAGTATTTAATTTGCCAGCAGGCACTTATGATTCCTTTGAATATGCAGGAGTAAGGAGGATTTGTCAGATTTGCTTTTTTATTTTTTAACACTTCAGTTTGACCCTAATGTCTCATTTTCAGGAACTTTTTTTCTGCTTATGGGATGGCCACGCAGCCCAGCATCACACTGATTTCCATGGGTGAGTGCTCAATGAAGATGTTCTTCAAAGTCACAGTGTTTCTGATGCGGATGACATCTCAGTGTGTTATGAAGACACATACTTTTCTCCTGAGTCTCTCATTGTGGTCAAAGAGTAGGACCCAGCACTTGGTCTTGTTGAACCTCATGCTGTTGGTCTTGGCCCATCTATCCAGCCACAGGGCCAGTTTAGGGACAGTGGGTGTACATGCTCCAACTCCACATAAGTCTAACAGCTCTTTGCACCATTCTTACCTCTCTATTTTATGATTGTACCTACCAGTAAGGTTTGCAATGCACTTGGGGGGAAGCTAAAGGACAGATCAGTAGGTGTATCTTATATTTAGATAGGTCTTCAGGGGCACGGATCAGGAAAAGGAACTCCTTGGTGAAGTCCACCTCTCTCTGGATCCCAGGGTGATAACTGTTCCACCAACATGTTCCACCAAGCAGCAGACGGCTGCACTGCCTGCCTCACCCTGCCTTTTCAACACTTCTAACACCCAACTACCATTTCACACAGTTTTAGCATAAACTTATTAAAATACTGCTGCCTATAAACTGCAATAAATTGTACAAAGTGGAAGAAAACCCCCAGGAAATCCATTTATCACAGAAATCTAGACATCTATATTGGCTTTGCTGGCATCAAGATAAATGAATGTTTCTTTACTTCTTATCCTCTTCCAGAAACCTCATCTATTGCTGCTTGTTCTTACCACCAATCCACAAAGATTGCTTTAAGGTTTGATGGATTTTTAATTAGAATGTATAAATATCAGAATCACAGTGTGAACGCTTTACGACTATTTTTTCGTCAATTCCCAGACCAGTCTTTATGATGTGTTTTTGTGATTTTGTTATGGCCATCAAACTAAGTCCCGGGGTAGGATTTTGGATTCCATAAAGCCCTTACGTTTTATTTCCATCTATTTCCCATATTTCCTCAAACAAATTTAGATGAAATCATTCTTTTTGAAGAGGGTGTGGAAACATTCACTTTGATCGAGGATACCATTCCCCAGGGTTTGATAATATCTTGAGTATGAGATCGCAGGGCTGGCAACACCTAATCAACATATTTATCAAGGCCAATTAGCATGTCCTACACAAATTTTATACCTGTTTATCATACAAATCCATAAATGAATTGCAATATTAACACTTATAAGAAGTAAAAAACACCCTACCAAACCAAGAAAACTGCATTTTTAATCCTTTAATCTGTGGCTGTCAGTGGGCATCGCTTTTGCTTTCACTGAAGTCAGGAGCACAAGCCTTGGTGATTCCAACAAAGGAAGAAACTCTCACAAGAGGAGAACCAACTCATGCACTAGGCTAAGACACTAACAGTTCTTCAAGATCTTAGTCTTGGCCTTATTCATACCTTATTAAAGAAATACTAAGATCAGCAAAAATATATCTTTATTCTCTCATTTAAAAGGCAAATATAAAAGGTCTGTACTAACATTTGTTAGAAAATACAAATCCTTGTATTTAAAAAACACACTGAAGTAAATAACAAGAACCCAAGATGAATTATTTTTCCAAACCTAAACTCCTTCTCCCCCCTCCCCATATTTTTTAAGTATGCAGATTATGCTTTGATGCATACATATAATGAAAATTGGTCAGATTTTCTTCAATGTTAAACTTACATACTAAGAATCAACACTTTTTTTCTTTCAACTGTGACTTTCCAGGGACTGAAACAAACAATAAATACCTGTGTGAAGAATTTCTAGGAAACAACTGCCTTACCTTGTGAGTCTGTGGTAGGAGGAGATGGCTTTGGATATCCTACAAAGGAGAAGTAGTATATGTGACTCAGTACATAGCAGAGTTCATTATGACCAAATATCACTGCAGTCTTCTGAAAAGATCCTTGGTTACTGAACAGCAAGCTACCAAAATAGCTACCAAACAGCATCCCTTATGAAATGCTCAATTATCATGACACTGGGGTGGTCATGGCAAAGAAAACCAAGTTATTACTTCAATGTACTAAATGCACTGCAAGCATTATGGAAAGAAAAAAAATCATTTAAGCTTCCCTAGTGGCAAAGACTGCTGTAGTTACCAGGGATTTTACATCAGCTCTGCTGACCTCATGCTTTGTGCAGGGTTGGAAAAGCAACAAAACTGGCACTGAATGCGTTTCCCCTACTTCTGCAGCCAGCTGGAGGCTGCAAAGGCCCGTTCACAAATCATCTCTGCTGTAAACCCATTCTCGACAGCAAGGAAGGTCAAAAAGTGGCTGGTAAAGCACAACAGATCTCAGTGTCACTTCTCCAGCCAGACCTGGCATGTCCATTGCACTTAGCTGGGAGTGATTCACTACCAGTTTGGTTCTCTCACCTGGTGCTCCAGCATACCCTTCAGCAACGGGCATGGTACTTTGACCAGCCTGGCCATCCGCACTTCTAAGCCGCCCTCTTCCTGACATCAAAACTGTGCCAGGAGGCCCTGCCTCTCCAGTCTCCAAGATGATCCCGGTTGTTCCAGGCAGAAGTGGCACAACTCCTGACCCTGGCAGCACTGGGCGTTGAGGAGGTCTCAGCTGTGGTGGTTGGAGGGGGGTCCTGTGTCGTGGGGGTTGTATCCTTGGCCTGGATGGCAGCAGGGATATGCCAGGATGGGGCAGCGTGGGTGGCCTTGGTGGCAACAGCTGCCGTGGTACTTCTGATTGCCCTTTGAAATGATGAAAGAGGAGGAAAGACACAAAATTAAAATGGCATCATTTTGTAAAATAAATACTTTAAAATAAAACAGGACTCAATTGGAGGCCACCTGTTCCCTCAGACCCAAGACTGTGTTGGCAAAACTCCGTTCCACTCTGGCAGTACTACAGACTCCCCTCTCTACCAGCCTGTGTGACACAAGGAAAGGACAGCCTGGGGACAGGACAAGCAGCAGTCGAATAACCCGTGAACAGTCATTCAACCACTAGACCAGTTTTGACTTTCTGCACCAAGCAGGGTGTGTATCACACCAATTCCCAGCAGTACCTTCATCTCCACTGTGTGCTCTCTCTCTCTCTCTCTCTCTGCTTTTGCTTCAGTTCTGCTCAACCTCTCACACTCACTGAGTACTCTGCCACTCTGTACTCAAACAACTCCTAGCACAAGGCTCACTCTTTAGCATGATGATAAAATTATCCACAGCAAAAAAGTTCAGTAATGAGCACGACTTATGAGATTTTTTTTCCTTACTTTAAAAAGCAATGAACTTAAATTTCCAAGTGCTTCCATTACTAATATTTTCTGACAATGAAAGGAGAACCCTAGGATATAATCTACCAGAAAACTCTTTATTGTTTAAAATGAAGAGATACCATTAAAAGACTTTTCCTCTAGGGCAGCCAACTCTTATGACATCAGAGTTGAACAGCACTGACATGGTTACATTTGTGTATCTGGTGTAGTTCTAAGCCCTTTAAAGGACTTATGATATTCATAAAAATGAAGTCATGCTAAATTAAACTTCAGCATAGGTTACTTTGGTTAGGTGCGGGGATTGATGTGAGTTTCTGTGGAAATTGGCACAAACCCCATTGCAAATTCGTCTGATGCAACTTGTCATATATCACAGGTGCTTGCCATGGTCCACAGTGGAGATCACCTCTCTGAGGTCTCAGTAATCACAATGAAGCACTTCAATTCAGCACAGTCCAAAATCAGCCTGGGCAAATTCATCAGTGTCTAGGGCTAAATCACCTGGCTGTACTTAGAAACAGACTTGGTGTGAGGCTTCCCCTGGCTCTGCTGTGCAGCTGGGGACCCCAGGAAGGCCTTATGCTGCTCCTTGGGGCAAGAGCTTACAACCAAGACACGCAGGTATTGCCCAAGACGCATGGTTGGGGTCTGGACAGTGTCATCGCAACCACATGCTGTTTTTGTGACTACTCAGCACCTGCACTTTACCCTTGTGAATCCCATTTCTTGTTTTCAGTCTCATGAGAAGTCCACATAAGCCTTCTGGAGTACTGGGAGGATGTCTGAAGTCATAGTCTCACACCACCTGCATTCACTTGCTCGATATGACTGCTGGAAATAAATCTCCCTGAGCTTTGCTGGCTGACTTTCACTGTCATGAGGATTGAAACTTACATAGGCAGCGCACCACAAAGCTGGGCTAAAGCTCTCTTGGTAACTCTGTCCACAAGGCAGAGGCCTAAAGAGTGAAATATTTGCTTTATACAGATTAAAATTATTTTCATAAAAATCCCAAGATTAAAAAAAGTCTTAGAATTTTTTTTCCAAAAAAAGCGCCTTTAAATATCAAAGTGAATTGTTTAACAGAATTGTTAACTTAGTAGAGACAATTTCTATCCACAGCAGCATCGATTTAGACCTTCAGCTAAGATCTTCAGATTAACCTAATTCAAATCACAAACTAACAAATTACTTGGGATGCATGTACTTGTCATTTCTTGAGTCAGTTATACTGAGCTTTATTAAGACAATTATTTGGAGTGACACTGGGAAAATGAATACATTTCTATGTTTGTTTTTCTAGACCTTTAAATAACAATCAACAGCTGAAATCCCACATCTTCAGCAAACTGCTTCCTTGAATTCAACATCAAAACTGCAATATTCAGAATTATCCCATCTCTGTAGAACTAAATCCAGAATCACCTGCCTAAAGTTCAGCTTCAAGTGGAAGTAATCAGATATGTATGAGTTGAGAGCAATCTGGTCTGCCATCTTTGCCAGCCTTTTGGCCTCTTCTACTGAGATGCATCGTAGCAAGACAAAGTACCAATACATCACTAGATAAAGATGGTAACACTGGAGTCAGCCTATTCTGACACTGAATTCCATAACATATGTTTTCAATTCCCAAGGCAATGAGAAAATGAAGCCCTGATGAAGGCTGGGGGAAATCTAGCTGGACCTGCTTTGACTTTGCTGAGCAGTGCACAAATTAGAATCTTCCCCATCATCTTCCCATTTGTCTGGGAATGCAAAGGATAGAACAGCTAGGAACACTAACATTGTCCTCAGCAGAGACAGCCTTGCTGCTCTGGTTGTCATCACTGTCGTGAGTGACAATTTGGTTATCATATCACATACCAGCATCTTCTCTCAGATGCTCATCCACAACCGAAAACAGAAGGAAAGATTTTCCTCCTTGGTTGAAAATAAGAATGCTTTTGTTCTCCTCTTTGTTCCATTTGTTCAGCCAGGCAGCTTTAACCTGCAAGTTACTTCCCTGAAGGAGGAATGATTTGCTGCGAAGGAAGAGGAGCAGCAACCTGGATGCATGAGGTGGGGTGACCTTTGGGATGCATTTGTTTCTAGTATCATTCTGCTCTGACCATGCTCTCCTAAGGCCCCAAAACAGACAGAAACAGAGTGTATAAAGCAAACTAATGAGTAAAAGGAATCTGTCACTGCACCCACAAGAAGCCAGAAAGACCTCACTTGAATTTTCTTGTAGATACCAAAGGGATTTTACAATTACGCTAGGAAGCAGCATTTTGCACAAGCTCATAGGGAGCCCAGAGGAACTGACTACATGACTACATGACTATTCACACTGCAACATTTCAGATTTTATGTTGCCTTTTATCGATGCTGTAATGCAGTGCACACATTTGGTTTCTTAGACCATAACTTCATCAGACAATATTTTGCTGTTGCTTTCAAAACCCTGCTACAGAGACAATTACCGTAGGAATTGCAATTCAGGTCAAATAACCATAACCAAAGCAAACTGCGCTCCCAGCACGGTATCTGGCTGCAAGACCACACTTTGATCCGTGGCAAACTTCATGGATATATATGAATAGGCAGTAATTAAAAGAGACCACTAATTTTACAATGGCTTTCAGTTCCGTGCCATTTGAAGGGCAAACGTACTCACAGAGAGGCATAGAAGTGCAAGGAGAACAACTTACCCTGCGAGATACGGAGCTGGGGGCAGCCACCATTTAGTGTGGATGAAAAGCTAGAGGATCATATTACCTTGGAGAGCATGTCATGTGTGGTCCCCTAAATGTTTAGAGCAGACCACTGCCTTGCTGCCACCGCTGCCTTGTGTGAGGCAGGACACTGCACTACCGTCACCAGGAATTATAACAAATTAAATACCTTTCCGGCCTCTAGTTTCATATCTGATGTACAATCATTTACTGCATTGGCTTGTTAGTCTAGATTGAGGTATTTGAAACCCTTTAATAAAAAAAATTTGGAAGAAAATATAGTCATATTCCTAAAATGAGTGTCATTTGACTTTGTTCAGGTTTATAGTGTGCTGGGCTTACATTGCTTGATGAGACTTTATCCTGTATTCCTTACCACCCTCAACAACTTTATTAGTAACAATTTGTTTCTGTTTCGGCCCTTCTGAAGTCCAATGACATCATTTGAATGCTACAATATGCTGGCAAATTGTGCATAAGAAATTCTACACTGATCCAAGTCCAGGACTGTCAGTCTTCCTTTCAAATAACATTGGTATCAGAGACAACGCTGCAGATCACGGATGTAAAAATAGTTAAAGCCATACCCCAACTTAAGTAACAGTGTTCCCAAATCACTTCCAAAAAAGGCTCTTCTGCCAAAATGTTTCTGCAACTCCAGCCTTCAAAACTTACTTAGACTGCTGTGCCAGACAGTGTTATTATAATTGGAAACATTTGGGAACTGTGTGCTTCACAAATCGTTCAGAGGCCAGAGGCACCCCATAGCAGCAAGGGATGCTCAGAGTGCCTGCACCCCAGATCCAGCAGCAGCATCCTTCCATAGGTTTTTAGCATTCAATGGTAGATGGAGAGGTCTGCCCTAAAGCAGCATTATTTTGTGGAAAGTCAGTTGTAATAGGGGCTGATAAATGCAACACATGAGGTCACTTGAACATCTGCTTTAAACAGCAGAAGAAAGATCACTGTGTGTATCTTGGACCTTCCTCCAGTGTCGGTCCCTAGTGCAAATTAATTTTGGGCAACATGGATGAGAAACAGGATTACACAGATACATCATATTCCATTTTAATGGGAATTTGGTCTGGTTCTGCAAGATCTAGGGGTAAAAGTCCTAAGCCTGTTGAACTGAAGTCAAGATGACACTAAAAGAATTATTTTAAAATGATGGACCCTCTTCATTCCTCTTCACTTCTTCCTTTAAAGGAAGAGAAATGTATTTTTTCTAAATTTCGCACAAAAGCTTCTCACCTCAGAAGGATTTTTGCATCAAGTACTGCAATACATTTGGTTTTAAACAATTAAACAAAAGAAACACATCTATTACACGCTTTCACGTCTCTGCCTCGGAGTGAGAAGAATAGTCTTCCCTAAAGAAATTAGTTTCAGACCCTTCATGAAGCACGACTTGTCAACTTAAGGACAAGCGCTCACAGTCTTGCATCTGATCTCCCCCAACCACCATCGGCTGCAACAGCCCACAGGCTCTTCCCTCAGCACCTCTCCTAATTTTAGGCCAGTCAGAGAAATTGGCCCCTTATTTATCTCATACGTGTACAGAATTAAAACCAGAAGCATCAGCCAGCTGAGGAGTGCAGTTTCAAAGCAGTCTCCAATTCCTATGTTCCTGTGTCATGCTAACAGAAACAGGAACTCAGCTTCCTTCTGTAAACTTTGACTCTCTCAGCAAAACAACCCATTGCTGAAATTTGGAGCAAGAACTGCAGAGGGAACAGAGTGGCTTTTGTCAAGGTCCCTAAACCTTCATGGCAAGGTTCACCAGCATGCTGAGGTCATCACTTCACAGTATTTTTAGCCAGAGAGAATGCACCCCTGCTTCTCAGTTGCTCTAACGCAAACTTTAAACCACCTGTGGACGTAGATTTGTACTAACATGTTGGACTACCAACAGAAGTGGTTGAGGAGTGAAAACAGTGCCAAGCTGGGGTGTACCAACTATTGCCAACTACCTTGTGGGAATGCAAACTTCTGTGAGAACTACGAAGAAGAATTCTTATATTGCCATGCCAAGATATGCCAGAGCTTGTTTGTGAAAGTTCTAGATCAAAGAGTTGGTGCTGAATTATAATTATTAACTCATGCTAAGAACACAACTTAGAAAATGCAGGGATAATATATGTTATTAAAATAAATTTGAATTACTCTGACTTGATTTTCTCCACTTGCTTTTCAATTTCCCCTGAAGCGTACAGAATAATCTCACACAAAGAATAAAACAAAAGAAAAAAAATGAAATCAAATTAACTGGAATAACAGTCACAGACAATTATTACTTTAAACTCACTATTCAAAAATACTACTTTTCCCACTCTCTTTATTCTGTCTCAAAGTAAATATAAAAGCATGTAAGACTTCTTTTTTAGGTTTTGGTTTTTTTTGGAGTATACTTTTAAAAGCACTCAAAGTACTCTCTGGTGTTCTAGAGCAAAGAGCCAAAATTAGAGTCACTGTAAAAACAGAGTGGAAATTGTGTAATATTAAGTTTTTCCTCCCTTGTTTAGCTCTTTTATAAATGTTTCAGAAAGGAGAGCCAATTGAAAAACAAACAAACAAAAAAAAAAGGAAAAGAAAAAGAAAAGGAAAAAACTTACTTGTGTCAGACTGAGATTTCAGCACGCCTTCGATGTCTGTGGTGATTTTGGAGACCTGACTATGAAACTGTTGGACAGAATTTTTGAGGCCAGAAATATCTGTGGAATGAGATGCTATAGTTCCATTCATTTCACGGATGCAGTTCCATAAGCTGCTCACGTGCTTATTCAGACCTTCTTTTATCCTCTGCAAGCTATCTGAAACAGAGTCCAGCTTGCCGCAAACTTTTTCAACATGTGAGACTCTGCTCTCCACATCCGAAACACCCTCCTGGGTACCTTGTGTCTTTTCTTTGCACTTGCTAAGATCATTCAGGACATGGTCATTCAATTGTTCTAGTCTCTCTTTCACTTCACCACAGCAATTCTCACCAGAATGAGCAGTTTGGTTTGCAAATGTCCTCTGCATTTGATCAATTTTTCGGAAGACACCTCGCTGTGTTTTTCTGCACGTAGAATTGACACCCAGAAGCTGCTCCTTGCAGCTACTCAATCCATCTTGAAGATTTTTCATATCTTTATCAACGACATTTAGATTATACCTGAATACACGTATGTCTCTTTGCATTTTCTGGATGTCACGTTGGTTACCCTTAATTAAGTTGAGTTTCTCATTAAGAGAGCCATTTATAGACTGCAGAAGGACAGAGTTATTCTCTGTTTTCAAAAGCAAGTGATTGTACTTGTCATTACAGTTTTCTAGCTGTTTCTGGAGGTCCTCTGTACCTCGCGGTGCAGACTGACATTTCTGTCCACAGATTTGTTCAAGTGACAGTAGTTTGTTCTTCAGGAAATCAATCTCTGCTGTAAATTCCTCATTTGCAAACCCTGCATCACTGGGCGAGATGGGCCCGGGGTTCATAAACATTCCATCCGGGTCCGTGGTATTAGCGATCTCTAAAATAGTGCCACCCAGCCTAACCTCCAGTGCCCGCAGCTTTTGGTCAAACAAGTCTCTCAGTTCATCTACCTCAGCAGCTATAGTGCCACGGAGGGTTTCCTCAACGTAAAAGCAGTGCTCTTCAGCATTTCGCTCTGTAATATTCATCCTCGCATCAAGCTCCTCCAGCCTCTCGCCAAACATGTCTTCTAGATCTGGAGTTGACAATCGAATTATTTCATTATCTATTCTGACATTCAAGATCCTATGTGCTTCCACCACTCTGTCAATCTTCTTATCTAAATCTTTTATTTTTTGGTCAAGATCATTTCTCTCACCCTCACTGCAACAACTGGAGTTGTTTGATGGAATCTGAGTTCGGAGAGTATTTATTTCTTTCTTCAAATCATTCTCTTTTCCTTTTGTAACATCAATTATCCCTACACAGTTATTTTCATTGTCATCACACTGCTGTTGAATATCCTGTAGTTTGCATTCACAGGAGTTCTTCAGGTCTGACATTTTCTTTTCAAGTCCTTCCATTATTTCTTGTCTGAGGGACTCAAATTTTGAGTCTATATACTCCTGATAAATATTGTCCCTGGGCATTGTTATTGTAGGTCCTTGTGCTGCCTCCTGCAGTTGTTTTAACTGTCCTTCATAGCCTTTTACTTTCCCATTCAGTTCCTCCAGCTCATCATTCCTCAACTTCAAGGCTTCTTTGACCTCAGCTAGCTCAGATTTTATATCTTCCATTTCAAAATCAATAAAAGGGTCTTTTTGATCTTTATTGTTGTGGAGTCCGGGCAGACGAATAGCATCTGTTTCAGCACCAACCGCACTGTCAGGCTCTGGGCGGTCATAAAGGTTGTTCAGCCAAGTGACCAACATCTTACTAGCATCTTCTTGTACAGTCAACTTTAGGTTTTCATTCACACCTGCCACGGAGGACTGAAGTTCAATCACAGATCGTGTGAGTCTAAACAATTCATCCTCAAGGAACTGAATTCTCTTCTCATATGCTGGAGCCTCTGGCACTTCTGTTGGTTCTGCATCTGTTTCACAGAAATAACAGACGAACTCTGAATGTAAACATCCCCAGTGTTACCTGTTTTAATCAGCTGCAGTTAATTTCACTTTTCTTTAAAACCAAATAATGACTTTATTTGCAGAATGTTTGTTGTCTTTTCTGTTCTCGTTTTCAGTAGTTTATAATTAACACATTATCAAAAACCCTCCAAACTGAAAAGTTTTAGCACATTGACCAACTCCTGTCAAGATACAAGAGCACTAAATAAACTGGCAAGCAGAACTGCCCTTCTTATTCAACAATAAATCTAAGCTATAGTACATATAACAAACCATTACAGATCCATACACATCACAACACAATCACCTTGGAACCACTGCATCTCCTAGAACAATCATTTGCCCTCTGATAACAATAATTTGCTCCTGAATTCCCATTGAAAACTTCAGAGGCAGTCAGCCATTTATTTGCATGAAGTGGATTTTTGCTCCAGTATTTTACTGAACTGAGGTCCAAATATACATCCCATACATGAGATGGGGTTCTGCAAGGTACTCCAGTTACCACACTTGCTTCATGTGCAATTCTGGATGTTTAGTTTCAAGCAAAATGTGTGACAACTGCAGAAAATCCAGAACAACAACAATAAAATATTATCAGAGGTTAAGAAAGGATAAACTTCAGGAAAAGTCAAAGTAATTTTTTTATTTAGTCTAGGAGAGAGGAGAATGATACAGATATCACCATGTTTCATTATCATCTTTTGGAAATAATGTTTTAGTTGGGCTAACAAAATATTTTAAAAGGCTCTTTTTAAAGTAGGTATATAATCCATAGGACTAGTTTGAAACCAAGTTTTAAGACGTTCAATGCATTCTACTACACAGAAAACACATGTGGAAATCTGACTAAGTGCTATATGTGACACTAATCTCCAATTATGTTGGAAAAAGCCCTTCAGAAGGAAACATCTGTTTATCATTTTCTGTTCATGGAGAAAAGGCATAATACAGCAGTAACAGCATTCCTTCTTGCCCTTTCAGAAGACAGTATCTTACACAAACAAATGTCATTCATTCTTTAAAATACTCTTTGAGAAACCGAGACTTATTCTTACTTATTCCCTTACTCCTTACTTTTAAGGCAGGTAATCTAATATAAAATCTGTAAAATCTGCACAACCTTGAACAAAACACTGTGAAACTGCTAGGGACCATTATGGACAATCAAAATTAGTACTTGTTGTGGGTTTTTTTTGTTTTAATAATAGTTCTTCTCAATTCTTTTTTAAAATTATTTTTTTTCCTGAACATTGGAGAAATCACAGAAAAAAAACAAACTGTAAATTCCCACAAAAACTCCAATCTTAAAGATTTTCTGGAACCATGAGTAGTCAGCTGGCAATTCCAGCCTGCATTCTACAGTCCAACCCCCTGTTATTCTTCAGGAAATTCTCAGTATCAAGACTGCTATTGCCTGTCTACTATTTTCCCACCACACAGTGTCTTCCACATGGCATTTGTACCTGCCAGTAGTTGATTTTAACAGAAGCCATAACGGTTCTTATCCTTAAAAGACAAAACCAGAAACCAGACACGATCCTGCCTACCAAAATTCAACCCAAAACTTACCTACGCCTTTCTTCACAACAGCTCTCGCTGGTGTTGTGGGACGACGAGCAGTGTTTGGTTTGTCTGCTGGTCCTTCCCTGCAGTCTTCCCCCTTGTACCCAGGACAACATCTCCATTCTAGCTCTGTCACTGTCTTATATGCAACTGTGTACCGAGGTCTGAAACTCGTTCGGTATCTGCCAAAACAGAAAGCATTTTAAACGACATGTAACCTAACCTGCTATTTGGATTAAAGTAAAATTAAAACAGGTTTTGTTCTTTTTTTTTCCCAATGAAAATCAAACACTTTCATCTATGATTCATTTTCTGCTTCAAACATCAATCAAACATTTTTGTCTAGATTTTCAAGTTACCTGTGCTCAACACAGTCACGTCAGGAAAAACAAACATTGCTGTGGAATAAGGGCTTTCACATATGAGTAGAGGGATAAAATGTTGTGGCAGGTGAAGATTCAACTTCTCAGACACCACTGAGAGTAACAGTGGCCATCAATGTATTACTCTATAAATTCAAAACCTTTTTCCTCTAATAACTGCTTTTCATTGCAAACCCACCCACAGGGCTCTTCTGGACATCAAAAAACGTTTCTGCCTGCTCCGTCCCACTTGTATTTCCACAGTCTTCACTTAAACCATTCATCAGAATCCATAGGTACAGAGCAGTCAAAGCTGGAAGGGATATTCCAGATAAGGACAAAACATTGAAAGCATGAGACAGACAAGGACGTGAAAGAAGGAGTCAGATGAAATACTAAGCCACCAAAGAAATCAACTCTTTCCTACTTCATTAGTTAAGTTGAAAAGGATCTGGCGGACAAACCTGCGCACACATTATGTACATACAACCTTGAGCTTCCCTGATTAATCACTCCTAAGTTAATAAATGACAAAGTGATTCTGGTTGTGCACCTTTCTTTAACTATAGACCTCTTCCATAACTTTCCTTCATATACATACCGCATGTTCACCTGTGGTCAGACACTGTGGTATCCCATCAGACTCTAAGCAGAGGCTCTGCTATTTTATAAACACTAAATCAATTTAAGGTACAGCTCATTTCAGGCTGAGAGAAGAGGAAAATGAGGAAAACAGGGACTTGCTGCCTGAGCTCTGTAAAACTATATTTTTGGAACACAGAGAAATAAAAAGTCCCAATTTCTCACATGAATTAGTTTCTCAGAGTAAACCTAGCATCATGCTACTAATCTCCTACAGCATTTTCAAATCTTTTTTTCCTTAAGATTATTTCAGATTATAACAACAGGTTGCATCCACTTAATGTATGACAGACTCACTTCACAGTTGAGATGTCTCTAAAACAGTAATACTGGCAGAATAAATACAGAGCAGCAGCAAAGGACTCTACAGGAGCTCTGCAACAGATTTCATACATAGCCCGGCTGGGCTCACAGGGAGTATCTCTCGGGACAGAGAGAGAGAATACTGTACAGAACAGGCATTAAAAGCAGCCATGCTATCACACAAAAATCACAAAATATTTCATTAAATAGTGTGTTGTATTAATTTGCACAACTCCTTATTGTTAAAAAAAAAATCAGTATTCAGCTATCAAATGGAAAGACTTAAATTCGTACACTGACTGTGAAACAGTTTCTATTCAAAGTCACAGAATGAGACTTAGTTTGTTACCCTTCAAAGCTTCTTTTGCCATGAGTGCACGTAATTGCTGAAATAATTCCATATTTTTCTTTATTCAGTATATTTCACTTCCAGATACATAATTTTAATATAATGTCCCACATCTGACAGATATTTGCAGTCCCATTTTGGTAAGCTGATTAACAAATTTGTGCCAGGGTGGTTAAAATGTTGACTACTAATTATGATTTTTTTTTCCCAACCATACCTTTCCCAATTCTGCCAAAATATATTCTAATTTTTGCATACACTCAGTGTTGTTTTGCGTTATTACTCTGTCTATGACTTCTTATTTCATGGGAAAAAGTTCCTTTCTGGGCCAAGAGTATCTTGTTCCAATAAGCATCTTGATTACATAGGAAGGCAGGGACAGGCTATGCTGTATCTCTTGTTTATTAGCTGCTCATAACTACAGTGGTTTGCTGTGGCTGTCAGCTTTTTAGACTCTGACTTGGAGCATGTAAACTCAGAGTGGGTTTCCAATCCTCTTTTACCTTTGCAACATCATACATGAAACAGCTGTAGACTGCACTCCAGCTCATCATTTCTTCTACAATTTTCTCTGAAACATCTGCTGAATCCTGTTTACAAACATAAAGTACAGACATCCCCAAGGTCAAGTGCTTTAAAAATTAAATACAGGAGTGCAATGTAGAGGGCAACACTGGGAAGAACAATATCCCGGCCACCCAGGAACTTCCTTTTCCTTCTCCCTTATCTAAAGTATTAAACCACATCATGTCGAGATAATTTGGGTTTGAATCCTTTCCTTCCAACTAGCTGCCAGAGTCAGGAGCAACAGGATTAGCTTGACACTTTAGTGTTTTGAAGTGGTTTTGAGAGTCATTACAACCTCTCTCACAACTACCACATTACTGAAATGCAAACTTTGAACTTCCAGATCAGTGTTCACATGCCGGAAATGGTTGTACATACTTTTCTCTGATTTCCATAAAGCACTTAACTGCTCCAAACTTTGTGTGTGTTCCTCTCTATACTTTCAGGGCCAACCCCCTTCCTGAAAATTACAGTATTTTGATTATTTTCAAACACCTCTCTTTTTCCTAAAAAATTTTTAAGAATATAGCTGAAAGTAATTTTATAAAAGGAATAAGAACTAGTTTTATGCAAATTGTGCACTTCTTCACTCTCATTAAAGAATGAGGATTTTCTATCATATTTTTGACAAGTTTCTCTCTCTATACCTTGTCTGTAGTTATACTCATCAACGTAGATACTTTAAGATGACTTCAACATTCAGACAAATCATATGACACAAAAGAAGAATAAAAACAAATAAAAAGAAATCAAGCTTAATATTTTTCATTTGCAAATTTTTATAACTCCATCTTAAAAATAAAAAAAGTATGTTCGACATTCTTACCTTTTTTTATTTCATAGTTTCATGATCCTAAGAGGCATAAAATCCTTCAATATGATTTAATAAATTATTTGAAATGCAGAAGAATTCTCACATTCTAAATTATAAAATATAAACACTGTGCATCTATAACTTTTAAAGTGTTGTAGCAGTCCATTTCTTACAAATTCTTGCCACTTTGAAAACTTAAGCAAATACACAAATCGGATCTGTTTTGATTTCAGATATGGCACATCAAATACAGACTAACCTGAATCCTAAACCACAATTCTCCTAGAGGAACAAATAAATTAGAATCAGAATATCGCAAAATCTGGATCTAGAACAGTTTCCATATTTCACATGTTGATCTATGGTAACAAGACAGCTATACTCATGGATGGCTCAGAAATTAAAGTCGCTTACTGGATTTACTCACCAAGAACTATTCCTTCTCTATTCTGCCAGCCCAGCTGAATGAATCACAGAGCTACTCCCATTTCCTCCAGGAAGGTTAGTCATGTAAGGTTGGGAAACAGGAACTTACACTGACACTTTTCTAATTTAAATTCAGTCAAATAAAAATTTCTAAAAACCCCAGCTTCATTGATGCAGCTTCTCTACTAATGATATACTTCATACAGAGTTGTTGTGCAAGTTGCCTATGCAAGGAACAGTGCCACTGTGCCAGCACTGTCCAGCTGCACTGATAAATGACAGTCACCAGCAGACATCCAGCCCAGGGGAGATTCTCAATCATATATTAAGTTTTTTTAAAGCCAGAACTTTGCTTGTTCAATGAATTTCAGTGGAGGAGCTGGACACTTCCAGGACTTTGCCAGGATATAACAGTCCAACAGCATCGAACACAATATATTATTGGTTACGGTTCTAACAAAACAAACCATAACTTCCTGCGAGGGACCACATCCTGAGAATAATTTGTGATTCTATGCATGTGAAAGACATAGGACTGGGAGCTACCAGAATATACAAATCAGACATGTCTTTATTTCTGCAGTATTCTGAACCCAATTGCTCACATACAGTCACAGCAAATACATAACATACAATCACAAACCTACAAAACACAAGAAATGCACTCCATGTAGCCAGAGATACATAATGTTGGTTCTCTATGAAGCTGGGTAGAGTTACATGGTTAGAATGTATCATCAATTTTCACATCATGTATCTGGTATGTGTCAATCTTTACAGAGTTATCTAGTGAGGCAATTTGGTCAAAAGGGTTCACAAAAAAATTCAGAAGTCTCTCAAAGAATTGAGGCTTTGGTTTAATGCCTCTAAATGCTGTAACGCAATTAAAAAACAGTTAAACATCAAATCTTCCTACAGCTGACTTGGATTTCTGCTATTCATGTAAGTGCTACTAAATACAATTATTTTTACAAGAATCCTAAAGATATTTTAAAAAATAATAATTTCTTACATGGTTAAAAGTTACACACAATACACCAGCACTTACTGTGCCTAGTCACCCCATCCTCCTATGGACCTTCAGTCCAAGATGATGGTCATATCCCCTTGATGAATTGAGATAAATACTATAACTGAAGTAATTCTTTCAACAGTCTCTAATCTTTCCTAGCAACAGAGAAAATAAGAACAGCTGGTTTTTAGGAGTCTTGCCACAACAGGCTTATAACTACCAACACCTACTGCCTTCACCATGAATTCAACATGTTGATCAAATGAGAAAACACATCCAGAATGCTAATGCAAATCTTCACTTTTAATATCTAAGTGTTTTGCAGCCAAAATAAAGTTGTACAGCGTGACAATAGCATTCAAATATTCCTCCTCTTTGAAAGAGAAGTACATCCTTAGGAAAATGCTTAATTAAAAATTCATGTTTGCTGTAAATGCTAAACATTTTGACAAGGGAATAAGCTATAATATTCTTATGGTGCTAAACCAGAGAAGGAAACAGTTAACACTGATATTTGGAACATCACCTAATAGTGATAAAACAAATCAGAAACATTTGGACAAAACTGGTGGGAAAACATATGGCTCAGTTCTGGAACTAGATATTAGCACTCAACCTTTTGGGAAATGCAGTGA
The DNA here is from genome assembly GCF_003031625.1 of Empidonax traillii. Classification (NCBI taxonomy): domain Eukaryota; kingdom Metazoa; phylum Chordata; class Aves; order Passeriformes; family Tyrannidae; genus Empidonax; species Empidonax traillii. Next base: position 1,257,869 of record NW_020955379.1, read on the forward strand.
GATAAGTGCCACTACATCCTCACTGTGAGGAAGAGACCGCTGAATCAGCATATGTTTCTACATAAGCAGCATATAAAATGTTTATTCTCAGCACAAAGCTTTAAGGTTGGTCCAAAATTCTGTAGTGATTGGAACAAGTCCCATACTTCAGCAGCCTGAAAACTGCTGTCTTATTGAATATAAGATAACAGATCTTCACTCTTACATGCTTTTATTGAATGTAGATCCATTCTTTGTAAATTATATAGTCTGCTAGTTACTTTTATCCAGTTATACAGTCCCAGTCATCTAAATTTCCAAACCAGATTGAATTGTGAGTGCTGAAGTAACACACGGTCACTCTGAAAAATACTACCTGGCTGAAATTAAGTGCAAATGTACTTTGACCAAACATTTTTTATTTTATAGGTTTATACTACACAAACACTAAACTAGAACCAGGTGATCCCGAGTTTGCTGTTTCCCAAGACTGCAGGTCTAATTGTAACCCCTACAAATAGTGCCAGAAATCCTAGTTCCACTGAAATTGTGGGAGACTTCAGGGTTGCTGTAACAGCGAGTTTCAGCACTCCTGGATTTCAGGGGCCTCCTGTGTAGGTATGGACAGGAACTAGTTGTCTGTGTTTCCACGATGGCCAATAGAAATAGTAAATACAGCCAGTACAGTCAAACCAGGGCTGAATCTCACCCTAAAGTCATTATTTACATCTGATTACCTACAGAGCATGCTGGACACCACTGACTTGCATTTGAGTCACCATTACTGCATGTCTAAGTTCCCTTGCACACATTCATCCCTCCATATAAAGGGTAGACATGTAAGTGAATTCAGGGTGAGTCCAACCCCACCTCTGGATTTTGTTCTTTTATAACCTTACTACTGCACAGCAGCACTGGCAGCCAGTTTGTGTTCCAGCCCACAGATGAGCTTAATTTGAGAAAAATGTGTCTTTACTAAGCGTTTATCCTAAGGCATTTATAGCAAGCAGTGTAAAGATGTTTTGACAGGAATAGAGTAACCTACAGAAGTCTAGGTGTTAAGTGAAAGACAGCAATGCCATAAGAAATTCCAATTATACAATGCTGCAAAATCAATTTATAAAAAATCCTATTGCACCCTAAAATAATTTTCCATTTTGATCTGGCCTTAGAGAAACTAAACTGCTTCTTACAGGGAGACTTAAGAAAATCTTTACACTGCTATTCTCCCTTTAGCTGGCTTTTCTTTTTTTTTTTTTTTTCCCAAATTTACATAAAGTAGGTCAGTACACGTCTTTGCAGGCACTGTGGTCTGAGGAATTACTTTTTCTCGAAAAAAATGCCGAAGACCTTACCCACTAGCCTAGTCACAGTCATCTTAACTGAAGATCCCAAAAAGCCATGGCCAGGTCTACAGATGACACAATAATCAGGACCTAGTATCTGTTACAAAAAGCAACCACAGAGGATTCAAATTTTTTTTGTGCTGGGAAAAACACAATTTTGAGGCACTGCTCTGGAAAACATAAAGTTGTGACGAGTACCATTAGCACATATGACCAAGGAGGCTCAGCTTCTCTGGCCTTGCACAGATAGACAAGGGAGCTTTTAATAAAGTTTTCACTAATGTGTAGCATGGCCAACATTTGTAACAGATCTATTCTGAGCTAAATCCTGAATAAAAAACTGCTGCTGGGTGAGAGCATTAACAGGGACTGAAGCTCAAGACAAGCAAGAGAATAAGTCAAAGCACTACGCATCCACAGAAACACAACTGCCTGCTGTGTACACAACCAAGAAATCACCCATCCAGGTCACTGCAATGACTGTTTTAGTATCTGATTATGAAAGCACAGTAACTTTAATGAATGTTGCATAAAACAGGAATGAACATTAGAGACTAAGTGCTTCTTTTCCAGTGCTTATTTTTATTTGGTTTCTTCATGCTACCTGAAAAGCACAATGGAAGAAACTGCTAGTGGGCAGAGACCTGGCACAGGTGATTTCATTACTCCTTCCTGCTAGGAAGGAAAAAATTGCTTTTCCCTATGTCTAAATAAAACTGTTGTCTCACCTACTGGTGCCAGGGAAGGAGAAGGAGCAGATGATCATGGCACCCAAATCAGCTCATTACAGGCTGGTCTCTCACACACAGTTCTCATCAATGCTGAACATTATTTCAATGAATCTGAGCAAATCCTGAATTTTACTTCAGAATTTGGGTGTTTTTTTCAATAAGAGAGGCAGAAGATTACAGGAAGTGTTAGAAGACAAAAACTTTTAACTATTCTCAGGCAACATCACATGGTTTCATTTGTAGCTCCTTTCAAAGCCTCTGGAAGTGCCATTGTTTATTACTTACACAGAGAATTTCATGCCACTCAGCTAGAATTCTTCTATCAAAAAAAAGATGAGATTCAAACTTTCTCTCTTGGGAGAGAAACGTTTCTTCCTGGTAAGAAAGAGCCAAAGGACTGCACACTCTGAAACATGACTTCATGCCTCAAACTAGTTATTTCTTCTTGTTGTATACATACCTTCATACAGACACACACATACACACAAATACCTACCTGCCTAACTCTCTATGGGCCGCTGAAGATTTTATTTTCAAAGAGTTGACCACTAAAGTCCAGTAGGAAATGCTCAGAAGTTTGAAATGTTAATACTCTTAATGTTCATAAATTACCACTCGGTAGGCATCCTCTTCTTAGAAGCACCGAAACCAAGACACAGGATGCATTTAAGTAACTTGCAGCCACAGACAGCCTGTGGCAAAGCTCAAAGCAGAGCTTCATTCTTGGGATTTACGATCTTGAATTATCTTACATGGTTGCTTCCTTCCATCCTGTCACAAGATACACCTATGCCAGTCAGACAGGGGGTGACAGACCAACAGTAAGCTATTAAAATCCCACTTAAATGGAATGGGATAGGAAAACCCTAAAAATACAGTCCTTTCAAAAGGATTTCAGGAAAACTTTGTAGAGCAGCAACGTGATGTAGTCTAACAGGGATAGAACAGCAGCAATTTTGCAACAGATTATATGTTAACAACATACTCACGTGCCTCTTCCAGCAGCAAGGACTGAGTTTCTCACCTTACACCAGTGAAAAGATCAAGTGAGGATGCAGAACACTGCTACTGATAAAGCTGCCTGAGAAACTGAGCTCCAGTAGTATCTCTCCTGCTTCTCTGCCCATGAAATAAGCTGATTCCTAGGATGCTCTAGAATTAGCTATTGCTGACAGATTATTTAAAAACACACACAGGTAGAACAGATAAGCAATACTTTCATGAACGCAAGAGCTAACTGTGGGATTAGCTAGGACTCCAACTTTCAGAATAAAATGGAACATTGTTTTGAGAGCTGTTACTTTTCAAGACACCAAGCCAAAAGTGAACCAGAGGGGAAAGGAAAGATGAGATGTGAATGCAAAACCGAAGTCAGAGGGGAGCAATAATCCACAATGTGCAAAAGTGGCACTGCCCACTTTCTAATGGCGCAGCATGTTCCTTGGTTATTTGTGTGATTTATGACAAAATACGCTTTAAATAGGTCAGCAACTCCCTAAAAGAGAAAATTCGCTGTTTTGGCAACAGTTTGGTGCTTAACAGAAGAGGCCCCAGACCTCCAGGTCACGCATTTCTCAAACCTGAAAAGCATAAAATTCTAAGTATTTACACTAATGGGAATTGAGGAGCAGTGTGTGATTTTTTTAAAAACTGTTGCAACAAACTCAGATGATGTGTGAAATTAAAATTCCCTGTCCAGTTCACAGAGAAGAAAGACTTTGTTGCATTCAGTGTGTGGAGGCAGAGATGCACAATTTTAGGCTCAGGGAGACAGCCAGGAAAGCTTACCACACCCAGCAGGCCCTCAAAGATTTTCAAACAAGCACTCCAGGAGACTGAAGTTTTTTAAGTTTCCTTACTGTTTTCAATGCACAACCCCTTAGGCTAACCTCCCTATGTAGTCAGCTAGCTGGAGCCTGTACAAAGAAACTCTGCTTCATACAAAATACAAGAAGCTGGAAAAAAAATCCTGAAGACCTCTATAGATACTTGGAGGAGAAACATTAAACAGCTCTCACTTTCCCTTCAAGTTTTTGTGCATCCTGAAAGTTTTTCTTACAAGATATATATTGCTGGAGGCCAGTGGAAGGCACAGGCTCTGATCTGTGCTGACTTGTGTATCTGAGGTTTTGAGCCTGCCTGGTGCTGAGCATTCTGACACTGGTCTGTATGTTTAATTTCTAGCAACTGAACAGTCTCAGTAAAAACTACACTGGGATAGTTGAAGTGCTGAAAATGAGATGTGGATTTCCTACATGTTCCTAGACTGGGGCTGACATGCTCCACCCAGGTTGCTCTGGGGTTGCCAGATTGATGAAGCCATTTAACATAAACTGGAAGTCTCATATGTTGTTCCTCAGTAATACATTTCCACTTTTACTTAGTATTATTTTGTTAACAAACACTGAGTGCTGCTTATTAAAATCTGTGATTTATTCATAGGAGTCATCTATCCTGATATGAATGCAGAAAACTAATAGTCATATTCTCTAAAGTTATTTCAATTTTTTGCTTTAAATCTTCTTCTGGGCAATGAACAAAATCGTGATTAGTTTGGCAGTGGGCCTATTTACGCTCATTTAAAAGTATTAAACAACAAGAAGTTGGAAAATATTGCTCAAGGAGAGATTTGGAGAGGCTTGCCAATTCAGCTATTGATTCATTCATCATTTTCTAAATACGTGAAACAAAATGAAATAATGGGTTTTCTTATTAAAGATTTATTAGTGTTATGATGAGAAGCTTACACTAAATCATGAAATCCACTTCTCACAAGCTAAGGACAGACGACCAGAGCCCACAAATATCTTTACTCACATGAGCATAATTAATGGGGGTTGGTACATGAATTAGAAGATCTGATAAAACATCCCTTCTTTCAAATCTCCAAGCAACCTTATCTAACCTTGAAGCTGGCTCTCCTGTTAGCTGGGAGCCATGGGGAGGGGTTACATACCCTCCAGAGGTTCTTACCAATCTAAATTTCTTTCTATTTGATTTACCAGGCAGTCCTATTGCAGTTCTGTAGCAAAGACAGAAACGCAGAAAACATCCCTCTGCTTCAGCCACTTCAGTTCACTTCAAACTTTAAAATCAAAACCTTAGTAGTGAGAACAGCTTTTCCCAAAAATTCTGGGCCATAAACTGGAGCACCTATGGTACAGCCAGGTGACCCAATATACTCTACAGAACACAAGGCAAAACAAACAACTGGTATGACAATACCCTACTCTGAAGCAGCTACATTGACCAGAACAAGCCAAAACCCTAAAGAGTGTGTAGGATCTAACCACAAGGGCAATATGTTTTTTATTTAGAATCAGACAATGCTGTTAGTTATAAATTGCTAATAATGCTAATGAAGTTACCAAACCATTCATTAGAAAGCTAGGAAAGGAAATTCACAACAAAAGAAGCAGGGAGGGGCCAGTTATTTATGAAGTAATATTATATTTCAAAACATCCAAGTTCTTTTTAGTGGGTAAAAACATTAATATTTTGTGTAAGTACCTTTTGTGTAAGTACCATTAATATTTTGTGTAAGTACCTTTTAGCCCAATGACCTACTAATAACAACGTTCCTCCTTCCTTTGCTACTCACAGTTTTAAGACAAATAAATCAGGAGCCCCCCATACTTCAAAGCAAACATACTTCAAAGGGCCTTTCTGCTCCTTCTACTCCCTCTCTTCCTATCTCTTAAGCAGCCACACTTCAACTCAGATTTATCCTTGACACCTTAATGAGTCAAAGCATTCACCAACTTTTCAGCAAGGAAATGCACTATCGAGCCCAAGTACCTACAGAACACTTAAACAATAAAGTGTAATAATTTCCTGAATTTCAACTTAACAGTTCAGGAAATACAACCCCTAGCTGAAGTGAATTTATAGTTAACACTTCTAGAAGTATAAGTATCCCAACAGGGGATTTTTTTTTTTTCTCCAGACAAATTATATTTTAATGGGCCTAAAGGGTAGATAAAAAGGGTTCATGCACGCATATGATTTCTAGGCTTAATCACCAGAGCTTTGTATTTCAAAAAAAAAAAAAAAAAAAAAAAAAAAAAAAAAAAAAAAAAAAAAAAAAAAAAAAAAAAAAAAAAAAAAAAAAAAAAAAAAAAAAAAAAAAAAAAAAATTAAAAGGACAATCAGTGCTGACTATAATCCAAATCTGAATACACACTCTCTTGTATGTGAAGAATACATGGAGTTTGGGAGTACACTGTATGTTCAAGGCAATGAAATGCTCCCATATAAAATGCAATAATTGCTATGCACAACCTAGACTTTACCTAAACACTAGAAAGGCTCTTTAAACCTAGTCTTCAACTAACACAAATCAACAGTAAATCCACTGACTGATTAAAAAATAGACCTAACAGTACTTAAGCACTAATAAAACTCCTAGATCTACGATACGGTTAAGGAACTCTTTGTTTGATTTGGATCTCACTGTCCCCACTGTCTGCAGCTGAATGAGCTCTTAGATAAACCCTGGGTATCAGGAAGAGACTGCACAGGGACTGTACTTTATTACCATGAATATCTGGTACTTAGTTCATTTTAAGTTCTCTATGCAAGTGTATAAAGGAAGGAAAGAGAATAATTTCCAAAAAGTCCTCATAGTTATTTCTTTTTTGCTTTTATAGCTCTTTCCTCTCCTATTTATGTCAGCATTAGCTAATAAACATATATAAACACATTTTGTTATTCAGAGCACCATTCCTTCTGAATTAAACAATTCACAGGACAGAAGATAGGGATTTGCAGGATTTGAGGCATGTCTTTCAAATGTTTTGGATTAGCTCCTTTCCTACTCCAGCACTAAGAGAATGTGTATATCCAGCAGACAGAAAAATAAAAGTCAAGAAGTTCAAAAGTTTTGAACACAATAAAATGTCAAGATTTTGGTATTCCACTATCTTTCAGTGTTAATCAGCTGGTGCTATGTAAGGTGCTTAAAATATTTTATGTTAAGAATAACGAATTGTTTTGCAGTTGCCATTACAGTTATGAAGAAAATAATAGTGATGTTCACCACAGAAAGTCAAATCAAGGAAACAAAGTCTTATGATAAGTATCTAATCCCATTCTTAAAAGAACAAAAAAACCCCATGAGACTGGACAGAGCTGGTAAGACCAAATGCCTGTTGGGCCCCATATGCTCTCTCTGACAGCAGCCAGCTCCAGATGTTCAGAAGCACAAGGACAGACAATGCCATTTCACAAAACCACAGAGAAATCTGAAAGGGATGGGACTTCTGGAGGTCATGCAGTCCAGCCCGCTGTTCAAGATGGGCTTCCCCTTCTTACTCCTGCCAAAGACCTCACACACTCAAACATTTTCAGTTCAGGGATTTCCTCAGCTAGAAGCAATGCCTTTACACTTTCTTCATTATCTACAAGCAAATAGTCCACAAAAGTCCTAATTTACCGCCTCTGAAATTCCTTATCTCAATGCTTGGTGATTTATATGTTTAAAGAGCTCAGTATCAACCACTCCTCACTCCTCCATAGCTCCACTACGGAGACTTCTCAGGATAGAGGGCACACCCCATTACACAGTCCATAAACTCAGTCACAAGTCCAAAACGGCCAGTTCAACACTCCAAAGAGAAACGGGATATTACACAAGAGAATGTTACTCAGCTGTCTGCTGTCTTTATTTTTTCCTCTCAAATTCTAGTGTTTATGTTTTCCAACAGAGAAAAGCTGGGACTTTTTTATGAAAATAGCAACCCAAACAGACAGAAAACAGCACATTTGAATGCCAAACACCCAGCACCTATTGTCATGGGCCCCAGGGTGGCAGTGTCATCAGTGTTCACAGTCTTATTTCAGTAGTACCCAGGATGTAGCAGTATCAGTTTAATTTTCTGACTGTTTCATGTCAAAATAAAAACTAGTTACTGAAGTTTTACTGTAAAACCATCCTCATCATCACCTCAGCCCAAGTCTGAGCCTACAAAAATCTGTGGGTGTCCTTTCAGTGACTTCTGGGAGAGGTAAAATGGTTTCACAAGGTGCATATCACCAAGAGCTTTTAATCAGAAACGTGCAAATATTACTGCTTCTCAAGTGGGAAACTGAGGAAAGGGGACTTGCCTGAAATTAGCCAGAAGGTAAGTGAGATATATCTGTTCCCTGTATGGTACCTGCAGGCTCACACAGACTTGCAGCATAGTGTGTTGTAGGTAGACATTCTGCAGACTAGCACGTGGTCACACTCATGAAGCTTAAAACCAAACAAGTAATTTTATATAAGCCCCCGTAAAAACCTCTGCAATGGCAGCTCCCCTTGCTGGGCAACGGACAGGGATACACAGACTGTAAAGCAGCTGGCTCACGTTCCTGACTCTCTCTTGATCCAGTAACAGAGAACAACTATAAAACCTCTCTGAGCCAGGGTGCGTAGGTGCGCTCCCAGCAGCACATAGGTGCGCTCCTGGCAGATCCTGGCGTTCCCGCCGTCCACAGGAAGCAGCCCGCGTGCTTTTCGCCCGCCTGCACGCCCCACCGCACCGACGAGGTGTGCCAGCGCAGCTCCCTCTCGGCGGGCTGGCTGCAGAGACCAACAACTCAATCTGGCTCCAATTAGCTCCGGCCGCCTGATGTTTGCAATGAGAGAGCGCTTTGTTTGGGGCGTGCTGGGGACCAGGGGCTGTCCGCGCCCTCCTACCCCCGACCTGAGCTTTTGGGGTGCCGGGAACCACCCGAGAGCCGCCGCAGCGGCCACCTCCGCGCCAGGGCTTGGCAGCGGGTGGCCGAGCGCTTGCCCTCCCGAGGTCACCTCCTCGGCTACTTACACCGGGGTCGGCTGGCAGGGGAACTGGTTCCAGGCGCACTTGTACTGGGCCTGGACGTAGCTCTCCGTCCCGTCCAGCACCGAGCAGCTCACGTTCTTGTTCACTATGTAGGCGCACCAGTTCCTGGAGGGTGGAAAGACAGCGCCCGTCAGGGAGCCCGCACGCCGCCCCAGCTCCCCTGCCCCGGCTCGCCCCGGCTCGCCCCGCCGCCGGCAGCGCCTCCCGCTCCCGCTGCGGGCGGGCGGTACTCACTTGCTGCGGGAGCCCGGCCGGGAGTAAGGCAGGTGCGGGGTGCCGTGGCTCAGCCCGGCGCCCAGGGCGAGGAGGAGCGGCAGCGCCCATCCCCAGGGCACGGCGGGCCCCGGGCACAGCTCCATGGGGCGGCGGGCAGCGGCGGCGGGCGAGTGGAGCGAGCCGGTGCCTCTCGGAGGGCTCCCTCTGTCCGTCTGTCCCTCCGTCCGTCCCACCCGCTCTCGCCCGCTCCCAGCTCCCTCACTGACGCAAATCCCCCCACCCCGTTTCCGCCCTCCACAGCGGCTCCGCACACCCCTCTGGCCGAGGCGCCGCTCCCCTCCACTCGCCCGGCCGGCCCCGGCCCCCGCCGAGCTCCAGTCCCTCAGCCGAGCAGCAGCGGGAGCCGCTGGCCCCGCGTGGGGCCCGCCACCATCAGCGGGTCCCCTCGGGGCAGCCCTCTCTCTCCGACCCCTGCTCGGGCCGGCCGGCGGCCGCTCCCGAGCCGGCTGTTCCCTCTGGATGGGAAGAAAGGGCCGGGCCCCTGAGGAAGAGCTCCCCCTCTCCCGGTGACACGGACTCCTGGGACAGAGGGCAGCCCCCCGAACCCCAGGCAAGAGGGGCACTGCGGTCTCTTTTAGGTGGGACCGCTGCAGACGCGGTGGGCTCCAGGTGTCCTGGTGGTGCTCCCGGTGTGCGTGAGGGAGGCTCAGGAGGGCTTGCTGCCCTGTGATCCTGCTTGACACCAGTGCCATGGGCATGGCATGGCTCGATGGCTTATTCCCATTGGCATGGGAAGGGTGCTGGTGGCTACCTTTTCGAGCGATAAACAATAAGCCTTTATTTGTAAGGAGGGGTGTTCAGTGGGTGGAGAGAGCCATGGGCATTCAGATTGACCTGGCTGTTAAAATCCAACTCAAGCACCTTGACTGACTGGCCTGCCCAGGTGAGGCCATCTGCAATGGGTCCCACTGCTGTCAGGACTACACAGAGGCTCCTCCGTCCTCCTCAGCTCCTGCTCATTTGCAGGTTGGATCCTTGGATTGAGGCGAAACTGAACAAAGCATCAAGGCTGGGCCAGGGCAGGCTGCTCCCACCAGAAGGAAGGAAGGGAATGGAGACAGCGATGCTTGGGTGGAGAAGAGTTTGGGTGGGAGTTCTGGGAGCGTTGCCTGCTGCTGCTGCTGCTGAGCCTGACCAGCCCTAACCATGTCCACATGTTTCCAGGCCTTCCATGGCCACAGCAGCTGCTCAGGGTTTTCTAGGTCACACAGGCAGGCAAAGCCAGCAGCAGGGCTGGGCCCTGTCTTTTGCTGTAGGCAGCAACCTGCTGTCCTCATCATTTGTCCTAACCTGCTGAAACAGGAAGGTTTCATCTGCTAGTCTTACAGTCGGTCTCACCTGACAACTTCACTTGGCCTCCTGAGTCTGCAGGGAAATAACCTTTCAATGTTGAAGTCAAAATTATTCATTCAGACTGTTTTTTAGAAATTGTTTCAGTGGAAGTCTACACTAAAGCTTCCTGTCACCCAGAGAAATGCAAGCCATTACAGATGCATAGGAACACTTCATTGGCAATAAATAGCAATGGGAAAAGATGAGATTATGACTGTTGCTTCAATCTGTCCCATTTCATTTGAAACCATTCCAATGCTCTGAAGCTGCCTTGAAGAGGATAGCACCTCACTATCTTAATAAATTGTGCTTCAAACAAGGGTTAAACAATTTGCTGTGCCACTGTTTAGATTCACAGAAGCATATCATTCATATTTGTGCTGGCAGAAATTATCTGGAGTTTCTCCAGCCTGAAGAAAGCAAGACTAGAGTTTAGTACCTAAAAAACAATGAAGGTGTTTTTTTTTTTTTTTTTACTTTCCCCCCCCTCCTCATTCAGTCAAGGAACTCATGAAGTTGATCCTTTTCCAAGTGATGAGCAACATGGAAGAGCTGTATGTTGTCCCTCAAAGGGAAAGTCATTAAATAATAAAAGACTGAGGTCATGCCTGTCTTGAGAATGACTGCATAGTACAAAAATTAATAGGCTGATTTAAACAAAATGAGCATGAAGCAACAATATATTTCCATATGCAAAACACTGAGCTTATATTTTGGTGAAGGAAGATAAAGCAGATGTTACCTGTTTTGCCATGAGGGCACCCTACTAACATGTGAACTGTAAACTCAATTGCATGACCAAACATAACATGGGGCACCATTAGAAGCAGAGTTGTTACAGCCCTTGCTTACCCCATGGATATGACAGATAATGAATCAGGAGTTTCCTGTAACTTCAGGACTCTGTGAATGTTTACTCAGTAACTGTGCAAGAAAGTCACTCTTCTGATTTCTGATATATAGTCATCCCCTTACTGCCTGGATCAAGTATTTTGTAAATATTATGAAATAGAACTTTGATAGCATTTGCTGCCATTTCTTTAAAAAGCTATGTAAGACTTCTTCTGCTGCAAAGCACAGTGCATTTTTATTTCATTTAAAATAAACCAGAACACTGAAAAACAAAATCCTGCAGGACTGTTCTCTTCTTCTCGCTTAAATCAGAGCTCTTTGGGAACTTGAATACAAGTGCTGCTTCAGGGAGTGAAGTTTTATGTGTGGCTGCACGATGGCTCAGTAAGGAGTAGCAGCAGAGGATGACTTGTGATGGAATTATTGAGCTGAATAGAAATGGATGAATTTGGGCAGATGCACAGAGCTCAACTCCTCTAATATTCACACTGGGCCTATGATATCAGCTGATTCAACTGCAACCAGTACAGAAATTGGACTTTGTCAAGAGAATCTTCAGCTCAGGTGCATGCTGAAGATGTGGTCCAAGCTCTGCACATGGCTGCATTTTTTCTGTGGGTGTAACTAGTTTTATTTCAGAGCATAAGTATGAGGGTTAATCGCGTTCTCAAGAAGACAGAAATGCTCACACTTTGTGCTATGTCCTCTCATCTCTAAAATTCACAGAAATCCCAAGACAGATGATTCTTTCAGTGCATGGAAAGCATCCCTCCACTCCTCCCTACAAATGGAACATGTAATCTGTGAGCGCACTGAGGAGATCTTCGATGACCGGCAAGCTCAGTACATGCATCCTTGGGAGAAGGAGATCCCAGATGTGACTCTGTAAATTCTTTTAAATGTTTTAAAGTTGTTGTTTCTTTACAACACAGCCTCTCTGTGTTCCTGGCACCAAGATCAACTGCACTTTCATATTTCATAACAGGATAATGATAGGGAAACATTAGGGCCACGTGCAAGGGCCTGCGAGAGAGACAAAAGTGCACAGAGCAGGTGGGCATAATAAATAGCAAAAACAATATCAGAGTATTTACTGCAGAACCCCCAAGAGAGAAATGTGTCTGTAGTGGTGTGGTGCACGGAGCAGGAATGGTGTTCTCCCTGCAGTTTACCTCTCCTATCTATCAGCTTTTTTTTCTGTAGATTTCAGCAATAAATTTCTTTGTGAATTCTGAGTTCATTTTCTTCAGTTCAGTTCAGTTTCTCCGCCTCAAAAAATTGCCAAAATAACTTCTGGTTTTCAGAGAGGTATTTGTACTCCCTTGATACTTTTCTGTAGTAAAAAAAGGTCTCTCGTCTAGAAATATTGTCTGTGGCACAGAAGATCTTTCAGGTACTTCTCCCCATTGTGGCTTTACATTTGGTCCTGTATTAACTCCATCCATTGGTCAAAGCAGGTCACAGTGGAAAGATGAAATTGGTATTAGAGAGTAAAGAAAAGTTTGAAAGGAGGCTGTAGGAAGCTCCAAGGTAACAGAGGAAAGCTTGGATTGAGGTGTATCATGCATGCTGCTTTGGATATACTAGGAAAAGCACTCCATGGGGAAAGAGGGGTTTTGAATACTGTTTTGTAGAGACATGATACATTCACTGATACATGTATCAGTGACAGATACATGATACATGCACTGTCACATTCACTTGGCCTGGTGCGTAGGTCACTACATGGTAATCTTAACATTAACATAAACATTTCTAATTTGAGCCTAGGATTGGTGTTCTCCAGCTTTTCCCCTCTCTGATCTGACTGTGAACATTGTTTGAAATATCTTTTAAAAAATTATTCCTCATTGCAAGAGGCAAGTTTCAGTTTTTAAATTTCTATGTGTAATCACCTCAAAAAAGCCAGACACATATTTATCTGTGAATGTTTGATGAAAATTAATGACTGAATGAAAAGTAAATAACAGATGCTAATAAAATTACTCTTTATAAACACATTAATTTAGAGCAAAAAAATCCAAGGTCTAGTCAGGGATGAATAAATAAACAAATGAAAGGAGGGAGAACAGATTATTTTGGATTTCTCCTTACTGAAGAGCCACCTTGAAGGGCCATAACAGTCACATAACCACAGAGATTTTGTTAATGACCCGAGAAAGGTCTGTAGCAGAGATCCATTCTATGAGTTTTGGAGTATGCAGAGAAATAGCCCCTGTGGTCCTGACCAGTGCTCGGCCACATCTGCACTTGACTGAAGTGCTGTATTTGCCTATCTAGGTGACAGTGGTGTTGGGGATGTTTCAGTGCATGGGCAGGCTACCTGGAAACTCCAGCCTTTCTTCCTTGGTGTTCCTTCATTTTTGTGGAAAAACATTTGTGCTAAGTTTATTTATTTAAACAGAAAAACAAATGGGTGTATTGCAAAGAGCCCAAACATTGCCTAGCTGTGGTACAGGTTAGGTGTTTGTATTGAAACTGATGCTCTTTACTGTCATACTTATGGGTTTGGTTAGAGAACAAAATAAACAAAGGCCAGTCCCTGGGAGCAGCTGTCTCAGCACACCACTGCTATCTGTTCAAGGCCTCAAGGCAGGACAGCGGAGATCAATACACATTATTCTCCACCAGGAAGAATGATCTGCCTGAGTGCTGGAGCATCATAAACCAAAAGTATGCCACCCTTGTGGAACATCCTGTCTACTCTGTACTGAATAGCTGGGACAGCTAACGAAATAATATGATTAAGGTCTATATTGCTTCTGTACAAAAGTTAAGTGCTCTAATATTACTTACTATACAATGTGAGAGATTGATGTATCATCCACTGTCACCATGGTTTTCCAGCCACAGAAGTCTGGACATCACAGTATAGGATGGCAATCAGATGAAAACATTTTACTGCCCCGCAGGATCTTTCAGTGAAGAGCCCGAGCTGGCTGACACATGCGCTAAGGTGGAAGAAGCTATAGAGTACTGGAAAGAAAATCAGAGGAGATCAGCATTTCTTGGCAGCTGGGATGGGGATGGGAGGGTAAAGGAGATATGGGGAAGAGGTTTCTTTTGTGTCTACTCTTCTGTGTTTTGGTGAAATTGCCAAGTGACCTCAAAGGAGAGGGTGCATAATGGTCTTCTGTTCTTTCCGCAGCTACTACTGCTCTAACCTTCATATTCAATAGGACAAAGATGGTTCATACAAAGCTATAGTTGCTACTTGTGCACAGACCCTTCAGAAACCTGCAGGCAAATTGCTGGAACATACTTAAGAAACCGAGTCTGAAACTGTATGCATTGTTTGCCCTTGCTGTAAAGGTTTTATTCAAATGTTGCTTGTTACGAAAAGAAGAATTGTCATATTGTTTTGATATCTCACCTCTGATGGTAGTGCAGTATTTCAGAATACAGAATAAAACTAAGGACATTAATTAGCATGCATTTCTTACCTGCAGTATGGGGCAGCTTCCAGAACTTCACAGCATGCACCGCCCTTGTCAACGTGCCACTGTCTGATTGAACATAACAGATTTCAGCTTTCACAATTTTTCAGAGATGAGCTGGGAAGAAGAGCAAGGGAGTGGCATATGATTTTACAGTGTTTGGGACAAAGTTGTCAGCAGATTTTTAAACAATTACATTGTTTCTGACAGAAAATTATTCTGAAGCTGTAATTCCTTGTTTATCAGTTTATCCAGTCTCCGGCTCAAGTTCCTGGTGTTTTAAATAAGAAAGTTATGTGAGTTTAACTACAACAGGTGCAAATTTCTATAATCTCAGTTTAGGTGTAACAGATGTTGGTTTATTTCAAGGAATTGATTATAAATGCACTAAGTCCACTTAAAATAATAATCTCTTCCTGAAAACAAGAGGCAGATATTCTTTATGTTGGTAAGACCTAATACTGTAATTCACAACATTAGTCTTGCTTCCTTGGAAAAAATAACTCCTAGCCTAATTATTTCCCAAGGAACAAACTGACTGCTAATTTTAAGGAGGCCTTCTCTATATTTCTTCTGATCCTTATCTATTTTGTATTTAAAAGCAAAGTTAAATTTAACTTCTATTCAACTTGCACACTGTAAAGAAGACTTAGAAATTGTTAGAAAAATATTAGAAATTTTCAAAGAAAATCTGTGTTTTAAGGTGAGCTTACCAAACATGAAAATGCCAGGAAGATTTGAAATAAGACCTCATTAGGTAAAGACTAGGGCCACAACTGTTTCATGCCTCTCTAAAGTCACACCCACCATGTTTTTAAAAGAAGATTTGTGTAGGCTAGTTTTTCTAATTCAGCCATTTGGACAGTGAATCAATTTCTTCAGCTTCTCTACTTTCTTCCTGGTTTTTCTCTAGTAGAAGGTGCTGCTCATTATTTATCTTGTAAATTCTAATTAAGGTTACAGCAACTTGAAGGTGGAAAAATTCAGATAAAAGACAGTAACACAAAGTTTCTTTTCTCATCTGCCTTCTCCAATCTTATATTTTTACTGGATCATGGTGTATGTGTCTCTCACTAATCTCAAAAACTACAACTCAAAAATGTATGACTGCAGCTTGTGGTGAACAAAGCTAAATGACAGCTCCAGGCCCTGCTGCCTGTAGCCAGTGAGGTTGCTCACTAGAAATGGAGAAGTATGGGATGGAAAGAGGGGAGGAGAGTCCCTTGTAGGAGGTCACACCCTTTCCCAAGGCAGTTTTCTCCCCCTGCTCAGTCCCCAGAGGTCCTTTGGTGTGGAAGGACATTAACAACCTCTTACAAATACAGGATGAGGTTATAATACTTTCATGTGAACAAGCTTACTAAAGCAGCAAGATTTCCTACACAGTAGTAAGGCTATCACAATCCAGTTCATGGAAGTGAACATGTAGCTTCTACCCCAAAGAGTTTACAATCAAATCAGACCCAGGCAGCAAATAATATGCCTCCTGTTTCTGAGCACACCTCTAAACTCCAGTACTGTAATATGACAAATTATTTTTTGCTGCCATGTGAAATGCAAAGGAAACTATCTGATCTTTTCTTGCAGCTGCTTTTGATTCTCTGTTTATTATTCAGGAGTTTCCAAGGAGGTGATGATTTTAGAAAATGAGAAGTTAAACAAAAGAAGGAAAAAGATGAAGTAAAATGTAAGAGGCTGCATGAGAGTGTGACTGCTAAGATCGCACAGATATAAGATCACACATAGTTAAGCCACAAAAAGGCATTGGAGGCAAAGTGTGGAAAGAGGAGTTGGTGAGGTCCAGAGTGTAAGGGTGGGCAGCATCTTACTCTGATCATATGCTCCAATCCCATAAAACATTGTTATTCACACATTTGCCTTATTTTATTGTGCTTTGTTGTACTTCATGTACTCTAACATGAATTTCTGTTAGATGGGTCTGAAGGGAAATTGTTCATTCTTCCTCAGGCCTCCAGTATGTTGTGGAAAGTCTGGCTGTAAATGTTCCACTATTGAACCCTAAATACCTTCTGAAGGGGTGTGTGGTTGCGAAGGCAAATACAGTAAGAAGCAGATTAAAATGGGGGAAAAAAGAAAGTTAAAATCTTGTTTTGTTCACAGAGTTCACTGAGTAATTATCAGTGTTTATTCTACAGATTTTTCCAAGAAATTATTCTCGATAAATGTTTTGCATTGTATCCTAATTGTGAGTCTAACTGTGTGCTAATCCGACTGCACAAACCACATGTACTTAATTTCTCAGGGCTGCAGATAAATAACCTGGTCATAGCAGTGCTCTGGTTTGGTCTGTTAAGCAACTGAATGAGCCAAAGGCAACATCCCTAAAGCAGGTAAGTACTTCTCTCCCACCAGTGTTGATGGGAATTAACAGCCCTCATCTCTATGAAAACCAAGCACCCAAGATTTGTTTCGATCAAACCTCTGCTGGATAACATCACTGGATACTGTTTGTGTGCATTGTGTGTCTCATTCTGTCACCTTCTCTTTCAAAGGCTCAGGCAAGAATCAATAGTTTAATTAAAACCACAAAATATTCTTTTGTTCAGACATGCTGGTTTAAAGTAATTCCATGACTTGGGCAGCAAAGTCCATGGAATATGGGGAAGTACAGAAATATTTTACACAGATGATGGGTTTGTTGATTGTTTTTTTCCAGGGACAGGTGGGTGGGTAGTTTTAAATACATATCCTAACAAGCAGTGGCCATGTAGTTAACTGCAAATGGGTAGACAGAAAGGAATAGTTAAATTTATGTTTAAATTTTCTCACTACGGACCTTTCCATTCTGCATCACAATATCATTTAGCTAAGTATTTATTTATATTGATAAATATTTAGATTTTAGAACACCTCAGAGATTTCAGCAGTAAGTTGTCTGTGAGATGAGTCCAGATCAATCTTGAATTTCCTTTTTCCCACCTGGGATCAAAACCCTCCTGACGACACAATTTCCTCCGATTCTTTCAGACACGTATTACACTTCGGCATCCTTCCTGCTGCAGGCTCTGTGGACGAGTGTTCTTGGTCAGCCACGGGCTTGTATGCTCTTTAATTTGTCTTTCATTGTTAAAAGGAAATATCCATTGCCAAAAAGGGTGTGTTTTTATATCGTCTTGGAAGAGCAATGGCTGCAGGGATGATGGTTGAGGGAGCAGAAATTAAAGATGAACATTGTCGGTGTGTTTCCTGTGTGGGGAGACTGAGAACTGGTGGATCAAATGACAGTAATGCTTCCACTGAATAAGACTGTATGCAGAAGTGGTAAAATGAACTCATAGTTTCAGAATTTACTTCAGAGAACATAAGATACGAAGAATTTATATACAGCGCATGTGTTCAAGAATGAACTCAGTCATGGACTCAGTTCAGGGCATCTGGCATTATTTACAGCATTTGCTTTTACTTTTAGGAGCACAGAATTTCAGGCTTGTAGAATGTTATTTAAAATACTTTTTTATGACAGTTAAAATTAAACCTAAACTTCAGGATGAACTTTGTCAGGAATTGTTAATACTCTGCTCCTGTTGGTGTTAAGACTTCTTTTTATTCCCTTTAGCCGTTTACAGAGCAGCACAATGGGATCACTACTGCTCTAGGATAAAAAATGATTAAGGAAGGAATCCTGTTGTTTTATAGGTACCTGTCAGTGATGCTAGAGAATATGAACAAAATAAGAGCTCTCCTGTCTCCAATGCCAGGCTTTGTGCCAAGGCACGGTCTCTACAGGGAGTTTTGCCACTGTGGTTATGCCACCCGTGTTAAAGCCAGAAAAAGTTCTATAGATACAGCATGGTTATTGTGCATACACTGGGATAGCCTGTGTCAGTTTGAGAAGTGGTTAAACTGTGCCAGATGAAATTCCCTGTATTCCAATAATATAAGTGCTGTAGGTCAGCTGAGGTTGGGATGGAGGGGGAGGGAGTGGGAAGGAAGCAGAGATGGAGGAGAAGGGAGTTTTGGTCTTTTGTTTTGCACTGTGTTACTCTTTCTGGAAGAAATTAAAAGCTTATATTTGTCATTGCTGTTTAGAAGTACATGGGCTACCGTTTTGCTCCTTTCAAATTTAATTTTGTAGAAATAGGACAATCTTTGCTGTGAGATTCTGCCTTACTTCATGCCAGTCTACACATTCAGTTTGAACAGTTTTCCAAGATTACCAACAACAGGCCACTTGAAGGCAAGCATTCAATTAGTAAGTCACACAAGTTCATTCCTAGTGTTTCCCTGAAGTTTGTCATTGATAGACAAATAACATCACAGAGGCTGTAACTGTAGACATATTTTTATATTTCCCTAGGGGAAAATAAATTGCCTGAAGCACAGTAGGACATTTCCTAATTGGAGGTCAAGGAAATCACTGCAAATTATTACACTGTAATTTCACTGCAAATAGCACAATGCAGAAGATTAACACAAATTATGGGGACATTTCTCTTTCACAGAAGAAGACATCAGTACCCAGAGCAGAAACACTAAGCCAAATGTCTAGAAACATCAGCTGTGTATAACTGAAGAGATTTAGATAACTCACAAAGATCCACTTCACTGAGTGTACTCTGAGACAGCCAAAACTTTACTGCCTCATGCATGAGTTGTCCTTTTTGCCTCGAAAAAATGGGAATGCTCCCAAGATCTTTATTCCTAGAGAGGTCTGTTCAGTTCAGTGGACTTTACAAGTTACAGCAATGAAATTCTTATGGAGGAGGAATGACTTATCATTTTTAGACTATGGGTTGGATTTTGTTACATCAGTCTTCTCTTTAAAAACTGAGGCAGAAAAATAACTTCTGTTACTACCGTGCTTCTTTGGCCTTTAAATTTTTTTTTTTATTTTATTTTATTTTTAGTATTGCAGCATCTCATACATTTTGCTTTTTCATTTAAGTTCCAGTTCCTGGAATTCCAGGTTGATCTGAGTACTTCAGATTGTATTGCAAGAAAAGTTAGTTCTGGCATTCCATAGCAGAGAGTAATCTGAAAACTTGACTCAAACCCATGCTACAGACTCAGAAACAAAAAGGAAAGTACAAAGAATTGTATAATTTTTAAATCTCCTGACTTTTAAACCAGTCTCCTAATTTTACTTTTTTTATTGCTATGGATATTTTTATCCATCTGTTTCTGACTTTCAACAGTCCTCTGGAGTTCCTCTTCTGGAGCTGGCAACACAGATTACCTTAAAGCACTACTTGTTATGTGGCATATTAAAAGGTAACAATGACTTTAATTAACTTCTTTATCCAAGTATGGAATCAGAGCCCTTCACTCTTCTATCTCATGGTTCAGCCTTCCTTTACAATTCCTTTATTCCATTTACTTTCTGTGGTACAGGTCATGTATCTGGATTGAGTTACTGGTGGGAAACTTACATAATGGGTAGTTACTGTAATTTACAGTAAAAGACACCTTTCTTTCCCCTTAATCCAGTCTGTGGTAACTGGGTATTTACATTTCAGCTGCCCCCTAAACCTACAGACAGCATTTCATGCCTGACTCATTTCTTGGTGATTTGCAAAACTCTTCTGAGATGCATTAAGTGTTGATAATTTTTTCCAGGCTTTAAGTGATTTAAAGGTGAGGAGCTCAGCTTAAAATTTAAGCATAGATCTGATCCTTTGCATAGATGTACTCTTTTGTTTTCAGGCGGTTAAAAAAAAACCCAAAAAACAAAAAACAAAAGAGAATAAAAAAAAAAAAAAAAAAAGAAAAAGGGAAAAAAAGGCAGAAGTCCATAGCCAAACATTGCAACATAGGTTGGACACACATCCAGGGGTGGAACAAAACAATCCTTTTCTACAGACTGTCTCTAGGGTCTAGTCCTATTTTTCAGTTGGCAAAAAATGGTTGCAAAAGATTTTACACTGACAACAAAACCCCACTGCTGTTAAGGACAAGGCTGGCTTGGGACTTTTGGAGGTGAGGGGCCTCTGCAGGTTCTGCACTCGGCATGAATCTTGCACAGTCTGTGAAAGTGAGCACGGGCAGTAAGTACAAAGCTGCTCAGTGCAGTTGCAGCTGATGCTGTAGCCGACATTGTTGATGATGCACAACATATCCATTTGTGGTTCTTAGACTGCTAGCAGGCTGGTCTGCAGGGTACCAAAAAAAGTGGACAGTTGGTGTGAAACTAGGCAAAATGCCAAAAAAATACCCCATTTTTATTTGCTCGTCCTACCACACAAGTGCATTTGATTGCACCATATAGGGGCTCAATTTGTGCATAGTACATCTTGGCTGGTAGAACCCTGTGAGATATTTCAAATGGGAAGCCTCAATTCTGTCCCCTGTGTCTGTGCTTTAAGATGTTAGCATCTGATGTGGCTGCATGGACCTGCTGCTGCTGAAAACACAGGCTTCTGGAACATTCAAAATTGTGCACATGTAAATGAAAAATTACTTCTGCCTCTGCTCAAGACCCTACCTGGAGAACTGCATCCAGCTCTGGGGTCTCCAGCACTGGAAGGACATCATGCTGTTGGAGCAAGTCCAGAGGAGGGCCGCCAAGATGTCAACCTGTCCTATGAGAAAAGGCTAAAAGAAGTGGAATTGTTCAACCTGGAGAAGAGAAGCCTTCTGTGTGACCCACTTGCATTTTTCCAGTACCTGCAGGGAGCCCACAAGAAAGATGGAGAGAGACTTTTTACGAGAGCATGGAGTGACAGCACAAGGGGGAATGGCTTCAAACTAAAGAAGAGTAGGTTTCGATTAGGTATTAGGAAAAAATTCTTTACCGTGAGGGTGGTGAGGCAGTGGAACAGGTTGCCCAGAGAAGCTGTGGATGCCCTGCCTCTGGAAGTATTCAAGGCCAGGTTGGATTGATCTTTGGGCAACCTGGTCCAGTGGAAGGTGTCCCTGTACACAGCAGCGGAGTTGGAACTGGATGATCTTTAAGGTGCCTTCCAACCCAAACCATTCTATGATTCTGTGATTTACCCTGTGTAGCAGAGAACCAGACTGTTGAAAAAGACAGGACCCATCTGCATCTGCTTTCTAGTAATTATTGGAGCCTTGGTTCTTTCTCTGATATTTTAAACAAAGAAAAAGGGAGAAAGAATTTGGTTAATAAATTTTAGTTCTACTGCAGTTGCCTACAGGAATGAGTCCTATTTAATCATCTTTATTTTCCATCCTGGAGGAATTTATACCAGACTTAACCTGAAATTTAGGAAAGAAAAACAAACAAACAAACAAACATTGTGTGAAATGACATCCAGCACTGCATCTTCAAAGCCTTTCAGATCCTTTGGCAGAGACAATCTGATACCTCTTTTTTTTTTTTCATCCTAAGGATTCTGGTTTCCCTTTCTCTTATGAGGGGAAATTTATGTTTACCACTCACTAAGTATTTAGCTTTACTAAATATGTATATGCAGAGGATTAGGAAACAATTCTTTTTTAAAAGGCAAGCTGACAGAGGAAATTATGCAGATGAAAGCTCTAGGTGTTATGGATTCTGAGATGGCATTATTTATTTTTAACCTAAATGAATTTTAACAGGATTGGACAACTTCTGTATCTCTC
Organism: Empidonax traillii; assembly: GCF_003031625.1. Taxonomy (NCBI): domain Eukaryota; kingdom Metazoa; phylum Chordata; class Aves; order Passeriformes; family Tyrannidae; genus Empidonax; species Empidonax traillii. Next base: position 1,280,188 of record NW_020955379.1, read on the forward strand.
TGTGTAGTTGCTTTGTCAAAGTGTTCCAGGAGCAATAATGGGCATTGCCTAAAACCTGAGGAATGTTCTAACAAATTTCCTTCTTTACCAGGAATCAGGAGAACTTCTGGAAGGAGTGAAGGGAGAGATACAGTCAGAATCTATGCAAAATATGGCAAATACATTCCAAAGACAGAGCAGACTTAAAAGTGATAGATGTGATTTTGAAATTCAGAAACATTCTGAAACCTGAGAACAAAAGAATGAGGTAACAATTAATAATTCTCAATTATGAGGTAACAATTTTTTGATTCCCAAAGTTCTAACTGTATTGTAAGTGTACTGCAAAATTGCATTTTAATGCAGAACACTGAACTGCTTTGTACTTTGTAAGCTCTGGAAGAAGAGTCCAAATTTCTTTCCAGTTCTTGCCGCACACCTGAAGATGGCATATTTTTTGTTATTGTTTTTTTATATACAATCTCTGCACATGAAGGAGAGATTTTCAGCAAAGGAAAGGCTCACATTTGAAGTGGCCATGTGGAAAATGTTCCATATCATCAGGTCCTTCACACATTACACAGATGTGTCAGCATGTCTTTATAAGGATCTGGAACAGTCAGTCTTGGCAACAGAGCTAGCGAGCAAACTCTTTGACCCCAGATTCCTCTATTTTGATAATGCTGTCATGTATTCGACACTGGGTCACTGCTACCTTCTTACATACAGGAAACTTTCATAAGAGAAACTGAGTAACTCTTATTCAAGAGAAATATAGTTTGAAGTGATAAGCTGGAATCTGAATAAAACATGTTAATTCCAGATAATTCTATTTGCCAAAATTCGAACAAAAGCACCCATATTCAGCTCTTTCTCCAAGCCTGGCAGAGACCACCCCAGATCCTCAGAGAATGCAAGAGAGTTCAAAAGTTCACTTGTTATTTGCACTTCAACACATTTGGTTGAAATAATGTTTCCAATCTTTCTTTACACCACAAGTGGTATGTATTACCATTCCAAGATAAGAGGAAGTAGACCAGGTCAG